>NC_060122.1:113970703-114319036 GCF_021461395.2 Schistocerca americana | reverse complement strand
GGTTAATCAATAAATTAGTTACGAGTAAGAATTAATGAAGAGCCCTAAGCATTCGATCCTATCTACATTTTGTCGATCTTATATTCTGATATAACGTGGCAGCCCTTCCTGTACAACAATCATATCACATAATTTTTAAATGAAATCTTTGCTGCGATTTGGACTTTTTTAAATGTTTAAAGACAAGTGTAGTAGAACTGTCTCAAAACTGAAAATTATAAATATGTAGTTTATTCATATTGTATTTAAGTACCAAATAAAGATTCTCCGTTAGGCTGCACAAATAAGTTTCGTTGCCTTTCCTTGATCACTCTACCACGTTTAACTAGAAAGAAGTAATGTGTTAAATCTGAGCAAAACAGTACTGCTTGTGACAATAGTAGATGTGCTGACCGCAAAGTTAAGATGTTTACCATCACAGAATTTTTTTTGCTCAAGATATTTAAAGTTTCACAATATATTTTTTTTTTTTTTCGAAGATATCATTGTTAAGTTCGTACATGAAATTATATTCGTTTACAACTAACAGTAAGCAAATACAAAATGTGGTTATACTTAAGAACGCTTACAGAAATACTTAGAAAGGAAGCAAAACTTATCTACAGTCTCAATGTGAAAAAATCTTGTGATTATAACTCACCTACCGAGCGAGGTGGCGCAGTGGTTAGCACACTGGACTCGCATTCGGAAGGACGACGGTTCAATCCCGCGTCCGGCCATCCTGATTTAGGTTTTCCGTGATTTCCCTAAATCGCTCCAGGCAAATGCCGGGATGGTTCCTTTCAAAGGGCACGGCCGACTTCCTTCCCTCATCCGATGAGACCGATGACCTTGCTGTCTGGTCTCCTTCCCCCCAAAAAAACAAAAAAAAATAACTCACCTAATCCCTATACATACTTTATGCAAAACAAATAATAATGTCGGTAATGTCAAGACGTGAAACCCACTGCTCAGTGCAATATTTGTCAGTAAATTAAAGGATTATATTTCAAAGACGTTGAGGTGTTGAAAACTTTCTAGTGTTAACCCGCACGTGGAGATCTTTTTTACCACCATAATCTGTATCAGAAGAGCTGTATAACAAAGGGGATATAGACGGCATGGAAGGCGACTGTAAAACCTATGCGACTGCAATACAGTCTGCATTTAAACAGTAACTCATGAGAAATATTTGTGTGTTACTTTTCATTTATTTAATTTCTCATATGATTGTAGGAAGTATCCCTATAGAAGAAATAAACTTGGTTTGTAGAATTACAGGAGCTAATCTACATTCTTCGATTGAAAACTCGGGAAAAACCATAGCCGATCATGGTCTACAGTCAGCAGTGTGACGAATGCATTTCGCGCGCAACGCTCTAGCCGAACACAAATCAGCGTCATTCACGTCACCGAAGATACAGCGTTGCCAATTCCGCGAGATGGACAGGTCAGTTAGCATTGTAGCGTCGCCTGCGACATCTGTTGACCGACGGGAAAACTATTTTTACGGTTGCCTGTTCCGCCGTAAGGACGGTCAACCTGTTTCTTACGTGATCTGGGGTAGTAGTCATAGGCAAGATGTAGGCCTCAGTTACAGAAAAAATTAGGGTAGCATACAAGGTCATGAGTATATTCAAACTAAATTCAGGGCTTTGTCAAATGATGGGAGACTTAGGGTCTTTAGCTACAGATTTCTCAACAGATGACCACGTGGTGATGGTGGGTAGGGGTCAGAAACAGTTGGGACAGGAATGGGGCATAAGACATAGGTGGTGATGTGGACAAGACAGTTTCCCTGACTTATGGCGCAAATGCACACTTTGACGAGTTGTTCCAGTGTCATGATCAGCCACACATATATGGAACTTCGAGGCAGATTAATGTGGGGTTACAGAAGGCATTGATGGCAGCCAGGTTCACACATGTTGCTGTCATGCCAGCTGATATCACGGCTTGTCACTAGACATGGCCTAGTCCTAAGAGGAAGAGAAGATTAGTACAGTAGATTCATCACAGTATGTGGGGTGTACCTCGGGCCAAGCATGGTGAAATATTTGATGTCATACACAGGAGAAGCAAATCCTTTTTATGATAAATCCAGATAACAATTTCCCCAACTAAAGAGTATCTGCAGCAGATAAAAAAATCTGAAACAATAGCTTACAATATGGATATTTTTACATGTCATAAGAAAACAAGAACCCATCAGAAGAAGTATCATGGGACATTCCAGAGACTTAACAACTCTTCATCAAATCATACAGTCAATAAAACATAAAATACAAAAGTCTGAAGGTGAGATCCAATCTTTGTACTGCACAGTAGTTTCTGTCACTGAGCACTGGTGTAAAGACAGAAATCTAACATGTATTATTAGCATCGTATGAAAGGACAGACGTTACCGCATGGCTACTTCGAAAGGGTTGAGGATTGTGCATTTATACAAGAAAAGGAATGTGGCTCAAATCAAGGTGTGTCCTTGGTACAATAAGTGAAGACAAACACTTAGAAATATCAGCTACTGAATTAACAGGGCTTGATACAACCAAAAAATTAATCATATTGTGTGTGCATCAAATTCCTGGTAGTAATGTGGGAACTTTCTTCAATACATTAACAGAAGTTCTAAAACTCAGACACTAAAGTAAACAAACCTCTCTGTGGAGACATAAACACAAACAAGGCGAGTAGAACCCTCATCAATATTCTTCAGAGTTTTTGCATGCCCCTGTTGGTCAATAGTGTAATAAATATTACTGCAGTGACTCCATTGGTGATTGACAATGTGGCCACAAACATGGACAGGGAAAAGTGTGATGTAGCTGAAAAATATCTTTGGCTGTTAGACCATTTCTGGCAAATAACAGCAGTAAAATCTGGCTTGGGAAAATCCCTGAAACTGCAAGCTTGCGGAAGACATCTATCAGAAATAAAAATAGAAGAAATTTCAAAATAACAAGCAAACCAAAGTTGAGATGAATCATATGGAGAAACTGATGTAAATGTGAAAATCTCTAAATTCTCAACATTTTTAAATTGAATTTTGAAAAGACATTTCCAGAGGTACCTACATCATATAAGTATCTCACAAAACAAATGGATAACGGCAGATATTAAAAAGTCCTTCTGAGCCATTAAGTGCCTCAGTTCCATGAAAAAGTCATGGTGATTCAGTTCTTAAATAATTATCTGAAAGCTATGATAAAACTATCAGGGTTCAAGTATCTAATGATATGGTTTTGATGGGAGAAGGGAGGGATCTTCTGAGAAGCTTTCCCCAACTCCCCCATTTTGGCTGAGCTGCTGTGGGTGGCAGTTGTGTGTGCGTGGGATGTGCTTGCTTGTGTGAATGAATGATGTGTTTCTCTTTATCTGATGAAGGCTGTGGCTAAAAGCTTGTGTTTAAGTGTCTTTTAATTGTCTGTCTGCAATTTAACATGTAAACTTTATGGTAAGCAGCAATGTGTCTTTTCCTACATTGTTGATATTCTTCCCTGGAGTTTCCGTTGTTTGAATTTTGACAATATACTCTAATAATTGGCCTGTTTAATGGCATACTACCTATAGAGAAGGAAACAGTGAGGCTGGCTTCTATGCTCCAAATAGTAGAAAGGGTAATATGTAGAGACCTCATGGACATGATTTTAAAATATGAAGCAGCTTCTCAATGGAGCATGGATTCAGAACAAGTCACTAGTAGGAACAATAAAGACCTGGAAAAAATGTTACATTTATTATGATTTAGCATTCTTACTTACCACAGTATGTAAACACAGGTGTGCAGTGGTTAGGGCATTCATCAGCACCATGTGATGTTTTAAATATCACTGGTTGGGTCTTATGGTAATGACCTACAAGGGTAAGACATCTTACAGCAAATATGTTGAGGCACACATGAAGCAGGCAGCATGTACCCCATTGATGTACATTGACCAGATACCTCTCAGATTTGAGAAGTGATTACCCTATTTTCCAAGCAGAGAAAGATTGTAATAAGTAAAAATAATGAAAGGAATCACATTCAATGGACTCAGGGTAATTGTAGGTCACCAAATCACAGCATTTGCGGCGTATGCTGTTACAGCGGTGAAGACAGTGTGGGGATGTGGAACCACTGGCTTTACCCCCCAATAATATTGCTGCCCTATACTGCAGCAAGAACTCTCTCTTTGCCAGATCAATTCTTTTTAGTTCGCGCTCTATGCTACATCCATTGTGTATATGCTGCAAGAATACAAGTATTCATAGCAAGTGCTGAGTGATTATTTATCATCGTAATTACCAGCTCCTCACTGCCTACATCAACAGAAACATATGCACTAGCCAACTGTCAAACGATCAAAATCCTCCACCTTCAGCTGCTCTTGTCATAAGGAAATAAGAGTAGTGGTCACGGCAACTGGAAGACTATGGAAGAAAATGTTTCAATGTCAAACTCTAGTGGTTGGCTTTCTACCCAAAAGCCAAATACTCCCCAACCCACACAACACTGATGCTTACACATTCGTGTCTGTAAGTCCTTTTCCTATCCCACTGATCAGTTGCCCACTGTCACAGTAGGAGGGTAGAAGAAACAAAGTAGATAAAATTGCACCCATGTAATGGGTTACAGAATGCACATAGAGGAAATGAAGCTCATAGTGCTGGAAAGACCATTGTCTGTTTGCAAGGAACATTTTTGAACCAATTGACACTCCTGTAATGGTAGACAATAGCCTCCACTGAAGAGAAGACAGTACCAATCACAGAGCAAAATGCGGGCTAGCTGTTTTTGTCAATGACATATATCAGCCTTCAGAGCACCCTTAATCACATCAGCATAGGCAGTTGCTGTGATGGTACATGCCTATTTAATGTCACAGTGTCTTCCACCACATGATCCTTGACAGTGAGACCCTCAAAGAGGTTATCGCTCAGTTTTCACAGATAATTCTCCTGCTAGAAGATTTTTATGCATACAGTGTAGTATGAGGGGAGTGTCACCTGGCTGAGGATTTGAGAAAATGAGGGTCTCACACAGAAAGAAGATATCATTCTATGCTATGCAATGCATGCTACCTGCTTCAGCACTGCTACAGGGTCACCTACTACCATAGATCTGTTCTCACCCTGCCTGCTCTTCTTGACAGAAACTGCACATTGGGAAGTGGCTGTCAACCTTTGTATATGTGACTTCTTCCCCATCTGAACCCACACAACAGATAAAGTAGACCTGACAGAGGGAATGCCCAAAATGGGTAACTGGGCAGTAGCCAGCCAGTTGGCTGTCTTTAAGTATTATGAAAGCATTTTATTGCTTCCATGTTCCACCAAGCTACTCACACATTCATCCTCATGAACTCTGCTTAGCAAAGAAATGTCTACCGACTTGAAGGAAAATAATTAGAGAGATTAAGTAGAATTTGAGTTCCTTCAACAGGTCAACTTTTGCAAATATTTGTTACTAAATTTTGATTGTTATTTTAGAACTTTTAAAATGATTAACAGAATTGTTTTTCTAAAGATGGTGGATAATTCACATTAGTCTAGTGATTAATCAGTGACACTACTCTTGTTTGTGTCTGATTATCTCATTAAGTTTGTCTTGAAGACCCTCTGTCGTTTTCTTTCATGGGAAATTTTAGTGTGTTCAGAGGGTGGCTGGGGTTGGCAAAATATGTTCCACATTTACTAAGCAGCAAAATTATTCTATTATATTAATTATTTTCCCCTTTTTGACAAGAGTTTATCTAATGACTCAATGTTGTTGTTTAAATTTTGTTTCTCTGAACTTTTTTTTTTATCCAAATCCCCCAACCACATGTTGGGGTGGGTGAAAACTAACCAAACATAAGTATTAAATATTACTGTTTTATTTTGTATAATAGTATTAATATACCATCTCTATTATACATACATGACTTAAGCAGGGAGATGCCATGTCTCCGCTACTTTTTAATTTAGTCCTAGAATATATTGTATGAATGACAGCAGATAATTAAGATATTAGGGTATGCAGATGATCTAAACATCATTAGCGATAGGAAAAAAACTGTAACAGCAAATGCGAATGCGTTAATCAAGGCTAGTGAAGATGTAGGTCTAAGGATAAGTGGAGACAAAACTAAATACCTGGTTACTACTAGAATGCCGACAGCAGTAAATCAGGAAATGTTAAGAGTTGGAGACATGCAGTCTGAAAAAGTGAACACATTTAAGTATCTTCGAGAAATGAGATTGCATCTGAACTGAAGAAGAGATTACGGGTGGGAAATGCGTGCTACTTTTCACTGAATAAATTACTTTCATCACAGATATTGTCTAGGAATTTAAAGATTAGAATATACAAAACTATTAGTCTACCAGTTATGCTGTATGGGTGTGAGACTTGGTCTCCCACTGTGCAAAATGAAAAGCCGTTTCGAATATTTGAAAACAAAATTTTGAGGAAAATTTTCAGAGCAAAAAGGGATGACATTAGCGAAGAGTGGTGAAAACTGCATAACGAAGAGGTTCACGAACTCTATTCAAGCTCTGACAGAATCAGTATCATTAAATCACGTAGGCTGCGATGGGTGGGTCATGTAGCTCGAATGGATGAGGGGAGGGCAGTGCGCAGAGTACTGGTAGGGCACCGAGAAGGAAAACGTCCTGTGGGGAGACCGAGGCGCAGATGGGAGGACAATGTAAAGGCTGATTTGAGGAGCCTAGGTATTGAAGGTGAATGGAAGGAAATAGCCCAAGACAGGGACAGATGGCAAAAATACGTTGCTGCGGTAATGGACTCTAGAGTCAGGTATGTCTGTTTTGTGTCTATCTACCAGTGCTTTCTCATTTGGTAAGTCACAGCCTTTTTTTAACATAATGTAAGTTTTCTTTATACATAATTATTTTTTGAGTATTATTTTGAAAACCCTCACTCTATAGTTAAAATGTCTGACTTCATTTCTGATTCATATTACTACTCATAATACAGTAGTACATCAGAAACAACACACACTGAAAACGTAACAATGCATAACGCTCTAAATCAGAAAGTTATTTATATCAGTTCATAATATATTTAGCTGCAGTGTACTTGTGTTAAGTGTTATGCATCCTACATTTCATCAAACGTCATTTCACAACAAAGGCAACTACCAACATACTTCAGATCATAATAAGATTAGGTTGACAGAAATTCTGGAGGTAGTGAAAGTGATTATATAATTGAATTTGCTGTGAAATTGACATTTATCACAGTAATGCAAATTTCCTCCTATGAAAAGGATTAATCAGTCTCATTATAACACTAGATCCCGTATATTTCATGACTCTTGACAGTTAATTTCTCAGTAGTTAGCATACATTTCTTTCTTGAGATCATTCTTGGTATGAAGGTACTGATCACAACTGACAATATAGCTATTCTATTATCCTCTGAAAAGTTTTGTGTATCACCACGAGACTTCAAATATTATCAATTATCTATAGTGTGAGACCTAATATTTTTATTTTAAAAGTGTTCTGCACAGAAGTAAAATTTTCATTAATTGCATCTTTATGCAGTCACCATCTTGGCTATTGGACATAGAGATGCATAACAAGAACCCCAGGGATTATGTGTAAACACACAGAACATAGAAAAGATTCTTGTATGGGTGATATACCCTGGCGAGAAAAAAGGGACCAGACTCCATTCTGGCTCAATGTCCGCTGTTATTAAAATATCCTGACTAATTGTTCAATAAGTCATGTGTATTGGCATGATATTATGTGTTACCAGTTCTCAACTCAAGCAAGCATTAGTACTGTGGTACATGGTGACAGCACTTGGATTTCGTTGAAAAAAAAAACCCAAGAAACTGGTCAGAAATATATTCCAAGGAACTGCAAGATAATGTGATTAATGGTGACTTAATTCCTTCATTTGCTTGTCACATCCCAGTTTTTCCACTATTAGACATGAACAATAACCTAGCTTCATGGGAAGTGATATACCAATTAGAACCATGTGTGATATATACACTGCAAAAATGAAATCTTTCACAGTGCAGTGGAGTGTACTGTTTTTGAAACATTAATGAAACATGAAATTTGTGAACCAGCCCGAGCCCGAATCTGAATCCAGATACCACACTGGTTTTTGTAGAGTAGCTCTTGCCAATTGAGCCAGTCATCAAACTTTGATAATCTACTACCTCTTTCCATATCTTTCCAAACAAACCAGTGGCTCTCTCCAAGACCTTCCAGGAAGACCTTTACTGATTGAAATGATAGTGAAGAATTCGTACTCTCAGCCTAGGGGCTGATTTTCTGTTAAATGTAGAGAGATATGGAGGGAGGTGCTGGGGATGAAATTGTGAACCACCTGTGAGATTTGCTTCAGAGGCTCAATTTGTTTTCACCTTCAATACAGTCACATTACATAACATATTTAGGATGGCTATTTTCTTGACACCACAGCACAGTGAATAGCATTTAATTATGTGTAGGACAGGCAATGCAATAATGAAAATGAAAATTCTTCAGTGATATAATTTTATTGAATCATTAACTTTCTATAAATTACTAACACAACAGAGTAAACCAAATGTGGGGAACTAGGTGCATTTAGCCTGGGACTCAATATCTGAGGTTCCAAACTACAGTCTCAATCATAGATGGTTAAATTCTCTCACTGGTCATACAAATGATGTAGCAAACTATATCTGAATATTCAGATAACTATATTTGATAACACAATCTGTGCTATACTACATGCCACAATTTCTCTTGTTTATTTGGATAGTGCATCACATTAACATTGAAAAGTTGTAAAATTTAGAACATTATGAAATAATTCCATACATACAGTACCAACAGTACAATGAAATTACAACATGATACATACATTGTACCTTGTATAAAATAAAAATTTACTGAGTACTCTGACAATATACAATCAATCATTTAATTGCAGATACATTAGTACATAATGAAATGACATGAGTAATAAAGTATTACAAGAAACAGATTACAAGTGGACATACAAAAAACATAATTACATTGGCCACTTAAGGAGAAATACTGCTTCTGCCATGATGACAGTGAACAATCTTACATTACTATAAATGACAGACATAAATCTTAAGAGTTGAAAGTACCTATTTGTCTTTACCTCCAGCATTTTTGATGTTCTTTTCAAACCTTTAAAAACAAGCTTTTGTAGGTCACAAGTGCAATAGTAAGGACATGGAAAACATTCTGAGAATCTATCATCAGTGTCCAATTGGGACATTCTTATGTTTGTCAATAGTCGTGCATTAGAACATGACTTCTGCAGTGATAAGGGTATACCTAACTATTTCAAAAAGCTAAAATTAATAACTTTTGCAGCTGTGTTACATTACATAAAAATGTTTCAGAGGACACATTCATTGTGTGAATTATGCTACAAGAAATCTTGCACAATGATGATGTTACCATCATTTGTGTTGAAATTGTCAGAAAGACACACACACAAATTCCCATCTGTTCATATCAGAGTAGCACTTACACCCATGGCTTAAATATTTGCTCCATGTATTTTAATTAAACCAGCAATTAATGCTGGTAAGTCAAATGAGTGCTTTTAAATGCGAAGTGTGTTGGCAAGAGTATAATTACAGAAAGAATGTCAGCATGTTTGCAAAAACCATCAACAGGAGCTGCCTGTTGCCACTAAAGCTACTGTAGCTTCTTATCAGTGCTACGTGTGTGACAAAATTTTTTCTCTTAAAAATAATTTGTATCACCACCAACGAAATATTCACGGTTGGCAGGAAGGGGGGTTGTTCTTCAAGTGTACATCGTGCCCATTTGAAAGTAGTTCAAAATGCGGTTAGATAGATCATTTACAAACTGCTCATCAAATTCAAGTTAATTCCAGAGATCTGCAGTTCTCAAATGAAGATAAGTTTTTACAGTAGAAAGAAGACACTGAACACACGACTGGAGCCCCATCCGTCACACGTTCATTTGGAAAACCCGCCGGGGGGGATCAGTCAAAGATAGCGAGACAGCCGAATATCGATGTCAGCGATGCAAGTAGAACACCCTAGCGCCAGTACTTAATGCCCATATAGTGCACTAAACATTTATTTTTATCTTCAGATATTCCTCCTTCAGTGCTTTATGAATCACTTCACTCATTTCTGGATTTGTTTTGGTTAATATGCACTGTGGCATTCGAGAGCTATATAGTAAGTTAGAGTAGCTCTTTCCTGTAGCAAGAAATCGCAGTGTTTTGATGAACCTCTCTTCTGCACCTAGGGCATTAGTCAAGTGAGTATTCTGGATTATTAGGAGCCACTTTACTGAGCAAATACTGAAATGCACTCTCTTCCATTGGTGAGTAATTTATACAGTATGTATTAGACAATGTTTATTTCATTGCCTCCGCTAACACTGTCCCAAAGGCGTATCAAATGCATCACCCCAGCCTCAGCTTTCCCAACATCTGCAGAGGCCCAGACATTTGTATTTTCTCCCTCTGGAGTAGAAGTAGGACACACAAGTGTTATCCAACTTGAGATATTTCGTCATAAGTCAAGAAATGCACTGCAGCAGAGTACTGTTCTAGACTTGCACACGATCAGTCACATTCCAACAGATGTATTCACACACATGCTGGAATATAGACTGTGGGTGTCCCACTCTACAAGTGCCATCAATTCCTTAATGAAAAATATTTATGTTGTCTACCAGCAACACAATTAATGGTGAGAAAGATGCAGTTACATTTCTAATCATTAATTAAACCACAAAGTGACTACAACACAATTTCACGGCTTTACAGTACACTGTCAATGATAGACAGAAATGAGATGCCACATTTATCAATCCAATTCATTTCCCACCAACACTACATAACTCACTGACAACGTCACTTGTGTTGAAAACAAGCCGGCGTCCCTAACTATGGTGCATGGGCCTCGCCATACTCGCCGTCCTTGTCTTTTGTCGCGTCAGATGTACGGTGCCGACGATTGGGCGCCTTGACGTGTAAAATTGTGGTGGGTTCGTCGTCTCACGCTGAACAGCTTCCCAGCTCGTAATTTGCAAGCTCCAGGATATTCTGTGTTTAACTAAGAAGATTGTTGAAACTTATTGTGGCATGGGTAGCTACTGGAGATGGTTCTGAACTTGGTTCCACAGTGGCCATTTTAAGGAGGCTGATAATCCTCATTTCGTTTCTCATCATTTGTGAAGTGTGTGTTTTAAGTGGTTTTTGTGCAAGTTTTAACTTGTTTTAGGACATATTCACCACTTGGGGACTGGTTGCCCTTGTGTACGCGCCCAGCCGCCATAGAGTTTATGGTTTAATCATTTGTCACGGCAGGATCTGGTATGTTTATTTAATGTTGAAAGTGCCTTAAGGCAACTGCAAGTGATCTCTAAGTTTCCTGCTAATTTACTGGGAGACAGGTACTGTTGGAGTATTGCTCCATACGAATTTGGGGGCATGCTTATTATACAGGGTGATTCAAAAAGAATACCACAAATTTAGGAATTTAAAACTCTGCAACAACAAAAGGCAGAGCTAAGCACTATCTGTCGGCGAATTAAGGGAGCTATAAAGTTTCATTTAGTTGTACATTTGTTCGCTTGAGGCGCTGTTGACTAGGCGTCAGCATCAGTTGATGCTAAGATGGCGACCGCTCAACAGAAAGCTTTTTGTGTTATTGAGAACGGCAGAAGTGAATCGACGACAGTTGTTCAGCGTGCACTGAGAATCCGCGGGGAACAACTCAGTATGAACGTGACTCGCCTAAGGTGAATGTTTTCTGTGCCATTTCAGCCAATAAAGTTTTTGGTCCCTTTTTCTTCGAAGGTGCTACTGTAACTGGACTACAGTATCTGGAGATGTTAGAGAATTGGCTGTTCCCTCAGCTCGAACAAGAAGCACAACAATTCATATTTCAGCAGGATGGAGCGCCACCACATTGGCACTTATCTGTCCGTAACTATCTGAACGTCAACTACCCGAGGCGATGGATCAGCCCCCAGGCAGCCCGTGACAGAGCACTTCATCACTGGCCTCCAAGAAGCCCTGATCTTACCCCCCTGCGATTTTTTCTTTTGGGGGTATGTTAAGGATATGGTGTTTTGGCCACCTCTCCCAGCCACCACTGATGATTTGAAACGAGAAAATAACAGCAGCTATCCAAACTGTTACACCTGATATGCTACAGAGAGTGTGGAACGAGTTGGAGTATCGGGTTGATATTGCTCGTGTGTCTGGAGGGGGCCATATTGAACATCTCTGAACTTGTTTTTGAGTGAAAAAAAACCTTTTTAAATACCCTTTGTAATGATGTATAACAGAAGGTTATATTATGTTTCTTTCATTAAATACACATTTTTAAAGTTGTGGTATTCTTTTTGAATCACCCTGTATATTCCAGTGTGACTGTGATTTGACCTTGTTTTCATTGCAATCTATTGGTACTGCAGGCCATTTGTTAAGTCTGCTCGTTTCCTGGCGTCGGTGCCGTTATGGATTCTTGTCAGGACCGCGCATTGTGAGGCCGGTCGGACTATATATAAAGATATACCGCCTGCTTGTGAGCCTGTGCACAAGCTGTGGGGAGTGAACGCTCGTATTGCCTGCCGTCTGTAGCGTTATTGCTTCCAAATACTACTGTGGGCCTTAACGCTTTTCTCTAAAGTTAAGTGAGGCCACTTTGTTAATATTAGCATTTCTGTAAGTTGTTTTACTGATTATTACTAGCCATTCTTATTCAACACTTATGTTAATCATTTGTGTATCTTTAATCTTGTGACACGAGTGTTTGTTCATGTTCACTAATATGTTTTGCTCTTGCAGGAAGTTGCCCATCATGAGGGGACGTACCTGCCCTGGAATTAAGAGGGGTATAAGACAAGGCTGTAGCCTTTCACCCCTACTCTTCAATCTGTACGTCGAGGAAGCAATGATGGAAATAAAAGAAAGGTTCAGGAGTGGAATTAAAATACAAGGTGAAAGGATATCAATGATAAGATTCGCTGATGACATTGCTATCCTCAGTGAAAGTGAAGAAGAATTAAATGATCTGCTGAACGGAATGAACAGTCTAATGAGTACACAGTATGGTTTGAGAGTAAATCGGAGCAAGACGAAGGTAATGAGAAGTAGTAGAAATGAGAACAGCGAGAAAGATTGATGGTCACGAAGTCAGTGAAGTTAAGGAATTCTGCTACCTAGACAGTAAAATAACAAATGACGGACGGAGCAAGGAGGACATCAAAAGCAGACTCGCTATGGCAAAAAAGGCATTTCTGGCCAAGAGAAGTCTACTAATATCAAATACCGGCCTTAATTTGACGAAGAAATTTCTGTGGATGTACGTCTGGAGTACAACATTGTATGGTAGTGAAACATGGACTGTGGGAAAACCAGAACAGAAGAGAATCGAAGCATTTGAGATGTGGTGTATAGACGAATGTTGAAAATTAGGTGGACTGATAAGGTAAGGAATGAGGAGGTTCTATGCAGAATCGGAGAGGAAAGGAATATGTGGAAAACACTGATTAGGAGAAGGGACAGGATGATAGGACATCTGCTAAGACATGATGGAATGACTTCCATGGTACTAGAGGGAGCTGTAGAGGGCAAAAACTGTAGACGAAGACAGAGATTGGAATACATCAAGCAAATAATTGAGGACATAGGTTGCAAGTGCTACTCTGAGATGAAGAGGAAAGAAATTCATGGCGGGCCGCATCAAACCAGTCAGTAGACTGATGACCAAAAAAAAAAGTACAGGTGGAGATGGGTAATCTTTCCACCGAGAAAGTGTGCGGGTTGAAAGAGGTCCTAGAACACTATCCTGAAGTGTTGTCCGAGCGGTTAGGCGAGACGAAACTGCTGGACTAAGAGATAATTTTGACTGATAGTGTTCCTGTGCGCCAGGCGCCGTATAGATTTTCACCCCCAAAGATGGTGATACTAAAGCAAAAAATTAATAAGATGCTCCAGGAAGGGGTAATTAGGCCATCCACCTCGCCGTATAGTGCCTCAGTATTTTTGGTTCCGAAAGAACAGGGTAAAGATTTTTGGGTTGTCATTGACTATCGTCATCTTAATAAGAAGATAGTCCTGGTGTCGGTGCCACTGCCTGACTTACACAATTGTTTTACCTGGTTTTCTGGCGCAACCGCCTTTACCATCCTTGATTTAAACCAGGCGTATTACCAGAGTCCTTTGTCGGAAGTGTCAAGGCTGGTCACGACATTTTGCACCGACTGGAACCTTTTTGAATTCAACTGGGTGAATGAAGACCGAAGAATATCAACTGGATGAAAAAAATTCTTATAGTCACAAATCTTTGTACAACAGTAGGTAGAAATGCCATGAAAAATATACCAAAAATCCTGATGATCGGATGTGAGGGTTGGGTTGAGGGGGAGTTTACAGATTTCTATGTTCTTCTTGAATAACTCAAAAACACGACTTGTAGCGAAAATGGTTCGTAGTAGAGAATTAAACCGCATTAAATATCCCACAAGAAAGGTCCCATTCGTGTATTCTGTAGCATTAATAGCTTCTGTGTTGCAGGAAACGAAAAAATCGCAGGTTACTAAAAGTATAGTTTTAACAGTAAACTAATTTTATGTTCAAATTAAGTGGGTTGAAAACAAGTATTAAATGTTTTGTTGGGCTCCATAAGGTTCCCTTTCTGTGCAGCGACCGTAGTAACCAGTTGCAGAAACATAATTTATTTATCTTGTTGCAAATCTATTTCGACTGATATCAGTCATCATCGGTCCTAAAACAAATATAAGAGACAGGCCATAAACAACTGCTTTAACAAACGAAAAAATTGTCAATAAAACATAGTTACATCAATTACAACATATACAGATGTCTGAAATTAAAATTCAAAGTCATAGCATACTATTTTTCTAACCGATACATGCCATAAGTAGAAGTACTGTCCTTGGCAGATTTCTATTACGAAGTAACACATCATAGGTCAACACTACAACAAGACCACCTGAGGCGGCACCACGTTGCAGTAATTGCCCTCTATGTAAAATACAAAAGTAATGTAAAATACAAGCAATAAGGAATATATCACAAAACAAAAAATTTTTCTTTTTTTTCTTTATTGAATTTCAATTCCCCATAGGGGCGGTCTGGCAGCAGCATATGCGCTGCTCTTCAGCCAAAAGACAATAAGGATACAACAGAAGACATTGAAAATGACAAAGGAGAAAATATGATGGACAAAAAAATAAAAAATAAAGGGGGAACATAATGGACGAGAACAGACAAAAAGGGGGCCTCTGAAAAATGGAGACAAAAACCTTAAAAAGTATTGAGCACAAAAAAACCACACACTGGTACAATTAAAAGAACACAAGCCACAATATGGCTGCGGCATAAAAGTGTTGAGGGACAGCGTAGCACATAATGACCACTGACAGTAACAAACTGTTCTAGTCCAGCACACAATTAAAATCACAGCTCGCGATACACAGCAGAACAGCACCAAACACAACACTGATGTAGCACAGTTATGACAATGAGCAAAACTCAGAATCTGCCAGGCGACTGGAGATGAGGGAGGGAGGGGGGAGAGGGGAGGAGATGGGTGGGGGCGTGTCAGAGAGGGCTGGGGAAGGGAGGACGTGGGAGGGACACAGTTGAGGAGGGGATGCTGGGACTCAGGGGGGAAAGAGGAAAATCCACTCTGGGAGGAGGAGGGGAGAGGAAAAGAGGGGCACTGGGGTGGGGAGGGAGCAAGGTAAGGTTACAGTTAGAAGGAAGGGCATATGTCACAGAGAAGTTCAACATCTGGGAGGGGGAGGTGCTGAAAATTGCCCTGATGAAGGAGATGGAGGGTGCAGAGGTGGAGAGAGGGAGGGAGGGATACAGCGATAGAGGCATGGAAACGGGTGGGTGGTGGAGAGTAAGGAGGAACCCGGGGGGTGGGGGGAATCAAGCCTGCAGACAGTGTAAAGGATGCGGAGATGTTGGAGGAAAAAGAGGAGGTGGGGGAAGAGGATGAGGTCGTACAGGAGCCGTGTGGGGGAAGGAAGGCGGATATGGAAAGCAAGGTGTGGCGTTCAAGGACTTGAAGGGCCTTGTAAAAGCGGAAGGGGGCAGAGATCCAGGCAACACTGGCATAACGGAATAGGACGGATGAGGGATTAGTAGGTGTGGATGGTGGACGGATGCACTCCCCAGATGGGAGTTTCAGGAGGCGGAGGTGGGAATGGGCTTTCTGCTGGATGGTCAGGAGGTGAGGAGTTCAGTTGAGGTGATAGTCAAGGGTGAGGCCAAGGTATCTCAGGGCGGAAGTGAGCTGGATGGGACAATCATAAAGGGTGAGGTAGAAATCATGGAGACAGAAGGAGCGGGTGGTGTCGCCTATGATGAGTGCCTGGGTTTTGGAGGGTTTGAGACGAAGGGACCACTGGTTACACCAAGTGTTGAACTGGTCAAGAGCCAGGAAGGCGGTGTCATCTGCATATTGGAGAAGGTGGACAGGTGGTGGTGGCTTGGGCATATCAGCTGTGTACAAGAGATAAAGGAGAGGGGAGAGGACAGAGCCCTGGGGGATGCCAGCAGTGGGATAAAAGATAGGGAGTTGGTGTTGTAGAGGGTGACATAGGAAGGACGACACGAGAAGAAGGAAGCGCCAGATGGACAAACTTGACAGGCAGGACGTAGGTTTGGAGTTTAAAGAGGAGACCAGGATGCCATACATGGTCATAGGCATTTTGGAGATCGAGAGAAACAAAAATGGTGGAGAGTTAAGCTGGAGGGTGAACGAGGTTAAGGAGTTGGTCTTCACCAGAAAAGGAGGGTCGGAAGCCACAGTGGACAAGGTGGAGGAAGTGTTGTTGATTAAGGTGCTGATGGATACGATGGGAGAGGATGGATTCGTAGACCTTACTGAAGATGGAGGTGAGGCAGATGGGACGATAGGAAATGGTGATGGAAGTGATATTGTTTTGTTTGAGGAATAAGAAGACGCAGGAAGTCTTCCACAGGTTGGGGTAGAAGCCGGTAGAGAGGATGACATTACAGAGATGGGCAAGGACTGTCAGGAAGGTGAAGGGGCTTTCTCTAAGGTGGTGGTGGGTGACACAGTCGTGACCAGGGGCAGTGTTGCATTTGGACTGGATGATAAGTTTAATTTCTTGTGCTGTGATTGGAGTATTAGTGTTGGAGGGGGCAACTGCCCCAAATACTGGAGACTAGGAGCAAGTGGAGCGATTGAGGTATTGGCGCATTCCATGATGCTTGGGAAAAGAGAATAATCAAAGTGGGGATCATCAGGGAAGGATAAGACCTCTGGAAGATGGGAAGCAAAGTGTTTGGCCTTACTGAGGGTGTCAGGAAGAGGGTGGTCGTTATGGAGAAGGGGGTAATAGGGTGCGGAATGGGAACCAGTAAGGCGATGGAAGGTGGACCAGTACTTGGAGGAGTTGATAGGGAGGGTGGCGTTGAGTCGTGTGCAGGTCTGGCGCCAGTCCCGGCATTTATTTGCTGTAATAAGGTTCCGTATGTGTCGCTGTATTTTCCGGTGGTGTTGGAGTGTATCCCCATCATGAGTGCACAGGAAGGAGCAATAGATGTGGCGGGACTCATGGAGGAGGAGGACAGCCAATGGAGGGAGAGTGTGATGGTAGGGTTGGATGGATTTATTAGGAACATGGGCCTCCATGGCATCAGTAATAACCTTCTGAAGAAAGGAAGAGGCATGGTTGATGTCATCAGGATGGTGATAGGTAAGAGGGTGGCTTTTGACCTGGGTGGCAATGGATTTCCGATAGGCATCCCAGTTGGCATGATGGTAGTCATGGACGACCTTGGGAGTGGTTGCAGGGTGAGGAGCCAGAGGCAGGTGGTGAGCAGACGTGACGGTGAGAAGGACGGGGAGATGGTCGCTACCTGTGGGGTCAAGGATGTCAACGGTGATACACCCAAGGAGGTTCGTGAAGGCAACGAGAACATTGGAGGTGGTGTCACTTTTGGGATGGGTGTGCTGAGGAAGGGGGACAAGGTCACCTTGGATTATGGAGAGGAACTGATGCCACTGCTGAAGGGCAGCAGGGGAGCGGCTGTGGATGTTGATGTCGGTGCCAATCACACAGTTGGAGAAGGTGCGGTGAATGTGGGAGATGAAGTCATAATGAAGAGAAGCAGTGGATGGAACATAGATGGTGGCACAGGTAATGGTGAGGGAGGGGAAAAAGACGCTCAGGATAAGGTGTTTGGTGGGGCCATTGAGGAGGGGTGGTAGTCATATGGGAATATGCTTAATGTGGCCAATCGCAGCTCCACCCTGGGCTCGAGGACCAGGAGCATCAGTGTGATGGAGGATATAGGGAGAGGTTCAGATAGAATGGCAGGGCTGGAGAAAGGTTTCATTCAAGAGGAAGGTGTCGACCTGGTGGTGGGAGAGGGTGTTTATGGGTAGGTATTTGTTGGTGTGGAAGGAGCGGATTTTCTGGAAGAGGATGCGACACACGTGCCATGCCCTGACTGGAAGAGGGGGGGGTGGGAAGAGAGGGAAGGCAAGAGTCTTAAACTATGGTGTCGAGGCAGGTGAAGGTGAAGTGGGCTTGGTTGTGTGAGTAAGTGGCAAAGGTGTTCAGGTGGAAGATGGAGCGCACGGCAATGGACATCTGTTGGAAGGTGTGGGCTCGTTGAAAAGGGTGAATGTTTTGGGGGACAACGGTAAGAAACCAGATGATGTAATCAGCTGTGGGGGGTAGATGGAGTGAGTTGTTGGAGTGGATGGGGGGGATCAATGGGATGGACAGGGACTGTAACCTTGGGGGTGGCAGGAGGGGGTTTAGCTTTACACTTGTGGGAGTAGGTGGGATGGGGGCTGTTGCAGGTGTTACAGGAAGGAGGGGCAGTGAGGTTGGGACAGTTCTTAAGAAAGTGGGAGGCCTTGCAATGGGGACAGGTGGGGGGGTTTTGCAGCTGGGGGTCAGGTGATCATTGTACATGAGGCATCGCTGGCAGTGGTATGATTGGGGAGGGGATTTGGAGGATTCAACAGGGTGGCGATGGTGGTAAATCAGGGCACCCTGGGTAAGGAGATGGTCAGTGGAGGGGGTGAACTCCAAAAAGACCTGCATGAAGTAGGTGGGACCGGAGGAATTGTGGATATGGCGGGCAGAGCGGATTTCCAGGTCTGGGTGGGAGTTCAGTTCCGTCAACACCTCATCTGCCGTGATCACTGGGCTGAGCTTAGTGATAACAGTGGTGTAGGTGGGGGGCTGACAAGGAGAGGAAGGGTGTCAGGGACACATGGGGGCCAAACATAACACGTGGGAGTTTACGGAGGAGGTCCGTGTGAAAGGAGGGGGATGGGGACTTGATAAGGACTGAGTCGCTGCAGGGAATCAGTTGGGCGATGGGAGCACCAGGTAGATAATTTCGTATCTCCATGGTGAGGGGTTGACAGGGCAAAGTTGTGGAGGGTGGGGGCTGGGGCATGGGTGGCTGGAGGAGGGGTGGTGTCCATGGAGACAACCAGAGGAGGGGGAGGAGGTGGTGACTTTTTGTGGGAAGTGGTGGGAGCAGAGTCGGCAATGACGCGCTTTTAGGGTTTTTTGGAGCCTGTCGGCTGAGAGGAGGGGAGCGGGATGGAGAGGAGAGCGAGGTGGCGGGTGGCAGATCCCAGTGGCATGGTGGAGGTACCGGGAGAAGCAGCTGGTTCAGTGATCTCGATGGTGGCCCAGCGTAAGTGATGCATGTGGGGGATGCAATGGTGAAGTGATGGGAGGGGGGTGAGAAAGGGGAAGCCAACCACCTGGGGGTGTCAGCAGAGGCGTCGACGGAGGCATACATGAGAGCGGCAGCAGGAGTGGGAGCTGTTGAGGGTGTGGAGGCTGGAGGAAGGGTGTAGAGGTAGGGGTGCACAGCAGGGGAGGAGGTGGGGGAATGGGTGAGTGGGGAAAGGGGTGGCGAGGTATAACAAGGATGGCCAGGGGCAGCAGTGACGATGGACGGCGACAGACGGACAGCAGGCGGCGCCGAGCCCTGAAAGGTGGCGAGCAGGCAGGCACACAAGTTGGACAGACGACAACAGCAGCAGGCGGCGGCGGCGATGGCAGACGAAACACACAGGCAGACAGACCGACAGACAGACAGACAGACACACTAACAGCAACAGCAACAAGCTCATTGAAAATGTAGATTTCACCCTGAGGGTAGCCCAGGCTCTGGAATCTGTTGCCTTCGAAGGAGGGGATCCAACCCTCTAGATGAACAAAAAATTATACAGTAGAGGTAATTGATAATACCAATTTAAATAATTACAACAAGTGAAAATGTCTGAAACATTGTTTGTCAGATAACAAATGACTGAAGGCCTGAATTAGGAGTCAGAAGAACAATTCCAAACAGCACACATTTCAACAGATACTTTGCTTTTAAAACAAGTTTGCTTAAAAAAAAACTTACTGTAACAAGGCTGAAGGCCACACCAACAATAATTAGAAAATTACAAATATCGTTAAAACAATCATCACAATCTAAGGAATTAGGACAAGTGGTTCTCAGCAAGTGTTCCAAGGGTCGGCCTGGGAAGATAACTCAAACATAAGGTAAGGTGAGACAGGCAGCCAAGAGTTGTACTCATGTAACAGAATCGCAACTCAAACTAGGGGCAGCTTAAGCGCCGGTCGACCGACCAACCAATCCGCCTAACGTCCAATCAACGGTACAACAGTGGATTATTTTTAGGCAAGGGCGAAGAGACAGACAGCACTACGTCTTCAGAATACACCCAGGGCCGAAGGAAACACTAGAACCAAGGTAGACCTCCCAAAAAATATGCACAATAGGCTGTCGGACTACACGCCGTGTCGGACAGCATCAACACGACAAGGAAAGGTACACTGCCAGAAAAGTACGCTAACCTCCAGGGTAGGTAACTGGGGCGTTGGCGGCCACAAGGCAGAAAATATCGCTGGTTGCACTTCACTAGTAAGAATAATACTAAATTCAATGATGAATAACAAATAGAAAAAGACAGCTGCAACATTTCACCACCTCCAGAAACTTCACTCGTCGCCACCAGGCGCAGTGGCTGGAAGCAACAACCTGCTGACCAAAGGCGAGATCTCAGGTTGCATTAGCAGTTAACTCTTCACTCAACTGAACATCCAGGGTTCGGTGTGCAATGAAGTTGTCGCTCTCGCAGCTACCCCTCCTCGATCCGGCAGTCGCCGGTCGTCCCGGCTTGCCCGCACACTGCGCGGACCTGCTCGCTGTTGCACCCCAACCGAACTGATGTCTGTTCGCAACGCCCACCGAATCCAATACACAGACAGCATTAAAACAACTGCTCATTCAAAACCACAAGACACACACGTATCCGGGAAAACAGTTCCACCAACAGCACACAGTACTAAAACCAGTCACTGTGAAACATCACAGACGAATTATAAGTCGACACAAACACAGAGAAGCCGAAGCCAATGGAAGACCAAATCCACGTCGTCCGCTGTGACGACCGACCGAACGATCAACCAACGGTCGTCCCCACTGAGGTCAGGCACGGGAAAGATCCCAGTATAAATCGTCGACTGACAACTTATTGCCATGAGGTCACTTCAATGCGCGGACACACACACACACGTGAAAGTTGCACTACTCGTATATCACGGTCCATTCAACTAGAACTCGCTGAATCTGGTCCTTGACGTGGTCGTGCACTCTCGCGTCAACATCCTTCTGTCACGAGATTACAATTAAAGCAATACGATTAGCTGCTGATGGGCGTTGATATATATCAACGGGGACAGTTGAAAATGTGTGCCCCGACGGGGACTCGAACCCAGGATCTCCTGCTTACATGGCAGATGCTCTATCCACCTGAGCCACCGAGGGCACAGAGGATAGCGCGACTGCAGGGATTTATCGCCGGCATGCTCCTCGTGAGACCCACATTCTCAACTCATAGACCATACACTACATTCGTAGTGTCCCTGCTACTATACCCATTACTTGCGGCATACAATCCAACAAGTCTTGTAAGAGTTCAGGCAATTCGTGTGCATCCGCACTGAAAAAGGTCATCAGCCAGTTAGCCTTAACGATATGAAGATGGCATCTGTTCTTTCGGACTTGTCCGAAAGAACAGATGCCATTGGTGACCGTGCAGCTCTCTAGAATGGATTTATAATTAAATCAATACCATTAGCTGCTGATGGGCATTGATATATATCAACAGGGACAGTTGAAAATGTGTGCCCTGACCAGGACTCGAGCCTGGGATCTCCTGCTTACATGGCAGACGTTCTATCCATCTGAGCCACCGAGGGCACAGAGAATAACGCGACTGCAGGGATTTATCGCCGGCACGCTCCCCGTGAGACCCATATTCTCAACTATAGTCCACACACTACATTCGTAGTGTCCCTGCCATTACACCCGTTACTCGCGACAGACAATCTACAGAGTCCTGCAAGAGTTCAGGCAATTCGTGTGCATATGCAGTGAAGAAGATCATCAGCCGGTTAACCGTAACGATATGAAGATGGCATCTGTTCTTTCGGACATGTTTGAGAGAACAGATGCCATCTTCACATCCTTCTGTCGGACAGAGCATGTGGGTCGCCAGTGGTCGGGCGGGTACTGGCTGTCCGGACCTCATTGCTACTCCGTCCCGACTCAACTAGCTCGACACACCACGACCCGGAAATACTAGAGGCCGCTCCAAAGATGGTAACACACTATGCGCTATCGATAAGCGCTGCTGCTGCCATTCACCGACAGACAAGGCGAGCAAACGTAATGGCGCCAATGAACACACTAAGAAAACGAGACGCCACTATGCCAAGCTATGAACGGCATCAATGTGGGCCGCACACGGCTCAATAGTTTCTGTAGACCGAACCAAGCAAAGTGTCTAAAGAATGTATAAAAAAAATATTGCTGGGAAAGAGAGAGAGAGAGAGAGAGAGAGAGAGAGAGAGAAAGAGATGGAAAGAGGGTTGAAAGAGAACGAGATAGAGTGAGACAGAGGGAGAACGAGAATGTATGCACAGAGAGAGCACATGCTCAAGTGGCTCTGAGCACTATGGGACTTAACATCTGAGGTCATCAGTCCCCTATAACTTAGAACAACTTAAACCTAACCAACCTAAGGACATCACACACATCCATGTCCGAGGCAGGATTCGAACCTGCGACCGTAGCGGTCGTGCGGTTCAAGACTGAAGCGCCTAGAACCGCTCGGCCACCCCGGCCGGCAGCACATGTTCACTGCCTGATAGAATGTGTGCAGGCTCCCTTTTGTAATGCGTAATTCACCACTAAACGTCACCACTGGTGGACCCGCCAGAGTAGAACGAGGCTGGGAATACTGCACTGTCAGCAGGGAAACAGGGAAGCAACAGGTCGGCTAGGAGAGGTCGCTCGCTAGTCACTGGATGTCACCTGAGAATCTAATCCATCAGGGACGTTCCACCATTTCTACAGCAGCCCAAGTCGACGGCTGTCGATGTGGCTCTGGAGTGGAAACGCGAAGAAACGACCGCAGCTAAATCGAGACCGGGCAGACTTGTACGTATACTGACGGACAGGGACCGTCCAGCACTGGGAAGGCTGGCTGTAAAAAGTCGCATTAATCAGCGGAAGGAACGACTCGTGAGTTCCACAGTGCCGCCAGCAGCCCGTCTAGTGCAATGGCCACGCATCTGAGAGTGAATGTTCTGTTAGTCAGTCAGTTACTTTCATGTTCCACAGATCATTTTGCACGATAAATCATCATGACGTGGAACGAGTCATTTTACATTCTATTGCAAATTAATATGTACATCTATTTGTACTCTAAACATCACCATATAATTCTTTTTCTTTTTCCCAAAATGAAAACAAGACATAGAGATTGAGTTAGCGATTCCTACCCACCTCATTTTCCACGTTACAAACATAGCAATTCTTCTGCGGAATAGGAGTAGTTGTCAAGGAGAAACTTTTTTAATTTATTTTCAAGTCTTACCTTGCTGTCTACTAGACATTTTACACCACTGGGTAAGTGGTCAAAAGTTTTTGTTGCAGCGTTGTGCACCCCTTTCTGTGCTACAAACAACCTTAATGTTGGGTAAGGAATGTTATTTTTTCTTCTAGTGTTGTAATTATATACCTCATTGTTCCTTTCGAACTGTAGTGGATTATTTACAACAGACTTCATGAGGTAACAAATATACTGTGAAGCAGTAGTCAGAATGCCCAACTCCTTAAACAGATGTCTACAAGATGACCGCGTTTGAGCACCACATATTATTCATACAGCACGTTTTTGGGCAATAGAGACCTTCTTTCTTAAAGATGAGTTACCCTAGACCACTACTTCATACGACATTACTGAATGAAAATAAGCAAAATACGCCAACTTACTGATTTCTCTCTCCCCAAAATTTTCTATGATTCTGAGTGCAAATGGGCCTGGACTAAGTTGTTTTAGGAGTTCCAAAATGTCTTTTTTCCAATTTAAATTCTCATCAATATGGACACCTAAGTATTTTGAAGTTTCCACCCTATGTATTGTTTCATCACGATGTGTTGCACTTATCACTGGTGCAGTACCCTTACAGGTGCAGAGCTGAATATGACGAGCCTTTGTCAAATTCAGGGTGTGACCATCCGCAGAAAACCAGACAATGATACTTTTGAGAACTTTGTTCACCATTCCTTCCGTTTCTGTATGTATACTGGGAGTGATTACAATACTGCTATCATCTCCAAAAAGAACCCATTCTGCTTGTTGTAAATTAGACGGTACATCATTTACATACATGAGAAACGGAAGTGGACCTAAGATTGAGCATTGGGAAAACCCCTACGTGATTTCTCCCCAGTCAGAATTATGTTCTTGGATTCTGTTGATTCAATTACTACTAAGTACAAATATCTGCATTCTTTTGGTTACATATGTCATGATCCATTGGTTGGCTATGCAATCAGTCCCACAAAACATCAATTTATCTAGGAGTATACTATGATTCACACAGTCAAATGCCTTGGATAGGTCACAGAAAATACCTACCGGTGCTATTTTGTTAGCCGGCCTCAGTGGCCGAGCGGTTCTAGGCGCTACAGTCTGAAACCGCGTGACCGCTACGGTCGCAGGTTCGAATCCTGCCCCGGGCATGGATGTGTGTGATGTCCTTAGGTTAGTTAGGTTTAAGTAGTTCTAAGTTATAGGGGACTGATGACCTCAGAAGTTAAGTCCCATAGTGCTCAGAGCCATTTTGCTATTTTGTTATTTAATGCTTGTAATATCTGGGGTGTGAACATGTAAATGGCATTCTCAGCAGAGTAACCCTTGTGAAACTCAAACTGTGATTTGTTGAGAATATTATTGTTGTCAAGGCGACATACTATTGTAGAATACATCACCTTCTCAAAAATTTTGCAAAATGATGTCAGCAGTGAAATAGGTCGGTAGTTACTGATGTGGGCAATAACGTTCCTGAAACGGACTGGTTTTAATGAAAATATATATATATAAAATGAATGGATGAAAATGGGGAAGAAATGGCTTTAAATATTTTTTTTATTTACTCTTTCAGTACGAACTTTGTTGTAGAACCCTTTTTTTTTTACGTGTGGTAATAAAAATTCATTTAGACAGAATTAAGCACATTTAAAATTACGTGAACTTTAGCAACCCTCTCATGCTGATAAATTCAAACTAACTGATTAATAACATTTATGACTTTGAAAATTATTTAAATTAAATTTTTTACGTATTTCGGTCTTGGCACACATTTTCTAAATGCAGTGGGTTTTTAAATATTTAATGAATTCTTTCCCGGCGTTAGCTATGGAACACAAGACTGTCTCTGTTAGCATAAAATGGTTAAATATTGCCAAGCCGACCTGAACGTTTATTTATCATTGACAAAACACACTTCACTATACGTTTAAGTCATTTGCTTTAGAAATTGAAAGAACCAACAGATTAACGACTTCAACGTTAATTATCCGCCTATGAATGCACAAATGTAAAACCAGTAATAAATTCAGTCAGCCTCAGGATCGCTGTAAAAGAAAAATATTTCGTAATTCACTGCTAATTTTACCTGCTCCCGATTTACGGGTTTGGTTAATTTTATAGCGGAACAATTTTTTAAATGTGCCGCCGCTGCAAATCGTTCGGTCGCGGCACAGCCCAGCATCACCAACGATAATCGCTGAAAGTGCTGAAAATTCTTTAAAGAGATATTATAGATGACATGGGCAAGCTAATTTACATTAGTAATACACAATTTTGATAAATTATAATGTATTTAGACCACAACAATAATTTAAATTACACACCTTTATAATTTCTTCTCTAATGGCGGCTAAAGACAGATACAGACAAAAGAAGTCTACTCATGCATATAATGCTCTCGAGGAAGACGACAAAGAATGCACATTATGTAGTGCTATTTATACTATTGCTGATTATTAATATCTCTTTGTAATCTTACAACATTATTTTCCTCTGTGGCTATATTTTACATTTTTTCATCGCAGATATTAACGTATTTCGTAATTACATTATGAGTATAGAAATAGTACAATCATAAATACATCGAGAATATTATTACAGAAAATATTACAATAATAACCAACGTCCTTTACACAAAATTAAATAATATTTTTTGTTAAACAATTACAGTACATACGAATTGCTTCATAGCGGCGTACATAGTACAATTAAACGTCATTTCAGTTTATTAATAGTGTGTGTGCTGCCAGTGAACGTTACATGGTGTACCCAGTGGAACGTCGACTTCACGCCAGACCCTACCGTGCAAGATCAGTGCCTCCTCTGGCGTCGGTTCTTGAGGGAGAATGCGCCGCCATTCCTCGCAGACATTGAGACACCTCACTGAAAGTGTCCCCAGGAGACGTCAAGCAGTCATAAAAGCGAAAGGAGGATACACTAAAGCTCTGTATAAAGGAAAGTATGGCCATCATATTCCCCTGCGTTTGCCGCAGTCCGCAGTTACTGGATTGGCTGAAACCGCGTCACGTGACTTAGCTGCTATTGTGGGCCCAAGCGTTACGTGTGAAGCATAGGAAGTGTTGTGTATTTCGTAAGTTTTACGTAGAATAATGCCTCAGTACTGTGCTTTTGACTCTTCATTTCGAGGAGAAAGGGGAGGAAAACTGTATAGAGTTCCTTCCGAAGGAAGTGATGCAACAAGAAGGAGAATATTGGTCGCAGTGGGGAAGGTTGCAGGAATTCGACTTAACCATTCAGTTAATATTATTCATTTCTGACCTTTCGATTTTGTCTCCTTTTTATACGTCTGTTACTAAGTTTTCAATCCATTCGAACAGCAAAAAAGTCAGAAGAGATAATAGGATAGTTTAATGGTAATATAATTACAAAGCTGAAATCTTAGAGATAAAACTGCCACTTTTAGCATATAAAACGAAAAATAGTGAGTAGCACCATACAAAGTTATCATGACTGGTAAAAAATTTGATCTGATTGAGTGTACAGTATGGTTTCAACTTATATTTCCGATGCTCACAATAGTAAATTGTACTTTTTTCCACACAATATAACGTATAAAAAGGAAAAAGAAAACTCCACTAGACATGTACCGAACCAACGACCTTTCTTTCAGTAACCATAAACATTACTAGGAAACTATTATTACTGTTGCGAGCTTGCTGCTAATCTACATTGTACTGGGTGGCCCAAAAAGGATGGTCGGATTTGAACTGCGTAGTACCATTGAAAGGTGAGGAGGGGGGACCACTGCCGGCCGTCTGCAAGTCGGCCATTACACCCAGTTTGCCACGAGATGGCGCAGTGGACGGTCGAGCATCTTGTTTTTGCTGTGGAACAGTTTTTCAGAAATGATGAATCGTTTATTACTGTGCAACAATTGTTTCGACAACGTTTTGGTGTAGCACGTGATGGACCCATTCCAGATCGCAGATCCATATCACGTTGGGTGACTGCATTCCGGACAACAGGGTCTGTCAAAAGTGGTAAATCTACAGGGCGTACACGTACGGCAGTTACTCCACAGAACATTGATGATGTTAGAGCGTCAGTGCTGCAAAGCCCGCGTCGTTCCACTAGGCGTCGTGCTCAAACTTTAGGCCTCAGCCGTAGTTCGTTGCAGCGTATTTTAAGCCGTGAGTTACAGTTTCACCCATACAAAATTATGATCACGCAAAAGCTGTATGATCGTGATTTTGAGCAGCGAAGACGATTTTGTGAATCAATGCTTGACATTTTGTACTCTAATAATGATGTTGTGCTTCTTATGTCAGATGAAGCCCATTTCCATTTAGACGGCTATGTCAATAAACAAAACTGCAGGTATTGGGCAGCAGATAATCCCAGAGAATTGCACCAAAAGCCTCTTCATAGTGCTAAGGTAACAGTCTGGTGTGGAATTTCAAGATTGGGGATTGTTGGTCCTTATTTTTTTGAGGAGAACAACGCTACAGTCACAGTGAACTCGAAACGTTACGTTAACATGCTACGTAGCTTTTTGGTGCCGAAACTGCGAGAGTTACATGTAAATCGAGATCGAATTTGGTTTCAACAGGACGGGGCCACGGCCCACACAGCCAATGACTCCATGTGTGTTTTAAGGCGGATGTTCCCCCACCACATCATCTCGCGTTTTGGAGATGTCCACTGGCCCGCGAGATCACCTGACCTCTCAGCCTGTGATTTTTTTCTTTGGGGATACCTAAAGTCAAAAGTCTACGTAAAGAAGCCCCGAAACTTAATTGATCTGAAGGAGGCAATCAGTGCGGAAATTATGGCAATTCAAGAAGAAACAGTAGTGAAAGTGATGGAAAATTTCGAGGAAAGACTTGTGGAATGCATCACCGAGGAAGGACACCATCTTCCGGAAGTCATTTTCCGTACATGATTTTTTGTGGTTAGTTCTAGTAATTGGGTGCCTGGGAGCATTTAGTTACGTAATTGAATAAAATTAATTTGTAAAACTGATGGAGTTATAGTTATTTAAAATGTGACCATCCTTTTTGGGCCACCCTGTATTAATACGAATACAGTTGTTACTGTCTCCTACAGCCTACTTTTGATCGTAGGTCAGGTATTATTCTAACACATGTTAAAAATATTGTATTGTCTTGCACTTTCGTAATCATTCTCCAAACGTCACAGAACAATATCCAAACGAAATTTCATGGCATAGATCTGACAAAAGTATAAAGCATGCCTAATCATATAGGCACGTTTATCTTGTATTTACTAAGGTGCTTCGCGTATATATAGGGTGCGTCAAAAAATGTGTACACACTTTGAACTGTCATAGACAATTTATTTCCTGTTCTACAAGGTTAAATATCTGTGAGAAAGTAATGTTATGTTTCTTCAAGAGGTGGCACCAGTGGCAAGAAAGTAACTACAACATGGTGGACGTGCGTTTGAGCTTTGAAGTGCGGAAGTAGATAATTAAGTGGTACTGGAAGTTTGAGAATGTAGCTGCGGTTCGAAGACAGTGGTGGTGGTGGTGGTTAGTGTTTAACGTCCCGTCGACAACGAGGTCATTAGAGACGGAGCGCAAGCTCGGGTTAGAGAAGGACTGGGAAGGAAATCGGCCGTGCCCTTTCAAAGGAACCATCCCGGCATTTGCCTGAAACGATTTAGGGAAATCACGGAAAACCTAAATCAGGATGGCCGGAGTCGGGATTGAACCGTCGTCCTCTCGAATGCGAGTCCAGTGTGCTAACCACTGCGCCACCTCGCTCGGTCGAAGACAGTGGAGAAGTGAGTATGGTACAAAACCACCTTCAAAGTTAACAATTACGCGTCTACGAGACAAATTCGAAATTCGTGGAACAGTGTGTGATGTGCATAAAGGTCGATCGGGGCAACCTCATACAGCTACAAGTGATGATTCCACAACTGCGGTCTTGGGAACTGTTTCAGCGTTCGCCTCAATAATCTTCAAGGCAAGCGGCAATGTAAGTGCTAGTAGTGTGGTACGCATTCTGAAGAAAGGCAAGTTTCGTGTGTACATTCCAAGGCTGGTGCAACAGCTAAGTGACGACGACCCAGATCGAAGGTTAGATTTTGTGAATGGGTTCAGGAGATGGTGAGATGTGAACCGGAATTTATGGCTAGCATAATTTAGTCGGATGAAGCCCAATTCAAACTCAATGGAACTGTCAATAGGCATAATTGTGTGTACTGGGCTGAAGAAAATCCACACATTACATTTGAAAAGGCTGCGAATTTGCCTGGTGTAAATGTGTGGTGTGGTTTGTCTGCAAGGGGACTCATTGCGCCTTTCCGCTTTGAAGCTACTGTTACTGGCGAAACGTACCTAACAGTGCTTGCTGACTCCATATTGGCCGGCCGAAGTGGCCGTGCGGTTAAAGGCGCTGCAGTCTGGAACCGCAAGACCGCTACGGTCGCAGGTTCGAATCCTGCCTCGGGCATGGATGTTTGTGATGTCCTTAGGTTAGTTAGGTTTAACTAGTTCTAAGTTCTAGGGGACTAATGACCTCAGCAGTTGAGTCCCATAGTGCTCAGAGCCATTTGAACCATTTTTTGACTCCATATTCCCTGCCATTCGTGCATTATACGGTAATGATGAGTTTTATTTCCAACAAGATGGCGCCCCGCCGCACTGTCATAGGGACGTACGAGCATACCTGGATCACAATGTACCAGGCCAGTGGATAGGACGCAGGGGACCAATCGAGTTTCCTGCACGCTCTCCAGGCCTCACGCCGCTGGATTTCTTCTTATGGGGCACAGTAAAAGATGAGGTGTACAAACGTGAACCACGTAACCTGGACACACTTTGGAATGAGATTCAGGCGGTGTGCGCAGAAATTTCGTTGGACACTTTGGTACGATGTACGGAATCAGTGGTGACTCATATTCAGAAATGTATTGATGCTGAAGGCCACCAGTTTGAACATTAATCACATTTGCATAGTACATTTATTTTTCCAATTGGACCTTAAGCTTTCCATTTCCAGAAATTTAACATTGCAGAACAGGAAATAAATTTTCTATGGAGCTTCAAAGTGTGTATACATTTTTTTGACCCACCCTGTATTTGAATCCAATGTTTTATTTCGTATAACAAGAGAGACATTGGGCGAGTTTTCTTAGAACCGAGTAGCACAAACAAGAAGTAAGTCGGTATAGAGCTTCAAATTGACGATGGATTTTTCCTTGCACTTGCGAACTAATATTGGTTCCCTTTTGTCCTGCTGACTATTGGATAGGACCAGTCTAACTCTAATTACGAAAACAGGTGTTCAAATTCGATACCACAACAAGAACTGCGAAATTTGCTTTCGCTATTACATGCAGCTTTACTGTATGATTAAATGATGATGGCGTCCTCTTGGGTAAAATATTCCGGAGGTAAAATAGTCCCCCATTCGGATCTCCGGGCGGGAACTACTCAAGAGGACGCCGTTATCAGGAGAAAGAAAACTGGCGTTCTACGGATCGGAGCGTGAAATGTCAGATCCCTTAATCGGGCAGGTAGGTTAGAAAATTTAAAAAGGGAAATGGATAAGTTAAAGTTAGATATAGTGGGAATTAGTGAAGTTCGGTGGCAGGAGGAACAAGACTTTTGGTCAGGTGATTACAGGGTTATAAATACAAAATCAAATAGGGGTAATGCAGGAGTAGGTTTAATAATGAATAAAAAAATAAGAGTGCGGGTTAGCTACTACAAACAGCATAGTGAACGCATTATTGTGGCCAAGATAGACACAAAGCCCATGCCTACTACAGTAGTACAAGTTTATATGCTAACTAGCTCTGCAGATGATGAAGAAATAGATGAAATGTATGACGAGATAAAAGAAATTATTCAGGTAGTGAAGGGAGACGAAAATTTAATAGTCATGGGTGACTGGAATTCGTCAGTAGGAAAAGGGTGAGAAGGAAACATAGTAGGTGAATATGGATGGGGGGGAAGAAATGAAAGAGGAAGCTGCCTTGTAGAATTTTGCACAGAGCATAACTTAATCATAGCTAACACTTGGTTCAAGAACCATAAAAGAAGGTTGTATACCTGGAAGAATCCTGGCGATACTAAAAGGTATCAGATAGATTATATAATGGTAAGACAGAGATTTAGGAACCAGGTTTTAAACTGTAAGACATTTCCAGGGGCAGATGTGGATTCTGACCACAATTTATTGGTTATGAACTGCAGATTGAAACTGAAGAAACTGCAAAAAGGTGGGAATCTAAGGAGATGGGACCTGGATAAACTGAAAGAATCAGAGGTTGTAGAGAGTTTCAGGGAGAGCATAAGGGAACAATTGACAGGAATGGGGGAAAGAAATACAGTAGAAGAAGAATGGGTAGCTTTGAGGGATGAAGTAGTAAAGGCAGCAGAGGATCAAATAGGTAAAAAGACGAGGGCTAGTAGAAATACTTGGGTAACAGAAGAAATATTGAATTTAATTGATGAAAGGAGAAAATATAAAAATGCAGTAAATGAAGCAGGCAAAAAGGAATACAAACGTCTCAAAAATGAGATCGACAGGAAGTGCAAAATGGCTAAGCAGGGATGGCTGGAGGACAAATGTAAGGATGTAGAGGCTTGTCTCACTAGGGGTAAGATAGATTCTGCCTACAGCAAAATTAAAGAGACCTTTGGAGAGAAGAGAACCACTTGTATGAAAATCAAGAGCTCAGATGGCAACCCAGTTCTAAGCAAAGAAGGGAAGGCAGAAAGGTAGAAGGAGTATATAGAGGGTTTATACAAGGGCGATGTACTTGAGGACAATATGATGGAAATGGAAGAGGATGTAGATGAAGACGAAATGGGAGATAAGATACTGCGTGAAGAGTTTGACAGAGCATTGAAAGACCTGAGTCGAAACAAGGCTCCGGGAGTAGACAACATTCCATTAGAACTACTGATGGCCTTGGGAGAGCCAGTCATGACAAAACTCTACCATCTGGTGAGCAAGATGTATGAGACAGGCGAAATACCCACAGACTTCAAGAAGAATATAATAATTCCAATCGCAAAGAAAGCAGGTGCTGACAGATGTGAAAATTACCGAACTATCAGTTTAATAAGTCACAGCTGCAAAATACTAACGCGAATTCTTTACAGACGAATGGAGAAACTGGTAGAAGCGGACCTCGGGGAAGATCAGTTTGGATTCCGTAGAAATGTTGGAACACGTGAGGCAATACTAACCTTACGGCTTATCTTAGAAGAAAGATTAAGAAAAGGCAAACCTACCTTTCTAGCATTTGTAGACTTAGAGAAAGCTTTTGACAATGTTAACTGGAATACTCTCTTTCAAATTCTGAAGGTGGCAGGTATAAAATACAGGGAGCGAAAGGCTATTTACAATTTGTACAGAAATCAGATGGCAGTTGTAAGAGTCGAGGGGCATGAAAGGGAAGCAGTGGTTGGGAAAGGAGTGAGACAGGGTTGTAGCCTCTCCCCGATGTTATTCAATCTGTATATTGAGCAAGCAGTAAAGGAAACAAAAGAAAAATTCGGAGTAGGTATTAAAATTAATGGAGAAGAAGTAAAAACCTTGAGGTTCGCCGATGACATTGTAATTCTGTCAGAGACAGCAAAGGACTTGGAAGAGCAGTTGAACGGAATGGACAGTGTCTTGAAAGGAGGATATAAGATGAACATCAACAAAAGCAAAACGAGGATAATGGAATGTAGTCAAATTAAATCGGGTGATGCTGAGGGAGTTAGATTAGGAAATGAGACACTTAAAGTAGTAAAGGAGTTTCGCTATTTAGGGAGTAAAATAACTGATGATGGTCGAAGTAGAGAGGATATAAAATGTAGACTGGAAACGGCCAGAAAAGCGTTTCTGAAGAAGAGAAATTTGTTAACATCGAGTATAGATTTAAGTGTCAGGAAGTCGTTTCTGAAAGTATTTGTATGGAGTGTAGCCATGTATGGAAGTAAAACATGGACGATAACTAGTTTGGACAAGAAGAAAATAGAAGCTTTCGAAATGTGGTGCTACAGAAGAATGCTGAAGATAAGGTGGGTAGATCACGTAACTAATGAGGAGGTATTGAATAGGATTGGGGAGAAGAGAAGCTTGTGGCACAACTTGACTAGAAGAAGGGATCGGTTGGTAGGGCATGTTTTGAGGCATCAAGGGATCACAAATTTAGCATTGGAGGGCAGCATGGAGGGTAAAAATCGTAGAGGGAGACCAAGAGATGAATACACTAAGCAGATTCAGAAGGATGTAGGTTGCAGTAGGTACTGGGAGATGAAGAAGCTTGCACAGGATAGAGTAGCATGGAGGGCTGCATCAAACCACTGAAGACCACAACAACAACAACAACATTAATAAAGAATACCAGGGGAAAAACTGTGTTTAATGCTCGCCACAGCAAATGACTTTCGATTCATTTAGCAAATTTGTTGAGATTTTTTTGTTGCTTAATATCCGACATATTCCGTTTGAAGCCACTGATCAGTTTTGGTAGTGCATTAGACTTCTTTAATATATATGGCTAAATATGTTGCAGATGTCAATGTATCACCAGCGGCGCAGTGGACCCAAAATGGCAGCCACTCGCAAGTTGGCCGTACAGAACTGTAGGATACACCATATACAGAATTAACGCCTTCTAATAGATGTGCAGTTTCAAAACGGTTCAAATGGCTCTGAGCACTATGGGACTTAACTTCTGACGTCATCAGTCCCCTAGACTTACAACTACTTAAACCTAAGTAACCTAAGGACATGACACACATCGATGAGCGAGGCAGGATTCGAATCTGCTACCGTAGCGGTCGCGCGGTTCCAGACTGTAGCACCTAGAACCGGTCGGTCACTCCGGCTGGCAGATGTGCAGGTACTATTGACCACATAGTGAATGTTAACCATGACAGAGTTATCGGCTGTTGAGAGCGTGATTCCAAACGGTTTCTCATTGTGAATTAGCTTATTTGGAATAGCTAAATAAAGGCGAGTGGATCGAGATAGTGAGAGTTCTGATGTGGGATTGCATTTAGCATCAGTGCAAAAGTTAATAGTTTGTATACTAGTTGATGGCTGTATTAACATATATGTATTAGAATATTGATAAACTGCTGAGGTAACACATAAATCATGTGTATTAGTAACATAATGAAACAGTAGGACGTATAATTCGTTCATGCTTCATTAATTCAAATAAACTTGCTTCATAATGGAGGCAGAGTCACGCGAACCCTATAGCGGGAGGAACAATAAATATGTCCGGTTACAGTAATTTATATTTTCAATTGATGTTGATATTGGTTACAGTCATGCATGACCCAGACTGTTCACATTTAAAATCAACTGACGTTGATTGGGCAAGAATCCATAAAGCAATCTACCAAATACTGATGCGCCGCATTATCGTTGTACGCTCCGCTACGCACGCAGTTTCGTACTCAAAACATCGCCTGACTGCTGGATCCGCAGTAATCTATTCTCCCGATGGGAAAGTAATTGTTGTCACGGTTTGTTGGACAGAAATGTGGATTCTGCACGCGAAACACTTGCGTAATCGAACGCTCGTTATAGTTGACGTCTGTATTTCCTCGGGTGACAGACGCGCTCGGCCGCGAGACGGACGTCTGCTATGTGCGCATGCGCGACGGACACGTGCGCGGCGGTCGGCGGCGGCGCCGGCGCGCTGTTCGCGCAGCTGCTGGTGGCCGTGGCGCACGCGCAGTGCGCGCTCGCGGACCGCGGCGCCTACCCGCCGGACGCGGCGCGCCCACTGCCGGAGTACGACTTCGTGGTGGTGGGCGCCGGGTCGGCCGGGAGCGCGGTGGCCGCGCGCCTCTCGGAGGATCCCGCCTGGACGGTGCTGCTGCTGGAGGCCGGCGGAGACCCGCCGCCCACCGCCGACGTGCCCCTCCTCTTCCCCGCCCTGCAGAAGACCGAGGTACGGCCAACTCGGCCCCGCGCACAAACGCGTGCCTGTTCTCAGCGCTGGCCTCTGTCTGGAAGGGGCGGCCGTCGCTATACTTCGTTCGTCATAAGAAGAAGGGACCGGTTGGTAGGACATGCTCTGAGGCATCGTGGGATCACACATTTAGCATTGGAGGGCAGCGTGGAGGGTAAAAATCGTAGAGGGAGACCAAGAGATGAATACATTAAGCAGATTCAGAACGATGTAGGTTGCAGTAAGTACTGGGAGATGAAGAAGCTTGCACAGGATAGAGTAGCATGGAGACCTCCGTCAAACCAGTCTCAAGACTGAAGACCAGAACAACAACAACAACAAACACAAGCTCGATGATTGGACAGCAGCCGTAAGTCTCGTACACTGGTGTCGGTCCGGTTTTGGAACTAGGTCCAACTTATTATTGTTGTGGTCTTCAGTCGAGACTGGTTTGATGCAGCTCTCCATGCTACTCTATCCTGTGCAAGCTTCTTCATCTCCCAGTACCTACTGCAACCTCCAGCCTTCTGAATTTGTTTAGTGTACTCATCTCTTGGTCTCCCTCTACGATTTTTACCCTCCATGCTGCCCTCCAATACGAAATTGGTGATCTCACGATGCCTCTGAATATGCCCTACCAACCGATCCCTTCTTCTAGTCAAGTCGTGCCACAAATCTCTCTTTTCTACAATTCTGTTCAGTACCTCCTCATTAGTTATGTGATCTACCCATCTAATCTTCAGCATTCTTCTGCAGCACCACATTTCGAAAGCTTCTATTCTCTTCTTGTTCAAACTACTCATCGTCCACGTTTAACTTCCATACAGGGGTACACTCCATACAAATACTTTCAGAAACGACTTCCTGAGACTTAAATCTATACTCGATGTTAACAAATTTCTCTTCTTCAGAAACGCTTTTCTGGCCATTGCCAGTCTACATTTTATATCCTCTCTACTTCGACCATCATCAGTTATTTTATTCTACAAATACCAAAACTCCTTTACTACTTTAAGGGGTGTAGGACGTCAAACGGGTCGACTTGGAGCAGGAGAGGCATCACAGGACATTTTAATTTCCAGTGTCTATACTTTTACAAATGAATTCAAAAACTTTGTCAGCATGACCAGGAAGGATTCAGGATTCACAATCATAGCAGTGGAAGTTCAAAAAAATAACAAAATAAATTTTTTTTACATATGAAAGTTCCTCATTTTTTCACTTCTATTGGCTGCGTTTGTTGCTACAGGTACACGTTTCTTCATAAGTAAGAGAGATTCTTCGATGAATTTTGCACAGCACACAAACCATACTTACAGGTGTATGAAACTCTAGAATTTTCCAAATCTATTGAAAACTGTGGTAAAAATTGAGATAATTAACTGCAAAATTTGATTTTTTCTAAACATAAAGTTTAAAACGTAACAGCTTATTAATTTTTTATAAATTAAATAGATTCTAGAGTTTCACACACCTGTAATTATGGTTTGTATGCTGTGCAAAATTCATCGAACAGTCTCCCTTACTTTTGAAGAAAAGTGTACCTATAGCAACAAATGCAGCCAATAGTAAGTGAAAAAATGATGAAATTACACATGTAAAAAAATTATTTTGTTATGTTTTTGAACTTCCGCTGCTACGAGTGTGAATCGTGAATCCTTCCTGGTCATGCTGTCAGTTTTATGAATTTACTTGTAAAACTATAGACAGTGGAAAATAAAATGTCCTGTGGTGCCTCTCCTGCTCCAAGTCAGCCCGCTTGTCGTCCTACCCCCCTTAAATCACTTAATAAAAGCAAATCTTCTGGTCCAGACTGTATACCAATTAGGTTCCTTTCGGAGTATGCTGATGCATTAGCTCCGTACTTAACAATCATATACAACCGTTCGCTCGACGGAAGATCCGTACCCAAAGACTGGAAAGTTGCACAGGTCACACCAATATTCAAGAAAGGTAGTAAGAGTAATCCGCTAAATTACAGGCCCATATCGTTAACGTCGATGTGCAGCAGGATTTTAGGACATATATTGTGTTCGAACATTACGAATTACCTCGAAGGAAACGGTCCATTGACAAACAGTCAACATGGGTTTAGAAAACATCGTTCCTGTGAAACACAACTAGCTCTTTATTCACATGAAGTGCTGAGTGGCATTGACAAGTGATTTCAGATCGATTCCGTATTTCTGGATTTCCGGAAAGCTTTTGACACTGTACCACACAAGCGGCTCGTAGTAAAATTGCGTGCTTATGGAATATCGTCTCAGTTATGTGACTGGATTTGCGGTTTCCTCTTAGAGAGTTCACAGTTCGTAATAATTGACGGAAAGTCATCGAGTGAAACGGAAGTGATTTTTGTCGTTCCCCAAGGTAGTGTTATAGGCCCTTTACTGTTCCTCCTCTATGTCAAGGATTTGGGAGACAATCTGAGCAGCCGTCTTCGGTTGTTTGCAGATGACGCTGTCGTTTATCGACTAATAAAGTCATCAGAAGATCAAACCAAACTGCAAAACTATTCAGAAAAGATATCTGAATGCTGCGAAAACTGGAAGTTGACCCTAAATAACGAAAAGTGTGAGGTCATCCACATGAGTGCTAAAAGGAACTCATTAAACTTCGGTTACACGATAAATCAGTCTAATCTAAAAGCCGTAAATTCATCTAAATACCTAGGTATTACAATTACGGACAACTTAAATTGGAAGGAACAAACAAAAAATGTTGTGGGTAAGGCTAACCAAAGACTGCGTTTTATGGGCAGGACACTTATAAAATGTAACAGACCTACTAAGGAGACTGCCTACACTACGCTTGTCCGTCCTCTTTTAGAATACTGCTGCGCGGTGTGGGATCCTTACCAGATAGGACTGACGGAGTACATCGAAATAGTTCAAAGAAAGGCAGCACGTTTTGTATTATCGCGAAATATGGGAGAGAGTGTCACTGAAGTGATACAGGATTTGGGCTGGACATCATTAAAAGAAAGACGTTTTTCGTTGCGACGGAATCTTCTCACGAAATTCCAATCACCAACTGTCTCCTCCGAATGCGAAAATATTTTGTTGACACCGACCTACATAGGGCGCAACGATCACCACGTTAAAATAAGGAAAATCAGAGCTCGTGCGGAAAGATATAGGTGTTCATTCTTCCCGCGCGCTATACGAGATTGGAATAATAGAGAATGGTGAAGGTGGTTCGATGAACCCTCTGCCAGGCACTTAAATGTGATTTGCAGAGTTTCCATGTGGATGTAGATGTAGATGTACACTGGTATCGGTCCGCTTTTGGAAGTAGGTCCAACTTATGTATTAGAAATCTTATTACTATGTCGTAAATAAAACTTTAAGACATTCTGATGTATTAACAGCCATCAACGTTTTTCTTAACCGTACTTTAGTTACGCCATTTTTATTCCAAAAATCGTATACAGTCACAGTCTCTGTAAACGCTACTCGTGCTCGGATTGTCTAACTGTGAGTACGTACTGAGCAAATGGGTGAGACTGCTTCCTGCTTCATATGGAAACATGCGAGCGGAACACAGTTAATGGAAAGAAACAAACTGTTCTTAATGTTTTTCACAAACTTACAGAGAAAAATCAGCTCTTTCGTTTTTCGAGAAACACTATGTAATAAATAAGCGATTGGAGTTAAGCAACGTGTGTGGCGCAGTCGGTAGCGGCAAAAGTTGAAAATCGTATGTGCTTGGGGGCTACACTTCGAAGCTAGTTCTGGTAGACAATTTTTTTCGGTTTGAATACCTAGATGCTTTAAATATGAAATTCATCAAGCATAAGTTAATTACCTCGTACTTAACCATCATTTTTTTAAAAAGTGTACGTTTTCTATTTTCTAAATTCAAATTGCACGCAAAATTTTGGTTTTCATTGCAAATACAAATTATTAAGTATTGACATTTTATAGAAGATTCCACACTGCTGCTACGGTCGCAGGTTCGAATCCTGCCTCGGGCATGGATGTGTGTGATCTCCTTAGGTTAGTTAGGTTTCAGTAGTTGTAAGTCTATGGGACTGATGACCTCAGATGTTGAGTCCCATAGTGCTTATACCCATTTGAACCATTTTTATAGAAGATTGTTAAAGATTGCTGAAATTAAAAAAACATTACACATTCAATCTTTTTGAGTAAAATGAAAAATCAGATACTCTTTATTTGAATATGCTTATTGCTTTGTATGAGAGATGCGGTCTCACACGAACCACAGCGATAAGCATCGTAGAAACATGGAAAACAAAAATATTCACGGCGTTGTGCACAGTGTAGATATTCTGCATTTTTACAGTAGTCAACTTACTACTGCTATCTGAACCCAATAGGACTGATCTAGAGCGAAGTCGGGGGAAAATAACAAGACGTTCAAGCTGCCAGACGTACTGGAACTAACGCATGAAGATTTGTGACACGTCACTGCCGAGCGATGGCAAAATGCAAAACAGCACGTCATAAAAAAGGAGGAGGAAATCCTGACTTTTTTGGTGGATCTGGATTCTGTTGCTGATCGCCTCGTTGTCGACGTAGCTGTACTGAAATGTATTCCTTGGAGTTAGTTATGGAACGAAATCAGAGATTACCATACAACTGACTGTAATACATTCTGTGCCTTCAATATTTAACTGCATGGGAAATCAGCACTGCGCTTTTACGCCACGCATAACTCATGCAGAAAAATTGCCCTTGTTACATTCAGAAATTTTCATCACTTTTATCTTTAATTACAACACTGTCTGAGCTAAGATCGGGCACGTGCTATATTTTTCGTGTGGTCACCTATGAAGCGCATCATTTGAGTTTTGCCGTAAATAATCTCCTTCCCTTTGAAACTTAAATGACATGCAAAGCTATTTTGTCCTCTGCTCATGTGTTTTCACGCCTTTACTACGACTGTTCATATCACTGCAGGTTAGTTGCATCACTTGCATGGTCAGTGCTGTCCTTGTTAAATACGCCGGTAAAGCTGTTGGCTCGTATCATCGCTGAATCGATGTACGTGTAACGCACGTATCCTCGTTATCGTACGAGGATGAGTCAAATGAAAACCTTAAATATTTTTTTAAATATTATTTATCGTGCAGAAGTGGTACAAAGCTGTATCACTTTTCAACATAATCTCTCCCACGCTCAAAGCAAGTCCTCCAGCGCTTACAAAGAGCATAAATTCCTTTAGAAAAAAATTCCTTTGGTAGTCTGCGCAACCTCTTCATCGGAACGGAACTTCTTTCCTCCCATTGCGTCTTTGCGTGGTCCAGACATATGGAAATCACTTGGGGCAAGGTCTGGTGAGTATTGTGGATGAGGAAGACACTCAAAATGCAGGTCTGTGATTGTTGCAACTATTATACTAAGGACACCTGCCGACAACAATCCACTGGACTCGCATTCGGGAGGACGACGGTTCAATCCCGTCTCCGGCCATCCTGATTTAGGTTTTCCGTGATTTCCCTAAATTGTTTCAGGCAAATGCCGGGATGGTTCCTTTGAAAGGGCACGGCCGATTTCCTTCCCAATCCTTCCCTAACCCGAGCTTGCGCTCCGTCTCTAATGACCTCGTTGTCGACGGGACGTTAAACACTAACCACCACCACCACCGACAACAATCCACGTCGCTTTGATTTGACTGCAGGCCGCATATGACTTTTTAGGAAATCTGTGTATGATGCACTGGTGACAGTGGTCCCTCTGAGCATGTAATGCTCCAAAATGACGCCTTTTTCGTCCCAAAAGAGAGTCAGCATAACCTTCCCTGCTGATGGTTCTGTTTGAAACTTCTTTGGTTTTGGTGAGGAGGAATGGCACCATTCCTTGCTCGCTCTCTTCGTTCCCAGTTGGTGGAAGTGAACCCCGGTTTCGTCCCCAGTTTTCACCTGCCTCGAGATGACTGGGTGTTTGTGTTGTCCTCATCATTTCATCATCATCCAGGAAAGTGGCGAAATTGGGCTGAGCAAAGGTTGGGACATTGTACGGGCGCTGATAACCGCGCCGTTGAGCGCCCTACAAAACCAAACATCATCATCACATCGTCCCCAGTAACGATTCTTGCAAGGAAGCCATCACTATCTCGTTCAAAGCGCCGAAGAAGTTCTTCACAAGCATCAACACGTCGTTCTCTCATTTTAGGAGTCGGCTGCCGTGGTACCCATCTTGAAGACAATTTGTGAAACTGGATCACATCATGCACTATGTGGTGTGCTGACCCATGACTAATCTGTAAACATGCTTCAATGACATTCAGTGTCACTCGGCGGTTTTCCTTCACTATGGCTTCAACTGCTGCAATGTTCTGTGGAGTCACAACTCGTTGTGCCTGACCTGAGCGAGGAGCATCTTCCACTGAAATCACACCATTTGCAAACTTCCTAATCCATTCGTAGACTTGCTGCTGTGACAAACATGCATCACCGTACTGAACCTTCATTCGTCGATGAATTTCAATAGGTTTCACTGTAGTGTTGGCAGAAAAGCCAACACTGTTTTTATAGAGGAGGCCGAAATGCACGCGTTTAATTACACGCTGACTGGCGTGAGGTCTGGAACAGGTCAGAGAAATAAGACTAGCAAAACAGGAGGTAACTGGTAGAATACTTAACTTTAATCCACAATTGTAGAACATCTCTCGTTACGGTACATGCTTCATAATATTAATTATCAATTGAATACGGCGCCTTGCTAGGTCGTAGCAAATGTAGCTGAAGGCTATGCTAACTATCGTCTTGGCAAATGAGAGCGTATTTGTCAGTGAACCATTGCTATGAACGTCGGCTGTACAACTGGGGCGAGTGCTAGTACGTCTCTCTAGACCTGCCGTGTGGTGACGCTCGGTCTGCTATCACTGACAGTGGCGACACGCGGGTCCGACGTATACTAGCGGGCCGCGGCCGATTTAAAGACTACCACCTAGCAAGTGTGGTGTCTGGCGGTGACACCACATTCACACCTTCACTACGCAAAAACCAAATAACAGAACGCTGTTCTTCCCTGGTGCAGGTCGCAAGTGGGGCAGCCATCTTTATACTGATACTGCGACGAGATGTGTGCATTTGCACTATGCTGCCACCTACAGGCCATTCTGCACGCTGTTCGTAGCACGCTTACCAACTTGCAGGATAACGGCGAGAAATTTCGATTTGTTATTACAAAGCTTTCATTTGACTCACCCTGGTATTTGACTGGATTCGAGACAGCTTGGCTTCCGCTCCACATGAAACGAAATCCGATGAGGTTCCAGCAAACGCCGAAGGATACATAGTGTAATGTTTACCTGAGACTGTGGTCAGCAGTTCGCTGCGTCCGTTACGCCGTCATGAGCGGAGCATTTCGCTGCCTGCGTCGGCTACACTGCGTGCACGGAGGCGTGCGCACGCTGGCTGCTCTGCTGTCTTTCTGGAACTGTTTTAAAGAAACTATTCTGTAAAAAAATTAACTCCTTCGCGTCTCGTTCCGTCGTTCGCCAGCTTCGTGAGGAACTTTCTATCGTTTCGTTAACATTAGTAATCATTGTTATATTCGACACTAAGCTACTGCGCGAAAGTGCAGCTAACATACTGAACTTTTCTTTAAACTTCACATGACATCTATGTATGTCTCCAGTCTTGAGATAATATTATATGTAGTGCACTCACTTCTGCTTACATGTGCAAATGATAGTGCAAAAGTGAAAAATTGGTAACATCCCTGACATTTCATAAGCGATTCGAGATATCAACACGCATTTTTGGCTAACGATAGCACACAATGCATATGGTATTTTGACGCATAGTTGACGCGCAAAACTTTTATGTCCACAGCGATATACTAATAACTGCAGAATTATTTCTGTGAAACAATGTAGTTATTTTAAGAGCTGTACACGGCCGGTCAAGTGAGAATTAGTATGGGTTCGTAACAATGTAAGTGAATAAATAACACCTTTTTAATGCTGAGGATGATCTTCTCACAAGCTATTGGCTGCACGGAGCAGCCCCGCTGTCAGGGGCGCCTTGCCACAGTTCGCACGGGTCCCCCTGTTGGAGGTTCGAGTTCCCTCTGGTGTGGGCGTGAGCGTGTTCCTTAGCGTAAAACAGTTTAAGTTAGATTAAATAGTGTGTAAGCCTAGGGACCGATGACCTCAGCTGTTTGGTTCCACAGGAACTTACCACCAGCACAAGCAGCTGACTTCTTTTGTCCTTATTGTTTCTTTACTACACTACTGGCCATTAAAATCGCTACGCCGCGAAGATGACGTGCTACAGACGCGAAATTTAACCGACAGGAAGAAGATGCTGTGATATGCAAATGATTAGCTTTTCAGAGCATTCACACAAAGTTGGCGGCCGTAGCGACACCTACAACGATTTCTCATACACAGCCCGCATCCCGTGGTCGTGCGGTAGCGTTCTCGCTTCCCACGCCCGGGTTCCCGGGTTCGATTCCCGGCGGGGTCAGGGATTTTCTCTGCCTCGTGATGGCTAGGTGTTGTGTGCTGTCCTTAGGTGAGTTAGGTTTAATTAGTTCTAAGTTCTAGGGGACTGATGACCATAGATGTTAAGTCCCATAGTGCTCAGAGCCATTTGAACCATTTCTCATACACAAACAGCAGTTGACCGGCGTTGCCTGGTGAAACGTTGTTGTGATGCCTCGTGTAAGGAGGAGAAATGCGTACCATCACGTTTCCGACTTTGATAAAGGTCGGATTGTAGCCTGTCGCGATTGCGGTTTATCGTATCGCGACACTGCTGTTCGCGTTGGTCGATATCCAATGACTGTTAGCAGAATATGGAATCGGTGGGTTCAGGAGGGTAATACGGAACGCCGTGCTGGATCCCAACGGCCACGTATCACTAGCAGTCGAGATGACAGGCATCTTATCCGCATGGCTGTAACGGATCGTGCAGCCACGTCTCGATTCCTGAGTCAACAGATGGGGACGTTTGCAAGACAACAATCATCTGCACGAACAGTTCGACGACGTTCGCAGCAGCATGGACTATCAGCTCGGAGACCATGGCTGCGGTTACCCTTGACGCTGAATCACAGACAGGAGCGCCTGCGATGGTGTACTCGACGACGAACCTGGGTGCACGAATGGCAAAACGTCATTTTTTCGGATGAATCCAGGTTCTGTTTACAGCATCATGATGGTCGCATCCGTGTTTGGCGACATCGCGTTGAACGCACATTGGAAGCGTGTATCCGTCATCGCCATACTGGAGTATCACCCGGCGTGATGGTATGGGGTGCCAGTGGTTACACGTCTCGGTCACCTCTAGTTCGCATTGACACCACTTTTAACGGTGGACGTTACATTTCAGATGTTTTACGACCCGTGGCTCTACCCCTCATTCGATCCCTGCGAAACCCTACATTTCTGCAGGATAATGCACGACAGCATGTTGCAGGTCCTGTACGGGGCTTTCTGGATACAGAAAATGTTCGACTGCTGCCCTGAGCAGCACATTCTCCTGATCTCTCACCAGCTGAAAACGTCTGGTCAATGGTGACCGAGCAACTGGCTCGTCACAATACGCCAGTCACTACTCTTGATGAACTGTGGTATCGTGTTGAAGCTGCATGGACGGCTGTACCTGTACACGCCATCCAAGCTCTGTTTGACTGAATGCCCAGACGTATCAAGGCCGTTATTACGGCCAGAAGTGGTTGTTCTGGGTACTGATATCTTAGGATCTATGCACCCAAATTGCGTGAAAATGTATTCACATGTCAGTTTTAGTATAATATATTTGTCCATTGAATACCCGTTTATCATCTGCATTTGTCTTGGTGTAGCAACTTTAATGGCCATTAGTGTAATTGCCTGTCTCAGGGCTCTGTTCTAATTACAACTGCAGCAACATGGTGGTGATGTGAAATTGTGTAAATCCTGCTATGTCTTGGTAAAAAAGATAATTTTTATATTTCAACAAGAGAAAGGAAAAAGGTTTACAAATCAGATAAAAGTAAACCACCTCTGTTGCAATTTGAGTGCAATCCTGTAACCTATTGCCTTCTTAGTAATAAACAGCTGACTTGTCAAATTATTGGTTGTACTGGTGAAGCCTGTAAATACGATCGTCTGCAGACTCACTTGTGGTTGTGAGTAACCTTCAGTTGTTGAAAGAAAGCGGCACGGCAGCTCCGCGCGTTCGGTCAGTGGGTTAGCTACCCTCTGCAAAAAAAAAAAAAAAAAAAAAAAAAAAAAAAAGAGTTAAATGATCAACAACGAACAGATGCAACGACCGAAAGCGAACAAAATGAGATTTCGCCGGCACGGTAGCTGAGCGTGTTCGGTCAGAGAGCTGGTTGGCCTCAGTAACCAAAAAAAAAAAAAAAAAAAAAAAAAAAAAAAAAAAAAAAAAAAAAAAAAAAAAAAAAAAAAAAAAAAAAACTGAGTGAAACGATCAACAACGAACTTAAACGGATGTCATGTTATGTCCGCAACGACCAAATACAACGATCAGCTACGGAAAAAAAAGGGCGCTTCCCCTGCCTTGCGGCCGCCACCCGCAATCGAGGGCCGGCTACTGCTCCTGTCCCCTCCCCTGCCATGCTGTCCGTGCAGGCAGTGGTCAAGTTATTTTGTGTACACTGTACACGTTTCCTTCCAACACCAACACTTGAGGCTTGTCACAAGTAGTAACCGTTCCGCGTTTCGAGCACATTCACACGTGGTCTTCCATATTAACATTCTCGAGGCAGAAACACACAAATACCTAGACTGTCAGAAGGGAATGAGGTAGTGCTGCAGTCTATTCCCAATGTTATTCATTTAGTGCATTGTACAACCTGTGAAGGGAAGGCTTAGAAAAGGGAATTTAAGTTCTTGGAGAATAAATAAAGACTCTTATGATCTCCTCCACCACTTTCCAAAGAGAATTTTATTGCCAGGTCCATAGCTGATAAAATATTTGTTTTGAAAATAAGTGTTCCACTCCTGTACTGTTCATATTTTATTTGTTTGTCTTTCATTGTTGCTATGACACTTAAACCAGTAACAAGGAAGAAAGATAAATAAAATGTAAATATGGTAGGTGTGGGTTATTTGCTTTAAAAATAAAGACTGTGAGGTTTGACAATGACATTCTGATTCTGTCAGTCATGCAAATTGACAAGAAAGAGCAGTGGAACAAAATTGCTAGTCAAACTTCCTGGCAGATTAAAACTGTGTGCCGGACCGAGACTCGAACTCGGGACCTTGCCTTTTGCGAGCAAGTGCTCTACCGACTTTTTTTTTTTTTTTTAATCTCATTTTGTTCGCTTTTGTTCGTTGCAGCTGCTCGGGGCGGACGTCGTAAGACATCCGTTTAAGTTCGTTGTTGATCGATTAACTCAGATTTTTTTTTATTACAGAGGGCAGCTAACCCTGTGACCTAACACGCTGAGCTACCGTGCCGGCGACCGACTGTGCTACCCAAGCACGACTCACATCCCGTCCTCACAGCTTTAATTCCGCCAGTACCTCGTCTCCTACCTTCCAAACTTCACAGAAGCTTTCCTGCGAACCTTGCAGAACTAGCACTCCTGGAAGAAGTTAGTGTCTTAAAAAGAGGTTACAATGAAAATAAAAAGGATGATGGAGTCAAGTAAATTTAAATCAGACCAAGTAGAAGGAAACTGATTGAGAAATGAGGCTTTAGAAGTAGCATGTGAATTTTGTTACCTGCACGACAAGTAGAGAGGATACAAAATGCAGACTGAGAGTAGCAGCGAAAACTTTAATGAAAAACGGAAGTTTGTTAACATCATATATGAGTTTAAGTTTTAGATATACTTTTCTGACGGTATGGGTGTGAAGCGAAGAGATGAAATGTGGACGATAAATAGTTCAGACAAGAAGAGAACAGAACTTTTGAAACGTGGTGCTCTAGGACAATCTTGAAGCTAAGACGGTCAGATTGAGAAATTAATAACGAGACAAGCAGACACTGAACTGAATCGAATTGCAGAAAAAAGAAATGTATGGAACAACTTGACCGAATGAAGGGATCGCTTGATTGCATGTATGCTGGGGCGTCAAAGAAGCGTCAGTTTTGTAATAGGGTGTGAGCTGGGGACAAAAATTGTACAGTTTGTCCAAGGCTTGACTACAGTAAGCGTCTTCACATTGATAAAAGTTGCAGCAGATACTCAAAGATGAAGGCGCTTCTGCAGCAGCACGGTGAGTTGAATCAAACTGTTCTTCAGACTAAAGACCGAACAACAATGACGCAAACTGACAGCCAAATCAGGAAATAAATAACTCCGACTGGGAAAATTGAATCTGAGTTTTCATATCACATGGGCCCAGAACTTCACAACCTCCCAGTCACTCAGTGAGGCACGAATGATATCATCGTGTGTGCAGGATGTTGGGCGCAGGTGGCACTAGAGCATGTAACCTGTGGTTTGCTCTTCAGTTCCCACTACGTGACGGCGCCATAATGTCCACTCCATCGGTAAACTAAATGAACTTTGCAGTATTCTGTAACATTCTACATGATTTTCCAAAAACTGAACTGTTCAAAATTCAAATCATTTCATTCTTTGAGCAAGGGAAACTGGTTGAAAGGGATCCCACAGGTGATACTAACAGGTTTCATACACAACCTGAGGCACTGCTGAAGGTTTCTCTAATGACTGTAGGTAATCACGCGACGTTTGTCCCCCATTGTCGTCAACAGCTTCGGGATGGAAACGTTTCACAGGACTAGGTGACCCGCACATAGAGCAAGTCACTGTGCTTTTCGTGTAGATGGGTTGGATACTCCAGCTCTACCTTCAGAACATTTCCCTCACCAGCATCCTCAGCCACGTCAAGAATGTCTCCTTCCTGAAATGTGTCGATTTCCTCCTTGGGCAGTCATTGGAACACAATGAACGGTAGACTTTGTTGCATGGCTTGCCTATAGAGGTTCTTTACATCCAGGCGAAGAATGTGACGTAAATCGTCAGAGGGCCTGTACTCAATTGCGGGTTGCTTACCTTGGCGTACTTGTGCACACACTATCAAAGTCCCCCGCCAGACTCACGTTCGGAGAAGAGCAGCATGTCAACGTCAGTCAAAGGTTCGATGTTTCACTGCCAGACTTTAACGCTCTGTTTACACTTTTTATAGTAGTATATTGCGCACAGCCCATTCATTACAGAATTCCTTTCGGGTTGCATCCTTTTTTCTGCATTATATCCTCAAAGTAAGGGACACTGCGCCTTATGGCACTTTCAATAACTACCCATGGTGTTGAGGTTGGGACTAGATTTCGCTTCTTCGCCTGAACTGCTCCTACATCGGTACTACGAGGGTGAGTCAAATGAAAACCTTAAATATTTTTTAAAATTATTATTTATTGTGCAGAAGTGGTACAAAGCTGTATCACTTTTCAACATAATCTCCCCCACGCTCATTGCAAGTCCTCCAGCGCTTACGAAGTGCATAAATTCCTTTAGAAAAAAATTCTTTTGGTAGTCTGCGCAACCACTCATGCATGGCGTACCTCTTCATCAGAACGGAACTTCTCTCCTCCCATTACGTCTTTGAGTGGTCCAGACATATGGAAATCACTTGGGGCAAGGTCTGGTGAGTATGGCGGATGAGGAAGACACTAAAAATGCAGGTCTGTGATTGTTGCAACTGTTGTACGGGCAGTGTGGGGCCTTGCATTGTCATGTTGCAAAAGGACACCTGCTGAGAGCAATCCACGTCGCTTTCATTTGATTGCAGGCCGCAGATGATTTTTTAGGAGAACTGCGTATGATGCACTGGTGACAGTGGTCCCTCTAGGCATATACTGCTCCAAAATGACGCCTTTTTCGTCCCAAAAGAGAGTCAGGATAACCTTCCCTGTTGATGGTTCTTCTCGAAACTCCTTTGGTTTTGGTGATGAGGAATGGCACCATTCCTTGCTCGCTCTCTTCGTTTCCAGTTGGTGGAAGTGAACCCAGGTTTCGTCTTCAGTAACGATTCTTCTCTTTCAAAGCGCCGAAGAAGTTCTTCCCAAGCATCAACACGTCGTTCTCTCATTTCAGGAGTCAGCTGTCGTGGCACCCACCTTGCAGACACTTTGTGAAACTGGAGCACATCAAGCACTATGTGGCGTCCTGACCCATGACTAATCTGTAAACATGCTTCAATGTCATTCAGTGTCACTCGGCGGTTTTCCTTCACTATGGCTTCAACTGCTGCAAAGTTCTGTGGAGTGACAACTAGTTGTGCCTGACCTGGACGAGGGGCACCTTCCAGTTAAGTCACACCATTTGTGAACTTCCTACTCCATTCGTAGGCTTGCTGCTGTGACAAACATGCGTTACCGTACTGAACCTTCATTCGTCGATGAATTTCAATAGCTTTCACACCTTGACTACGCAAAAACCTAATAACAGAACGCTGTTCTTCCCTGATGTAAGTCGCAAGTGGGGCGGCCATATTTATGGTTCAAATGGCTCTGAGCACTATGGGACTTAACATCTTAGGTCATCAGTCCCCTAGAACTTAGAACTACTTAAACCTAACTAACTTAAGGACATCACACACATCCATGCCCGAGGCAGGATTCGAACCTGCGACCGTAGCAGGCCATATTTATACTGATATGCCACGGTATGTGTGCATCTGCACTATGCTGCCACCTACAGGCCATTCTGCACGCTGTTTGTAGCACGCTTACCAACTTGCAGGATAACGGCGAGAAATCTCTGTTTGTTATTACAAATTTAAGGTTTTCATTTGACTCACCCTCGTAGGATTCGTGTGGCTCGTTGGACACCGTGCCTGTAAGTCTGAAACCTTATCTCCCATCTCGTCGTCACCTCCTCCTCTTGTAGCTCATAGTCGTAAACCGACGTGCGTCACGATGTGATTTAGAAGCTCAGTCTCAGATCTGAGATAACGCAGGATTCTGAGGTCATCCGTTTCATGGTACGTGAGCGGCTGCATACAGGACTGAAACGGCGATGTGATCAAGCTGAGGTTTTTCAGGTCTCTGCGGTTGGAGACAGCGCAGAACGACTCGGATCTTAGGCTAAGGATGTACATGTGGTGATGATAGGGGAAATGAAAGTCTTGGTTCGCTCACTGGTATGCTTTTAATTGCTTCTCCACGTGTTAGCCAAGTGCATGCGGAAGAGCACAGGAACTGGTTTATAAAAACATACGCGAGACTTACTAGATTCTCTAATCAGTTACCAGAACAAAAGGCCACTATGGCCTGTCATTTTGTTATGATTCAGGTATACATAGTTATGTGTGGTACTGCAGGACACGAACAAAGAGATGCCGGGTTCTATAGTTCTATTCGAACTCTTAGGTTCAAGTACTTGTCACAGTGAAAGTCGTTTAATGAAAAAAGTAAGAGCATATGGACTATCAGACCAGTTGTGTGATTGGATTGAAGAGTTCCTAGATAACAGAACGCAGCATGTCATTCTCAATGGAGAGAAGTCTTCCGAAGTAAGAGTGATTTCAGAGGAGTGTCGGAGGACCGTTGCTATTCACAATATATATTGGACAACATCGGAAGTTCACTGAGGCTTTTTGCGGATGATGCTCTAGTATATCGAAAGGTTGTAACAATAGAAAATTGTACTGAAATGCAGGAGGGTCTGCAACGAATTGACGCATGGTGCAGGGAATGGCAATTGAATCTCAATGTAGACAAGGGTAATGTGCTGCGAATACATAGAAAGAAAGATCCTTTATCATTTAGCTACAACATACCAGGTCAGCAACTGGAAGCAGTTAATTCCTTAAATTATCTGGGAGTAGGCGTTAGGAGTGATTTAGAATGGAATGACCATATAAAATTAATCGTCGGTAAAGCAGATGCCAGACTGAGATTCATTGGAAGAATCCTAGGGAAATGCAGTTCGAAAACAAAGGAAGTAGGTTACGGTACACTTGTTCGCCCACTGCTTGAATGCTGCTCGCCGGTGTGGGATCTGTACCAGATATGGTTGGCCAGCCTGAGTGGCCGAGCGGTTCTAGGCGTTACAGAATAGAACCGCGCGACCGCTGCGGTCGCAGGTTCGAATCCTGCCTCGAGCATGGATGTGTGTGATGTCCTTAGGTTAGTTAGGTTTAAGTAGTTCTAAGTTCTAGGGAACTGATGACCTCAGAAGCTATGTCCCATAGTGCTCAGAGCCATTTGAACCAGGTAGGGTTGATAGAAGAGATAGAGAAGATCCAACGGTGAGCAGCGCGCTTCGTTACAGGATCATTTAGTAATCGCGAAAGCGTTACGGAGATGATATATAAACTCCAGCTGAAGACTCTGCAAGAGAGACGCTCAGTAGCTCGGTACGGGCTTTTGTTGATGTTTCGAAAACATACCTTCACTGACGAGTCAAGCAGTATATTGCTCCCTCCTACGTATAGCTAGCGAAGAGGATAAAATCAGAGATATCAGAGCCCACACAGAGGCATGCCGACAATCTTTCTTTCTACGAACAATGCGAGACTGGAATAGAAGGGAGAACCGATAGAAGTACTCAAGATACCATCCGTCACACACTGTCACGTGGCTTGCGGATTCATACTTGGATGATTTTTCTTTTTTTCTGGCAACCTTCCACGATTCGGTCGTTACATCAGGTTCATCCGCAACTAAAGAGGAGAGATATTCAGGAATATTAATATCTTTCTATTGATTTATTTCTAGGCGAAAACTTACTGTTTACACATCAGCTGTCAATCGAACAGAAGCAAAAAACGTGCGACGATGCTGTAACATGACCACGGAATGTTTCCAGAATGAGATTTTCACTCTGCAGCGGAGTGTGCGCTGATATGAAACTTCCTGGCAGATTAAAACTGTGTGCCCGACCGAGACTCGAACTCGGGACCTTTGCCTTTCGCGGGCAAGTGCTTACCATCTGAGCTGGCAGAAGTGAAGCTGTGAGGACCGGGCGTGAGTCGTGCTTTGGTAGAGCACTTGCCCGCGAAAGGCAAAGGTCCCGAGTTCGAGTCTCGGTCGGGCACACAGTTTTAATCTGCCAGGAAGTTTCATGACCACGGAAGTTTTAATAACAGTACTGTGTCATCCCCCTCCACATCCACTTCTCCAACCAGCTCCTCACACGTGTTCCTCCACTACCATATTACGACATGGTCAGCAGAGGATTTAATTGACACTAATTAGTGATGGATTATAAAATGTATAATTCATTTTTGGAATTGTTTCTTCTGCTAAACCCAGTACGAACTAAACATTCATTTTGAAATGACCTATAGGCGGCCGGTGCGGCCGAGCGGCTCTAGGAGCTTCAGTCTGGAACCGCGCGTCAGCTACGGTCGCAGGTTCGAATCCTGCCTCAGGCATGGATTTGTGTGATGTCCTTAAGTTAGCTTGGTTTAAGTAGTTCTAAATTCTAGGGAACTGATGACCTCAGATGCTAAGTCCCATCACTGTGGCCAGAGCCATTTGAACCATTTGAAAGACCCACATACCAAAACACATAATCAAGTTCTTCAACCACAGCACGAATAATTGAACTTCAGATTATCTCCAGATAGGTGCAACTTCATCCCGATTGTATAGAAACACACGACCTAACACGCCTGCACCTCAAGAATGCTGGCGACCAACTGGCGATGATTAAGATACACTCTAAGAAAATAGGAAACAAGATGCACCGCAAAGGAATTATCCGGAAGGGACCAAAATCCTTAGATGTGAAGGGCTTATTTCAATAGAAGTCCATTACCTCCACTTTTATGCCTATAATTCTTCTGAAATTAATGATCCAAACAAACAGAAAGAAAGGTTCATCTCTAGCAAGAATATTTCTGGTATCTCAACTGCAGATTTATCAGCGTTCATTTAACTTTAGGACTCTAGATCTCAAAAGGAACAAATATGGACTTGTACCACTATTGAAATAAGCCCTTCATGTGATGTACATGTATAGACACACAAGTGAATTGAAAGATGCCCTTCATGTGATGTACATGTATAGACACACAAATGAATTGAAATAAGCCCTTCATGTGATGTACATGTATGGACACACAAATGATTACAAGTTCAGAAAAATTGGATGATTTATTCAAGAGAAAGAGCTTCACAAATTGAGCAAGTCAATAACGAGATGGTCCACCTCTGGCCCTTATGCAAGCACTTATTTGGCTTGGCATTGATTGATAGAGTTGTTGAGCGTCCTCTTGAGGGATAACGTAGCGAATTCTGTTCAACAGCCACGTTAAATCGTCAGAATCCCAAGATAGTTTGACGGCCCTGCCGACACACTGAGGTGACAAGTCATGGTATATTTACTAACATTTTGCTGGAATGGTGCAGCAACTCGACTTGGGTTGGACTTTAAGTGGTTGGAACTCCTCCGCAGAAACTCTGAGCCATGTTACCTCTACAGCCATCCATAACTGTGGAAGTGTTGTCAGTGCAGGATTTTGTGCACGAAGTGACCTCTCGATTATGCCCCATAAATATTCGATGGGGTTCATTCAAGCTGGGCGATCTGTGAGGCCAAACCATTCGCTCAAATTGTCTAGAATCTTCTTCAAACCAGTTGCGAACGAATGTGACCTGGTGACATGACGCCTTGTCATCCATGAATATTCCATCGTTGATTTTACATGAAGTTCACGAATGGTTGCAAATGGTCTCCAAGTAGTCAAAGGACCCACTCTATTCCATGTAAACACAGCCCACACTGTTTTGGAGTCACCACCCACTTGCACACTGCCTTGTTGACAAGTTGGGTCCATGGCTTCGTAGGGTCTGCGCCACATTCGAACCTTACCATCAGCTCTCTATAGCTGAAATCGTGACTCGTCTGACTAGGCCACGGTTCTCCAGTCGTCTAGGCTCCAACCAGTATGGGCACAAGCCCAGGAGAGGCGTTGCAGGCGAAGTCGTGCCGTTACCAAAGCCACTCGCGTCTGCCGTCTGCTTCCATAGGCCATTAACGCCACATTTCGGCGCACTGTCCTAATGGATACGTTCGTCGTACGTCCCACACTGGTTTCTGGCGGTTATTTCATGTAGTGTTGTTTTGTCCTTTAACACTGTCAACACCATGCAAACGCCGCTGCTCGTGACCGGCAAGTGAAGGACATCGGGCACTGCATTGTCCGCGATGAGAAGTAATGCCTGAAATTTGGTTTTCTCGGCACGCTATTGGCGCTGTGTATTGTGGAATATTAAATTCCCATGCGTCTAGCTCCAAATACTATTCCGTGTTCAAAATCTGTTAATTCCCGCCGTGCGGCTATAATGACGTCGGAAACCTTTTCTAAGGTGACCATCCGTCCCGTTTTTTTCGGGACAGTCCCGATTTTTGTGTGTCTGTCCCGAATTTTTTCAAAGGTAATTCGGGACACTTGCTTGTAACTAAATTAACAATCTTGACCCAATTTGTCCCAAATTAGACAGTCGTTTCACCTGTATCAGTATATTTTATTATTAGTTTTAGTTATGGCGGGAAATTGTTTGACAAGAGGGTACGACAAATTGTCGAAACCATTATCAAACTGTTTCTACTGTGCAAACACGTGTTGGCCGCAGCTCGAACAGCTAATGGGCAGTCAGAGACCACGGCAACTGGGAAAAAGTCGCACTCGATCGCATTCGCGCGGTCGAAACGGTTCTAACAGTAACTCGAACAGAAGAAGGAAGAAAACTGCATATTTTCTGATAGCCATGGAAGAGGCAGAGGAGGTTTTATGTCAGACATGTAGACGAAATACAAAGTAACTCGAACAGACGAACAGTAATATACGCTCTCGTTGACTTTAGCGTCGCCAACGCAGTGTATGCTGGCTCTAGAATACTACCATTTGTCATCTGTGTGCGCCGTATTATATCAGATTGAATTTTGTGTTACGTCGTGTTATGGTATATTACGTTTGATAAGTTTAGTTGTTTTTCCTCGTCAATAACAATAACAATACTTCTTCGCAAGAATGAGTTCAAAGAAGTTCAAGTGCTCCGTCAATGAACAATTGCAGAAAGAATTTCCATTCATCAGTGACATTAGTTCTTCGGACTCAAAAGGAAAAGTGAGGTGCAACACATGTGCTTATAGTTTCTCACTAAGTCACAGTGGACGTGTTGATATACAACTACATTTAAAAAGTGACAAACATAAAAGAGCAGTCTCTGCAGCAGCGTCTAGTGCAATATTAAAGTCATTTTTTACGTCAGAGAAACTTTGTGGTCAGGAGGAGAGGTTAGTTGCAACTGAGGGCGTTTTTGCGTATCACACAATTCAGCACATTCATAGTTTCAGATCTATGCACTGTACATAGAAGCTTCTTCAAGCGACATTAGAGTCCGCCAATGCACTGCCCTTTTAAGCCTGGTGTACGCGATACTGCCGCCATATGTATGCGTGTACATCGCTGTCCAATGACTTTTGTCACTTCAGTGTAATACTCCGAAAGTTCTCAATTGAGGGAATATCCGGCGACCTCGATGCGAAGGTAAGGTTTGACAAGCATGAAAGCCAGCAGTAGAAACACTCGCTTTGTGCAGTTGGGCATTATCTTGGTGAAATGTAAGCCCAAGACGAGTTGTCATGAAGGGCAACAAAATCGGGTGTAGAAAATCGCCGACGTACTTCTGTTCTGTAAGGGTGGCGCGGATGACAGCCATAGGTGTCCTACTATGAAAAGAAATGGCATCCCAGAACGTCACTCCTGGTTGTTGGGCCATATGATGGGCGATAATCAGGTTGGTACCCCACTTCTGTCCAGGGCATCGCCAGACACATCTTCGTCCTGGAATCTCATTGACTGGAATAGACCTGCCTTCACTGATGAGTCCCTCTTCGAACTGAGCCCCAATCACAGCACAGCCGTACATCGACGATATTCTACGCCTAGTTTTGTTGCCCTTAGTGGCAAGCCACCCAGTGCTTACATTTCAGCGAGATACTGCTTGTCCACACACGGCCAGAGTTTCTATTGCTTATCTTTGTGCTTGTCAAATTCTATCTTGGCCAGCAAGATCTCCAGAACTCTCACCAACTGAGAACGTTTGGAGCACTGTGGACAGAGCCGTCCAAATGGGCAGAATTTGGCACGATCTCCTTCAGGGGAACATCCAATAACTTTATCGATCAATGCTATGCCGAACAGCTGCCACAGTAAGGGCCACAGGTGGACCAACGTGTTACTGACTTGCTAAATTTGTGAAGCTCTTTGTCTTGAATAAATTACCTAATTTTTCTAAAATTGTAATCATCGTTTGTCTGCACATGTATATAATTATCTATCTACTGATTTGCTTACCAGTCAGGTACGTCACTTTTTGTTGTTAGGCTGCATTACACCCAGCACGCTCAATGCCACAACAAAAACAATGTTCATAAACCACTATGAGGAGGGAAAAATTATTCTTCACTGCTGGGTGCTGGCTAACAAACTGTTACTGGATAGCTGTCGAAATTCCATATGCAGGCAAAGTAAAGAATAAGCTTAAAAATGCGAATGACGTTAGAGGATGTAAGATCTCGACAACATCTTCTGCACTAATGTTTTAACACTTGATGCATGATGAAGAAAGAAACGTAATTTGGTAGTGCAAGACACAGTTGTTGCATCCTTACGAATAATAACAAAAAAAGAAAAAAAAAGAAATAAGACATGTAAGAGAAGATTGATGAAACATTAATAAAAACCTTGAATAAATCAACCCCAAGAAAATGAGACAAAACAGAAAGTATGCCCGTCTGTATTATTAACTTCAGTAAATTTCGAAACTTGCTGGCAAGGCGGACTGAAATACGTCACAATGGTCATTGTGCTGACTAAATAACAGGGCGCGCTGGACTGTCTGGCGAGCACTGTAGCCTGATGGCCGGTGCAGTGTGTAGCACGTGTGACTTGTGGTACTTTTCTATTTGTCTCATTTTTGTGTGGCTCCGTCCAGGGTACCGAAATCCGAAAGAGCGCCGAGAGAATGTACGACACTGTTTGGCAGTTTAGCAGCAACAGTATTCAGGGTGACAGGTCTGTTTCAAGGGCCTGCCTTAGTAACGTCTGAATTGTGTCTGATAAAAAGTATAGTGCATGGAAAATGCCGTGGCCGCTAGATGCGCAGTCAGCTGGGAAAGCGTTGGGAGACCGGCAGTGGTGAGAGGTCGCTCAGAGCGCTGTTGGGAAATGCCGAGTGGGGAAGTGCCATCCTAAACTGAAGCCTACACTCACATATTAAGTGGGGCCTCTCTACGCCCACACTTGCATGGTGAACATTCAAAATGATCTGTAACCTCTTCTTTGGTTAATATCTAAAAGTAATTCTGGCTGAAAATGCAGCGATTTATTTTCGCCTGGTTTGTTAACCATTTTTACTTTCAGAGGAGAGTCACGAGTGGGGAATTTTGAGTAAAACTTACACGTTTCTCCTGTTTCCCTGTTAAAATTTGCTTCTTTCACCAAAACTTCAATCATAATAATGTGTTTTGGACTAGAGTTGTGTAATGACAGTTCTTTTCAAAAAAGTGTATTTCGTTGCAGGTGGATTGGTCGTACCTGACAGAACCAGATGGGCGCAGTTGCTTGGCACACAGAGATGGAAGGTGCGCATGGCCACGGGGCAAGACGCTGGGTGGTTCCAGCGTGCTCAACGCCATGATGTACGTCAGGGGCAGCCCGCAGGACTACGACGGCTGGGCGTCGCTCGGCAACGACGGCTGGTCGTACGAGGAGGTGCTGCCCTTCTTCAAGAAGTTGGAGGCCTTCGACGAGGAGGAGCTGGAGAGGAGACCGCACGTGGCAGCCGTACACGGGCGCGATGGGGCCATCCGCGTGTCCAAACCGGCGCGTCTGGATCCCGCTTATGACGCTTTGGACGCTGCCGCCACAGAGCTGGGCTTCAGAATTATCGAAGACTACAGCGCCGAGCCGATGGTGGGTTTCGGACAAATACACTGCTCTATAAAGAACGGAACGAGATGGAATGCCGCTCTCGGATACCTCGCACCTGCCAAAGAGAGGGTAAACCTGCACGTCCTAAAGTCCGCTTACGTAACGAAGATACTGATTCGGCCTGACACGCAAAGTGCGTATGGGGTGCAGTTTGTTAAAGACGGAAAGGTACAGGAAACTAGAGCGACGAAGGAAGTAATTGTGTCAGCAGGAGCTATCAACACACCTCACATACTAATGCATTCTGGTATCGGACCAAAGTCCCATTTGGAAGAAGTCGGTATAACAGTGATAAGGGACCTCAGAGTAGGGTATAACCTGCAGGATCACTTATCGTATGCCGGGCTCTACTACACGAGGAAGCCTTCGGCGAGAAAAACGTTAGAAGAGTCTGTGTTCGAATACCTGATGAACAGGACAGGTATCCTATCGACGACAGGCCTTACTTCTTACACGGGATTTATCCAGACGCGGCGCGCACTACACAGCATTCCAGGTTTTCCCGAGGTAGACCCGGCGGGCTACCCAGATATACAGCTGATTTTTGTCTCTGTGGATAGTTCTACAGCCAGCTTACTAGCAGACGTCTTCAACTACAAGGAAGAGGCTACACTCGCTCTGAAAAATATGACGGTGAGCGAGGACGCGGTGATGGTGATGACGACGCTGCTGGCGCCGCGGAGCCGAGGTCGCGTCAGGCTGAGGAGTGCCGAGCCGCTGGAACCGCCGCTGATCGAGACCGGCTACCTCGCCGACCCGCGAGACCTCGAGACGCTACTGGACGGCGTGGAACTGAGCCACCGTTTGGGTTCCACGGAGGCGATGCAGGCGGCTGGCTACGGCGTCAGGGACCTCCCCTTGAGCGAGTGCGGGCGTCGGGCCCGGGGAGGCCGCGACTACTGGAGCTGCGCCGCGCCCCACCTCGGCGCCACCGTCTACCACCCGGTGGGCACCGCCAAGATGGGACCCTCTAGCGACGTCGGCGCCGTCGTCGACGCGCGCCTCAGGGTGCACGGCGTGCGCGGCCTGCGCGTCGCCGACGCCTCCGTCATGCCGCTGATCGTGCGCTGCAACACCAACGTGCCGTCAATCATGATCGGGGAGAAGTGCGCCCACATGGTGGCCGAGGACTGGCGCCAGCGCGGAAAGCAGTGAGGGTGCTGTCTCGACTGGGGAAGAGCAGCCATAAAAGGCTCTACCGACGCACGACGTCGGCATCGGGATAACAAAGTGACTAACGGCCAGCTGTTTACAGGTCAGCTGCCATAGCAACAGCCAGTCAGAGCTCAAGATTGGTCACAGCTGCTGTCCTGCGCTCTGCAACCTCAGCAGCCGGTTGCCGGTTAGCTGTGGACAACGGTTTCGGAGTGTTACATAATTGTTGTGACTGTTATCACGCAGGGTGATTCAGTGATGATCTTGCAAACTTTCACAGATGATGGACAAGAATAAATGTATCTGAGGTAAGGGATCCTGATGCGGAAACTATCGAGTCGAAAGCTGTAGTGAAAATCGTTCTGATACCTCTGACAGCAGAAAACATTTACTGGTGCCGTTGTTGCTAAGATTGTAGGGGCGGCAACTTCTAGAGTTCATAGCATGCACGAAAACTAGAACAAAATGTCCAGTAAACATGGGCTCCAAAGTGCATACCGTTACCTTAAGAGCGATGAGCACTTGTTCATCATCGCTACTGTGATACTCTTCTACTGAAAAAGTGCTCATTGCTCTCTTAAGGGGGGTAGGATGTCAAACGGGCTGACTTGGAGCAGGAGAGGCACCAGAGGACATTTTAATTTCCACTGTCTATACTTTTACAAGTAAATTCATAAAACTTTGTCAGCATGACCAGGAAGGATTCAGGATTCACACTCGTAGCAGCGGAAGTTCAAAAACATAACAAAATATTTTTTTTACATGTGAAATTTCATCATTTTTTTTCACTTACTATTGGCTGCATTTGTTGCTATAGGTACACTTTTCTTCATAAGTAAGAGAGACTGTTCGATGAATTTTGCACAGCATACAAACCATACTTACAGGTGTCTGAAACTATAGAATCTATTTAATTTATGAAAAAATCAATGAGCTGTTACGTTTTAAACTTTAGAAAAAAATCAAATTTTGTAATTAATTATCTCAATTTTTACCACAGTTTTAAATAGATTTGGAAAATTCTAGAGTTTCATACACCTATAAGTATGGTTTGTATGCTGTGCAAAATTCATCAAAGAATCTCTCTTATTTGTGAAGAAAAATGCACCTATAGCAACAAATGCAGCCAACAGTAACTGAAAAAAATGATGAAACTTCATATCTAAAAAAAATTTATTTTGTTATGTTTTTGAACTTTCACTGCTATGAGTGTGAATCCTGAATCCTTCCTGGTCATGCTGACAAAGTTTTATGAATTTATTTGTAAAAGTATAGACAGTAGAAAATAAAATGTCCTATGATGCCTCTCCTGCCCCAAGTCGACCTGTTTGACGTCCTACCCCCCTTAAGGCACTTGCTCATCGTCGCTGCTGTCAAACACATCTCTTCTAGTGAAAAAGTGCTCTTAGCTCTCGTAATCTTACCCTCCCATACATCACCATTAAATTCCTCTTAGTCTGTTCATTATTTTCAAAAGCTTCGAGAGGCGTAAAACATACAAAAGAAAGACTTTACACTTTTCTTCATTATCTCGTTGTTGTTGACTCCAAGTCTGGCGTCTAGGGTACATTCTTAAGGCTGTAAGTTTTATAATGTTGCGGGTTGTTGTCGAACTGAATAACTGATGAAGATTTGATTGTAGCTATGGATATCTTTTTATTTTATCCCATTCTTCAAAATCATTCCGACTTTACAATCTCCATTTCAGAACACTAATTCAATTTGTTGTTCACAAGATTAGCAAAATACGTGCGTTTCCATCAGAGGCATGCCCACTACCACTAACATTCTGCGGTACTCACAATATTCCAAAGAGTTTACAAAGCAAAAGAGTTTACGAACTTCCTCGACCAAAGAAGAATCTTAACCAAGTTATATCACTATTTTATAAATACGTCCAGGAATACTTTTAATAATTATTGTCAGGTGTTGCAATTAATAATATGAATTTTAAGAAAACCAGAAATTTCGTAATTTCAGATATTTTTAAAAGAAGAGTAATTTTAACTGTACGTACATAGTACTAACGAATTAATTTATTTTTACATATTTTAACTCGAAACGTAACACATCACATACAAAATCATATGAAGTTCATTCAGTTAAACAGCTGATATAATGGTCACCTATACAAGAATCGATAGTATACATAGTACGGGTTATCTCTAAATAAAAAGGGTAATGTTAGAAGAGGGTGACCCATTACACTCTTAAGGCACTTGTTCATCGTCGCTACTGTCAAACACATCTCTTCTAGCGAAACAGTCCCCATAGCTCTTAAGGACTTGTTTGTCGTCGCTGCTGCCAAATAAATCTCTTCTAGAGAAAAAGTCCTCATAGCTCTTAAGGACTTGTTTATCGTCGCTGCTGCCAAACATACCTCTTCTATCGAAAAAGTCTTCATAGCTCTTAAGGGCTTGTTCATCGTCGCTACTGCCAAACACATCTCTTCTAGAGATAAAAGTGCTCACAGCTCTTAAGGTTTGCATTTTAGAGCCCATATTTAATGGACTTTTTTTCTTATTTGGGTCCATACATCTTCTCCAAAAATGTGGAAATCATAGAGCTTGCAGTAAAAGAGATGAGTCTCACGGTGTCCAAGATGAACAAATGCTCATAGCTATTAAGGTATGCATTTCACGGCCCACTTTTACTAAACTTTTCTGCTTCTTTTGCTCTATACTACCACCTCTGAAAGTTGCCTATCCTGCAGTATTAGCGACAACAATATCTGAACATGTGTTCCACTGCCAGACGCATCAGAACGATTTTCGCTTACAACTTTCGACTCGGTCGTTCCCGGACCAGGGTCCCTTGCCTTACATTGACACATCTACCCTTCTCCATCATTCCTGAAAGTTTGTAAAATCATCAGGAATCACCCTATGTACTTCGTTTCTCTGGACGGTATGTTCCTTTTATGGAGTATCAGAAGCTAACAGTGCAACAGTTGCCTCGGACAGTGACCAGATTATTAGGATCATGTAATGCGAACTTCATGCTGCTCGTTAATGGCGAACGTATGAATGTTCTCAGTACAGAACTCGAGAGCCGCAGCTACCATAGCCGTACTGCGCTTGCGCGTAGTGACAAACCGACAACACACTCCTTTTCCAAGCTCAACTGTCACTTTGTTGCTCCGATCCAGCAATATTGCTTAATGTTACAACTGTATCCTTGCCCATGGGTATGCACGGTAAGAACGCCACATCCTATCAACTTCCATGTTTTGCAAGCTGGCTATTTCATTAGAAAAACAATTTATTGACACCAAACTTAATATGCAAGTTGCTATGTATAGAGAATCAAATATAATAAAGAGATGTGTATAACACCTGCGTGTTTGTTCTAGTAATTCATTTCAAATTTAAGATGTATTCGAATGGTGATTATAACGTAAAATGTGATTGCACGCTAATGATCCGTATCTTACTCACAGCCTTTGAACACAATGCTCAACAAAAACAAAGTACTTCTCTTATCACTCATGCCATTACGTTGACCACCTGCGTGAACCAGCCTAAAATTATTCACCGATTCCTTTTGAATAAAAAAAATACACGTGAAACTCGAGTATCTCTTTTTTTCAATGTCGTGTTCGTAGTTAAAAATCACCCATAAACTGACAATATGAAGCAGTTTCATTGGTAAGGTTCATAGTAACTTATTCTTCCGTCGCTTTTTGGTAGAACGACTTCATAATTATAAATGATAAGCACAATACTTAAGTGATACCTATGACAGACATTTGGTTGTCGTCGTCTTGAATACATAGGCTACGTTTGCCTTTCATGTTCAAGAAGTTTAGGTGTGTCGTTTCCTTGATCGACCTATGTCTTCCTTACCTTTTGGCTCCTAGTTCAAGATTTTCTCGAGTAATATGTTTCCAGGATGTTTCATATCAGCACACACTCCGCTGCAGAGTGAAAATCTCATTCTGGAAACATTCCCCAGGCTGTGGCTAAGCCATGTCTCCGCAATATCCTTTCTTTCAGGAGTGCTAGTTCTGCAAGGTTCGCAGGAGAGCTTCTGTAATGTTTGGAAAGTAGGAGACGAGGTACTGGCAGAAGTAAAGCTGCAAGGACGGGGCGTGAGTCGTGCTTGGGTAGCTCAGATGGTAGAGCACTTGCTCGCGAAAGGTCCCGAGTTAGAGTCTCGGTCCGGCACATAGTTTTAATCTGCAGGAAGTTTCATATCAGCGCACACTCCGCTGCAGAGTGAAAATCTCATTCTGAAAACAATACAGTTCATAAGTCACTGTTGTAGCGTTTGTTATGACGGCTCGGTTTCTACTCCCTCGCGGCTAGGCGGCGCGACGCTTACGTTCTCTTAGCGTAGAGGCCGTCCTTGTCTTGGTTTCGTCCTTGAGAGGGATTCTTCAGCGCACTATTGGCTGACGTCATCTCACAGCCCTCCCTGCTCTTCCATTCTTCATCGTCGTGCCGGGGCTTGTCGTTACGCCGGAACACCTACAAAAGAAATATCCAAGCAAAATACCTTTGAATTTTGCTGTTCAAAGTTTCAAACCAAGTTTGTTGCTGATATCGATGGAAAATGAACGTGCATGCAGAATCCGCAGAGTGGAATCTGTCTGTACTAACGATGTGACGCATTGTGTTTATGCTGTACCGAAGTCACGTGACTAGGGAGACAATGTGTGTTGACAAAACTCCTGTTTCCGTGCATTTGCATATGCTGACGCCACATATAGGCCTGCTCTATGTAGGTAAGTTTTATGTTCCATTGGACAGATGGCTGTTAACGTGTGCAGCGTGAAACGACTGTAAGCAAACACCCAGCAACCATGACGGAGCGTTATGATCTGGAGAACGTTTTCGTGGCATTCTCCGGGTGATCTCGTTATTGTGGAAGGCACAATGCACCAACATAAGTACGCATCTATTCTTGGGGACTACGTGCACCCCTACATGCTATATTTTTTCCCCTCAGCAGTATGGAATCTATCAGCAGGATAAAGCAAGGTGTTACACAGCTCGCAATGTACGTATGTGGTTGGAAGAGCACAATGATGACTTTACTGTACCCCCTGGCCACCAAGCACACCGGAGACAAATCCACTCGAGAATCTGTGGGACCACCTCGATCGGGCTGTTGGCGCCACGGATCCTCAACTGAGAAAGTTCAGGCAGTTGGCCACGGCGCTGGAGTCGGTAAGGCATGGCTTCACATCCCTGTCGGTATCTCACCGCACCGTCACTGAATCTCCTCCTGCACCTCTCGCAACGGTCTGCGCTGCAAAAGATGGTATTCGTGCTGGTGACGGGTGGTCAGTTCAGTGTCACTGGACAGTGCAGCGATCGTGAGTGTACTGCTGCATCCAACTTCAATAAGCTACCACAAGAATTCAAAAATCTTAGCAGTAATCCACGCGGTTTCAAATCGAAACAGAAAAGTTTCCTCATGGGTCAATCCCATTCTGTTGAGGAGTTCGTTGAAAAATTAACCGGATTCTTATGTTATAGTGTTGATAGCGTTCACTTAAACTTACGGCTTGACTTTTTTTGGTTCATAAACATTTTATTCTATCTGTTATTACTTTTCTGTTGTAATTTCTTGTATCGCCTTGCGAAAATGCAGACGCCCCCAGACACGGTCACAGAGAGCTAGTTACTCTTCAAGGAATTGACATGTAACTTCATATGTCGTCTAGACGCTGTAGTAGGTTGTCACCGTAGAACGCTGTAACCAACAAGCACGTACTAGTGTGTAAAGCCAGTTCGATACCAGCCCTGAAAACAGCAACGTCAGTAGACTCACAAGGGTTAGACAGAGAGCGAAAACGCCGAAAACTGTTGACCTAGCAGTCCCTACTCCGGGGAGCCCGAGGGGCGCGGCTAAATGACGTATAACAATAATGTTGCAAGCCTTATTTGGCAGAGCAGTTACGCTTAGCTTTCAGCTGAACTGGACCTTACTAAACCGTGATTGGCAGGCACCTGCGAGAGACCTACGGGATTGGCTGGATGGCTTTAAGTGGGAAAAACAGTGCCCCCACGCGACTCTTTAAAACCCCTAGATTCCGCATTTTAGTAGAGTCCTCAGTCAGGCGATCTGGGCGCCAAATCTGCGTCCGTCGACTCCAGCCTCGGTCCAGCTCTGCGTAAGTCTGCTGTCTCTCCCCTGCAGTGCCTCAGTGAATAGTGTCACATTCAGTATGTTTTGTTTTGCAACTAAGTTGTTGCCTTAAGATGATGCTAGTGTTTGCTACTGTGGTTAGCACCCACTCCTGGGACTTCTGCACTGGCTTCTGTTGTAGCAGTGTTATTCATGCTTTTTCTACCCCTAGAACTAGCCTCCAGTGTATTAGTTAGTCCTGGCTGGAATAAACAACTATTTCAAAACCTTGTTTGTCCAAGAGTCTCCACAACGGGTTCCCTACCGAGTCTCACCACCTGCATTTCTAGTAAATGCCTGTACCAGTGTTGGTTCAGATAGAAGAAAAGCAAATGCCTTCACTGTGAATTGTCCTTCTGCCTTCTGCTCTGTACCGCTCGCGAGCGCAGACCTATGTCAGGACACGATAAAGTCATTAAGTAAACAAATTTTTTTCTGCACCGTAGTTTGACAGCTCAGGTTCAACACTGACACGCCTTAATCTTTTATTCTTGTGCATTAGCTGGGTTGCTTAAGTGAACAATTCGTAGTGATTTCGGAGAATTTAATTATGAATGTGCTATTTTCCGTACGAATCAAGGAAGAAATGAGAGGAGTTATTCGGATCCCGTGCTCTGATGGCTCTAATGTTGTGGAGGAAATTCAAAGAATGCAGCTTTTAAGCTTCGACGACGACAGTACGTGTGCAGCGGCGTTGGTGGGTTCCCTCGGGAGCGGCAGTTGGCGGTGCACCGAACCGCCGGCAGGCACACGCGGTTCGCCCAGCGTCCGGACCTGGCTTTCAGCGAGTTCGTGTTGCTCTTACAGTTTTCTCCCGCAGTTTTCGATACCCTTGAACAGTTTTAAGGGCAATTTTGTTAATACGAGAGTTATTTCCCTGTGAACGGTTTACGCCGTTACCTTTCGCATAATCTCGTTTTACAAAATTAAAGCTGAAATAATTGTGCGAAATATACCTTGTGTGATGGGCAGCGCGGCCAGGGACACAGACTTCACGCACCTGGAAATTCTGCTGTCGCAGATCACACAGTATGTATTCCGGCGTAAAGTCAAGCTCCGGCACGCGGGTCGGGAACGTTAGATCAGAGGAGGCTGTGAAAAAGACGTCAGGCAATTGCACGCTGACCGACCCCTCTCTGGGACGACGAAGCGACGGCAACGCCCTCTACGCGAAGAGAACACCAGCACTCCATCCGACTGGCCACGCCAGTTCTGCGAGTTCGACAGAAGCGTCAATACCAGCGACCTGAATAGAAGCGTCAACTGTGTTACTACACTTGTATTACGAATTGTATATACTGGAGAGATTTCTTATTTGCACGTCGCCCTTTGCTAGCGACACATCTATGCATTTCTCAAAGTTAAGTATAGTCATTTATGTTCTGTAATAAAATTCATTAATATGATTTGCTTAAATTGTTGTCTAGCGATCTGAGAAGCAGGTTTCCCAGACACCCCATCTTTGACGACTAGGCATTATACAACAGTATGTATGTTAGCACGCAATCGACTGTTGACACACTATTAGAATTCCGTTTATCAGCTGTTTCAAACGTGACGCGATGGAGAGACATACTAGAGATACTGTACAACACATCTCTTGAAACTCCTTTATTTAAATGAGTGTGTGTCTGTACTTCAATTGCTCAATGACTGAGAAAATGAAACTTCTACGTTATTTGATTCTGAAACAGCTGAGTAAAACTAAACGTACAGAGCCTACCTTCTCTTTAATTTTTCTTATCATGTCAACACTGACCCAATATATTTTAGAGCAACGCAATCTGACTGCTCAAAAAAATTACAACCTGACTTAAAATAATTAATACAAAAGAATTGCCTTGAATAAGAAGCAATCCTGACAATAACCCAAACATTTCATTAAGCACTTACCTCACAAAAATCTTCATTACACGAACTACTACAGTACAGCCAGCGTCAGTACTGCCAGCTAAAGAAAAGATTCTGACTACTAAAGCCACTAACTACTAATAGGCATGTGGTTAGCAAAGGAAAGATTTTGGTGCAAACCAAATAACGTATTTTTTACCTTAATAATGTGACATCCAGATCAAACACGAATATAAATCGTCATTGACATCCAGTACAAAGATATATAATCGTGAATAATATTTAATCTCCAAGTCGAACATGTACCAATCATTAGCCTACGCTAACACTTCAGACCTCTACCATCCATCAATGCTAACTTATCACATCTAACATCCATCAGTGCTGGCTGTTCACCTCCAACTGGCCAACAGTACTTGCATCACTGCTGGCGACTAACTTCAACTGCCCAACACTACTGGCGATTAACTTCCAACAGAAGTCCAACCAGCCACAGAGTCTCTTACAAAGAAAGCGTAGTCAGGGATCCAATGCAAAGCGCTACACAGTGCTGCCAATACAGAAGCAGCCAACTTTGCAGCGGTTCATTGGATTTTCACAGTGGTTTCCACTTCCAGACCGATCGGACCTTACTTTCCGAATAGCCCTCATATCTATCAGATAACCGACTCAAAGGTACAAGTGGTTTTTTGACAGTTTCGTGTATCTGTGTCGCTTACACAGAAGGAATTCATACGTTTAGTGCATTTAATGCACGATACTCACAGGACAGTACAAAGCGGAGAACATCACAGCTTTAACTTTATTATTTGCTTCATGTGGGGCATACCACAGCTGTATGTTTGTTAAAAGATGTATTGAAGTGTGGAGTCCTGCCCACTCGTCTCATATAGGGTGCCTAAGGATGTTGCTTTCTCGGATAGCTATACAACAATTCAAGCAAATCACATTAATGGTTTTTATTACAATAAATTCGATTGAGAATACTTAACTCTGGTTTACAATGGTGTTGCAAGCGATGGGCGACACGCAAATAGTCACCGTCCTTCACTATATACAATGTCCTTGTAAGCAATTGATATAAGGCACAATTCTCAGCGTGAGAGTTAGGATGACGGCTCTTCTAATGCCGGATCTGTTAGTGCCAGTCTACTACTTACTGTCCAGTCGAGGCTGGCAGGAGCGGCGCTTATATTCTCTTTGGATAGGAACCGCTCCAGTTGTGGTGACGTTCTACTCAGCGTAGCGTTGGCCGACATCATCTCACAGCCTTCCTGCTCTTATGTTCTTCATTCTCGTACCAGCGCTTGTCGTTAGGCCAGAACATTCCTCCCCCACCCAAAGCGACGGACCATCGTCGTGTAGGGAGTGTGACTACGGCGGGGGAGGCAGGAGGGTGGGCGCATCGCTGGACCGGAAGCTGTGGCTGCAGGAGACGTCAAGATTCCGGTTGTACCCCGCCATCTGGCCTTCAATCTGGCGGAAACGTCCCTCGGAAAACGACCAGAAGGGTATGCGTCCACCTCCTGATGCCATGAACCAGATGAAGAAGGCGGTGACTGCTGCAGTGAGGGCAGGTCCATCGGTAGGATGTGAGGAAGTGAAGGACGCGAAGGCTCCGACCCCATGGAGTTATCCCTCGGTGTCGTGATGACACCCTCTGGTGGCAGCTGTGGCCACGCTGTCCTCTGGATCCGTGAATCTGGAGGAAGAGACACTGAAAGATCATCGTGCAAACGACAGAGGCGAAGTTAATTTTGATGTCGGCGCTGCAAGTCATCTGGACATGAAATAAGATAGTTGCAACTGCCAAGTCGACGGAAGATCTCGCCTCTCGCAGACTGCTTCTGCTAAAAAGCCTGTAGAAGACAATATCATGTGGCGCGAAGCGATACTTGGGACCTTCCTTTGGCACCGTATGCTGAGGAGGGTGGTGCAGGTAGAGCAGTGTCCGATGGCGGCCGCCGTGAAGCAGTTCTGCCGGCGATGGTCCATCTCGTGGGTGCGAACGATAGAAGGCGAGAAACAGTTGCAGTGCTTGATCCCTGGTGGGTGCGGTGTGAAGTTTGGCCATCTGCTGCTTGAAAGTTCTGACAAAACGTTCTACTTCGCCATTTGACTGTGGATGGAACGGTGCACTGGATAGATGCTGTATGCTATTGGGTTCAAAGAATGTTTCAAATTCATTAGACATTAACTGAGGTCCTATGTCTGATACTATCACTTCACGTAAACCTCCGAGGCAAAAAATAGAGGACAACACCTGAGTTGTGCTATGTGACATTGTCGAGTTCATTGTCACAGCAAAAGGAAACTTGCTATAAGAGTCTACCACAACCAACCAACAAGTGTTCCAAAAAGGTCCCGCAAAGTCTATGTGCACGCGTTGCCATGGTGATTGCGACTTAAGTCAAGCAGAGAATTTTTGTGGCAGAGCGGATTGATTTTCCTCGCATGGGTGACACTGTGATGTCATATCTTCCATTTAGGTGGCAATACCCTGCCAAGTACAGTGTCAATGTACTAACTGTTTTGTGCGAACAATCCCTCAGTGTCTTTTTGAAAAGCCTTAGGGTCAACACATGTTACTGTCCACTGTCATTTTGACAAGAATCAAGTCAGAGCCATAAATGTACAGCGAGACTATGCCGATGGGCAAAGAATTGGCCCACTACAAAATTCTTTATGCTGTGCAAGGAACGAGGTCAAGATGTGAGAATGTAGTTTAACAAAATGTTCAGATCTGAACCAGCTGCCGTGGTCTGTGCAATTTTCCTACAGTTCAGCGGAAAAGACTGAAACAATTCAGAATCCTGAGCATCGATGTGACAAGATGGCAACAAAGCGTCAAAGTCTATATCAGGGCCAATCGCAAGATGTGAAAGCGAGTCCGTATTACAATGTTGAGCTGTCGGACGATACACAATATCATACTGGTATTGAGACAACTACAAAACCCATCTTTACAATTTCTGGGCGGTTCGTACAGGAACCGGTTTTGTGGGATGAAACAAGGACTGCAAAGGTTTGTGATCCGTTACGAAGTAGAATTTTCTGCCATACAAATAGTGTCGAAATTTGGTGACACCATACACAACAGCCAAAGCCTCTTTCGCAATTTGTGAATAGTTACGCTGAGCTTTAGACAACACTTCTGATGCGAAAGCAATAGGCCTGTCTTTACCACCAATTCTGTGCGAAAGCACTGCATCGATTCCATAAGAGGAAGCGTCAACTTGCAATAGAACTGGTTTGCCAGGATCAAAGTGAACTAAGCATCGATCACTGAGTAATGTATCTTTAAGTTTTTGAAAAGCTACTTTGCAGATGTCCAAATAAAGGGGACATTCTTGCGACGCAAGTGATGTAATGGAACCGCGATTTGCGTAGCATTCGGCATGAACCAAATATAATCGTTTATTTTCCCCTAAGACTGACTGAAATTCTGTGATATTGCGAGGAACTGGCAAATCTCGTATGGCTAACAAATGTGACTGAACAGGATGTACATTTTGACTGTTTATAACAGTATCAAGATACTGCAACACATGTTTAAAAATATCAGTCGAGTGTACACTTCAATCCTTCATCAGGTAGCACACGAAACAAAGCACGTAAATTTGCAATATGTTCTTCAGGTGCACGAACTGCTACGACAATATCGTCCAAATAGTTTGAACAGTTTGGCACTTGCGCAGTCAGCTGTTGCAAATACCGTTGGAAAATGGCGGGTGCGGAAGCACAGCCAAAAGGCAAACGCAAATATTTAAAAAAGCTCAAATGAGTATTTACTACACACACTTATTGAGATACTTCATCGAGCGGTATTTGAGGATACGTGTCGCGCAAATCAGTTTTTGAAAAGTTGCGTCCAGCACCTAATCTGTCCATGAGATCCTCTGGGTGTGTTAATGGATGCTTAAGGGATGCTGCTTTCTCGGATAGCTATACAACAATTCAAGCAAATCACATTAATGGTTTTTATTACAATAAATTCGATTTACAATACTAAACTTTGGTTTATAATGTTATCGCAGCGATGGGCGACATGCAAATAATCACCATCCTTCACTATATACAATGTCGATGTAAGCAATTGATATAAGGCACAATTCTCAGTGTAACAGTTAGGATGACGGCTCGCCTATCACAGTTTGTGGGTTGACTGTAGACTTAAAGTCAACACAGAGGCGAATGCGACCTGAAGATTTGGGCAGCAAAACCAGTAGACTTGCCCACTGACTGGCTGATATGGGTGCAATAACTCCGCTACCTTGCAATTCTTTAAGTTCAGCAGCGACTTTGTCCCTTAATGCAATGGCAACAATTCTGGTCCTGCAAAATTTCGGCTGAGCATTGTCTTTCAGAGTACTATGTGCAACCAAATTGTTAGCTTTGCCTAAACCTTCACAAAAGAGTTCCGGGAATTCTTTTAGCAAGCTAGCTACACTGTCTTTTCCATTGAATGCAGACGTTGACAACATATTGTCCTGAGTGTTACAGCCAAACGAATCAAAAGAATCAAGGTCAAATATGTTGACACACTCGCATGATTGTAGCATTGTAAAAGTCACTGTTTGGGTATGGGTGCGATACATAGCAAGCAAAGTACGTGTTCCAAGAATGGGAATGTTTTGTCCATTATAAGCCGTCATTGCATGTTAGTTTTAGACAGGCGTGGGGAGCCTAATAGTTTATATGCATGACGATTAGCAATGAGACAGAGGCACCCGTGTCCAACTGAAATTTCACTCGTTTCCCACAAAGAAATAAATGAACAAAAAATTTGTTCGACTGGTGTATCATTGAAGAAACTGCACGATTGCTAGTTTTGCTGATGCCTGTTGCAGATGTTGAATATATAGCATTAATGACATGGACCTTGTGACGAAATTTTTGTGAGTGGGCCCAATTGTTATATTTGTTCCATTGCAAACATACGGATTTCAAATGTCCTTTCCTAGCAAAAGCGTAACACCAAGCCTCTTGGGAGGGGCAGTCTTGGCGTTTGTGCCGTGAATAACACCGAGGGCAAGACTTAATTCTGTGTGTGGCTGGTCCCGGAGGTGGTTCGAGTCCTCCCTTGGGCATGGGTGTGTGTGTTTGTCCATAGGATAATTTAGGTTAAGTAGTGTGTAAGCTTAGGGACTGATAATCTTAGCAGACAAGTCCCATAACATTTCACACACATTTGAACATTTGAACTTAATTCTGTTCGCCTGTGTAGCGAACTGCATACACGGCGTGGAGCGGTATTTACTCTGCATTGCTGCCGGCCTATGTGGCCGAGCCGTTCTAGGCGCTTCAGTCTGGAACCGCGCGACCGCTACGGTTGCAGGTTCGAATCCTGCCTCAGACATGGATGTGTGTGTTTAAGTAGTTCTAAGTTCTAGGGGACTGATGACCTCAGATGTTAAGTCCCATAGTGCTCAGAGCCATCGGCATTGCTGGGGCAAGCTGCCACTGAATGGGCCAATCACAAACAAGGGACTCTACCCGACAAATAGCTGGTTGCTCAAATTTATCAGCTGACAGGGCACCACAATTGTACTGATCTTGTATTTGAACTACCTGCTGAAATGATGGATCGGACTGTTTCAAAATTTGTTCTCTGAGTTACACATCAGGTACGCTGTGTACGATCGCTTCACGCGACGTAACATCTGAATATAAAGCACACAAGTACATTTGAACTTGCATTTCCTCGTCATACGATGAAAATCTGTTACCCACTCGCGGTAAGATTTTTTTTTACTGTTTTTGCAATGAAAGAATTGACACCTAGCTCCTACCACATTCACTTGTTGGTCAAAACAGTTTGTTAGCAACTCGTTAACTTTGTCATATGCAAGTTCAGTCGGAGTGGCGTTAGGAAACAACTTCTCGATTAAATGGAACACTACACTTCCTGCCATGGATAATAGATGTGGAGATTTCACACTACCTGGTACGTTGTGAGCTAGTATGTGGGCCTCGAAATGGGACAATCACTCGAGCTGTTCCTCTTCTTGTTCACGAAACTGTCGAAGAGGTGGTAAACCAGCTGCGGTAGGTGATGCTTGTTCCATCAGGTGCGCAGCGTTGGATAGTAGCTGCTGCACTGTGTTGACTAGCATAGAAATATGCTGCTTCTGCAACTGAAACATCTGCATTAGCTGTGTGGCATCTAACGCTTGCGGCTGTGGCGCCTGAGCAGGGGGCAGGATAGGCGGGATAGTTCAAATGGCTGTAAGCACTATGGGACTTAACATCTGAGGTCATCAGTCCCTCTCAGAACTACTTAAACCTAACTTACCTGAGGACATCACACACATCTATGCCCGAGGCAGGATTCGAACCTGCGACGATAGCAGCAGCACGGTTCCAAAATTTAAGCTCCTAGAACCGCTCGGCCACAACGGCCGGCAGGCGGGGTGGGCATGTTGGAAGAGACAAATGCGACAAACAGACAAGGCAAGCAAGCAAAATAAGTACAAAAGCAAAGAAAATTTCTGCAACGCCCACCTAAAAACACTGATTAGCAGAAACGACAAGAAACTGTTAAAGCAAATAAACGCCTCTGAAAAGTAAAGACAAGAGAGAATTAGGGCGCCTGCAAAATACAAAAATATTACAATGGTGTCGCAAGCGATGGGCGACATGCAAATAATCACTGTCCTTCACTATATACAATGTCTCTGTAAGCAATTGATATAAGGCACAATTCTCAGTGTGACAGTTAGGATGACGGCTCTTCTAATGCCTGGTCTGTTAGTGCCAGTCTACTACTTACTGTCCAGTCGAGGCAGGCAGGAGTGGCGCTTATATTCTTTTCGGATAAGAGCCGCTCCTGTCGTGACGTCCTAGTCGGCATGCTACTGGCTGACGTCGTCTCACAGCCTTCTCTGCTCTTGCATTCTTCATCTTCGTGCTGGCGCTTGTCGATAGGCTGGAACGTGAAGTATACCACCTCGATAGTTTTTGACAAGTATTCACATTGCTACATCTTTCACGACCTTGCAGGTCATTTTTAAGCACACCTACAGCCCTTCAAATTGGCCTGTAAGGCCGAAATTGACCAACTGCGCAAGATGTAATAAAGTCAATACCTGTAAAAACCAGCCAAGGTGGAATACGTCGACATGCCTTTTAACTTCATTTCCTGTTCTTCCATTTACGAATCTGAGCTTCTTTTTGTCTCAGTGAAATTAATATCCAATATTGTCTGATCCAGGAGAAGCCAGTGTACTAATGAACATCTTCATGATCGGTGGATAAATAAATCAAATCACAAATAATTTTAAGTGTGTTTCCTTTGACCAATAACATTCTTGTACCGCACTTACCAAAAACGAATTGATGAACTATCGATATTCCATATGAGTGCATAATGCAGTGTACACTGTTGAAAATACGTCATCATGGTACACACAAATAAAGTGAATGCATCAGAAGTTACCCACTGTTTCAAATATCATGCCTACAACAGTGATTAAAATTCGTAGCTTCATTGCCATCACAGAGTATATTTCAGTGTATGTATCACCACCTACATTACAAGAGAGTTACCGATTACTACATGTTTCTTTTGTGCAACCTGCTCATTTCACAGAGTAGCATTTCATCACCGCTGCAGAGACAAAAGATCTGCTGGAGGTTAATCAGTTTACCTGGGTAATGCACAAAAAAAAAGTGGCACATCGCATGTGGCACTGAACACTTGCTTCTCTTGGTCTAGTTCTGTCTGCTCCATCAGGCACGAACACCTTAGAATGTTATTACAGCGCACTAGTAACTTATCTGCAATAAGCACCATGTGTGCACTCTGCATGAAGAACTGCTCTTCGCCCCCTGCGGTCTCAAATGTCCACGTGGGGGAAGAGGACGATAGAATCTGGCTTATTCGTCTCTTCCTCGCTGTGTTTCTCAGGCAACTGCTTTGTTTCACTGGCTTCGTGTTCGGAGGCAGTGGTCTTCGCAATAGGCACTGATGTCGTGTTGCGCGGTTTTTTATAAGCGCAAATCTTCTTTCAACTTCGAAGTTAGATTTTCCAGTAGGTGGAAAAAGCACCGAAGCCGCGCAAACACGTTTCAAGCGAATACCGAAGCAATTTTCCCGCCTTAGTTTCCTTGCTTGTAGATGCTTTTGCCGTACTTGGATTTGGTAGACTGATTACTCTATAAGTAAACTGCTATCCGAGCAGTCGGCATCATCGTCATCTTGTGTACGTGCGATTCGGCAAATTAGGAGGACGTGTTTGCCCATTAAAAGGAAAATGTCCCACTGAACTTTGGTTTGTACAGAAAATGGGTGTTACTAATTCCAGAAGTTATAGATGTAACTGTTGTGGTTTGAGTGAACGTCACAAATGAAGAAGGATGGAAAAGAAATCAAAGGAAAGAACCTTTGCCCCTTATGATTTGGATTCGTCCTGCTACAGAATTTACTTCCGTAATGGAAAAGACAGTGTCTCTGACAGAGAGATGTTTGATAAATAAATCAAAGATAAAGAAGAAGTTTCACAAGAGAAAAGGAAAATGAAACTGAGGATCTAGAAGACTATTTACGAGTATTTCATGTATGAAATGATTTGTAATTTTGTGTTCTGCAAAAACACAAGACCAGATTTTTTCTATCATACGATTATTTACAATGAACTTTCCCTGGCTCCAGCAGAGCCATCATAATAACATACGAGTATTTAACAAAATTAGGAGTACTTCCCTTAAAATTCAAAATATGGCTAATCTAGGATCATCAAATGTTCAGAAAAATTTAGGCTAGTATATCATTAAAACAGATTTTAGAAACGTGACATGGCGCAAATTTGGCTGGTGTTTGGCAATTAGATCTTAATTAATTAATAATTTTTGAATCACGGAACTTTCATTAATAATCAGGAACAACAGGTCTACAGTAGTGACTAGGCTGTAGTATACTGAGCTTCAGTTTCTACACATGTATTTTTGTGTAGAACCAGTACTGAATTTACAATATTTTAAATCAGAAGATCTCCTGAACTAATTAACTTTAATTAAAACCAACAGCATCACACTATTCAGGATTCAAGAAGTTATATCTATGACAATACTTTAAAATATTTTTACAAAGTAAAAAAATTGATAAATACATGTTCACTAAATGGTGCGATCACTATTTTATAGTCATAATAAAGAGATAATGAGGGTGTCTATAGCATATTGATTGTTGAATGAAACATGCTGTATTTCAATCTGTCTGACCATATATCTGTGCACATTATTTCTGAAAAGACAAATCATAAAGCAGGGACCAGAAATCCACGCAGGCATAAGATTTGAACAAATCTGGAAGTTGGAGTTAAAAATCAGAGCAAAACTGCTAAAATCTGTGGCCTCAGATCATATCAGCACAGAAAAATCATCACAAACCTGGAAAGTGATAAGTGGTTGAGTCTGCTATTTGTTCAGTCTAGTGATTCAAGTCTCTGTATTCAAAGTGAATTCTAAAATGGTTGATGCACTTCAGTGCTCTAGAGCTTAATTGACAAACATGGTAACCAGAAATGCTTGTGAAAAGTTTAGAATAAAGATTACAGTGATCAGCATACGAAAGCAGCTGCATATGACTCAATAACTCTATAACAGTATGCTGGTAGACTTGAGGTGTGGAATTTAATATCCCCATATATACCACTGTGACCAGTCTACAATTTAGCAGAACATATGGTATCGCAAGCAAGACTGAAAACATAAAACATATATCAGTAAACTGTTTCTGTTGATCTAATACATGACTGAGGTGGTACTTAACCTCATCCTTCTTCAGAACAATGTATATAGCTTTGCATATTTTAACTACTGGCCATTAAAATTGCTACACCAAGAATAAATGCAGATGATAAATGGGTATTCATTGGACAAATATATTAAACTAGAACTGACATGTGATTACATTTTCATACAGCTTGGGTGCACAGACCCTGAGAAATCAGTACCCAGAACAACCACCTCTGGCCATAATATCGGCCTTGATACGCCTGGGCATTCAGTCAAACAGAGCTTGGATGGCGTGTAAAGTTACATCTGCCCTGCAGCTTCAACACGATGCCACTGTTCATCAAGAGTAGTGACTGACGTATTGTGACAAGCCAGTTGCTCAGCCACCATTGACCAGACGTTTTCAGCTGGTGAGAGATCTGGAGAATGTGCTGGCCAGGGCAGCAGTCGAACATTTTCTGTATCCAGGAAGGCCCGTACAGGACCTGCAACATGCAGTCGTGCATTATCTTGCTGAAATGTAGGGTTTCGCAAGGATCGAATGGAGGGTAGAGCCACGGGTCGTAACACATCTGAAATGTAACATCCACTGTTAAAAGTGCCGTCAATGCTAACAAGAGGTGACCGAGACGTGTAACCACTGGCACCCCATACTATCATGCCGGGTGATACGCCAGTATGGCGATGACAGATACACGCTTTCAACGTGCATTCACCACGATGTCGCCAAACACGGATGTGACCATCATGATGCCGTAAACAGAACCTGGGTTCATCCGAAAAAATGACATTTTGCCATTCGTGCACTCAGTTCGTCATTGAGTACATCATCGGAGGCGCTCCTGTCTGCGATGCAGCGTCAAGGGTAACCGCAACCTTGGTAATAAATTCAACTGGGAGGAGCACACCACAGAACTACTGAGGCGTCTTAACAAATCTCTGTTTGCAATGCGAATTTTGTTAGACATAGGGGATATAAAAATGAAAAAGCTAGCATACTATGCTTACTTTCATTCCATAATGTCATATGGGATTATTTTTTGGGGTAATTCATCAAGCCAAGCTAAAGTTTTTCTTGCACAAAAACGTGCAGTAAGAGTTATATGTGGTGTGAACTCAAGAACATCCTGCAGAAGCCTGTTTAGGGATACTAACTACTGCTTCTCAATATATTTATTCCTTAATGAAATTTGTCATTAAAAATATATCACTTTTTCAAACCAACAGCTCAATTCATAGAATCAATACTAGAAATAAGAATAATCTTCACAAGGATTTAAAGTCACTTAGTCTTGTACAAAAAGGTGTGCATTATTCAGGAACACACATTTTCAAAAACTTGCAAGCAGCCATGAAAAGCTTAACAACCAATGAAATTCAGTTTAAGAGAAGCCTAAAGGATTTATTGGTGGCCAACTCCTTCTACACCATTGATGAATTTCTCAGTAAAACCAACTGATTTGTGTATATATATATATATATATATATATATATATATATATATATATATATATATATATATATAAGTACAATATAACTTGTGCCCAATTTCAGTGCAGTAATGTGTTCATTGTAAATGTGTGTGTGTGTGTGTGTGTGTGTTTGTGTGTAAGTACAATCTAACTTCTGCACCATTTCAGTGCAGTGATGTGTCATTGTAAATAAGTATTATAGTAGTTGTATTACATGTTTATAACCTTATAAATAAATAAAAAACTTTTTTATTTTAAATTCAGTGCATTAGTATTTGTAAAATGACTTTCATATAGTGTTCATTAAAAAATGACGATCATTCCACTTCCTGTGGAATGGTACATTAGCTTATTTGTTTTAGTTGTAAATATTTGTCATGTATTGTTGTTTTTCTGACATGTTCCACATCCTGGAGGACCTCCTCACTACTGATCAATTGGAATGAAAGTAAATCTAATCTAATCTGGTCTCTGAGCTGATAGTCTATTAAGGCACATTTACATGCCGTGCGTGAGTTTCCACGGAAACGCGAAATCTTAATTAAATAATTAATCTGCGACAAATAAATAAAGCCTATGGCACAGAACTGCAGCGCTGTGTCGCTGATAAAACAAAAACACAATTACGATACTCTTATGTTTCTATAAGAAGGAGAGGTCTTGGACAAGTGGTGCGGGAAGCACGTATATTTCATTGACTGGCACACCACCATATTTGATGTTATATAAGAACACTGCGAGTTCCAATCTTACTAGGCACTCGATTCTGTAAAGAATTTATATTTATGAAAGTAAGTAGAATTATTTAATTGTAGGCTTATTCGTTGAATATATCTGATTTAACTAACTGTGTAAACTTTCTATGTTTAGTAGACAGTCACCTCTGTACGACGTATTGACATGGCTGGCAAATTATTCTAATATTGAGATTTAGATTTGAGTCCGCACCTACCGCAGCAGTCTTTGGAAACGATTTAAATACGAAGTCCGATTATTTGAGTCTTATTTCACGGTCAACTACGAATAACATTACATTTACGAAAAAGCCATTGTCAAGCGTCTGATACCGAATAATTAAACGTCCACATTCCAGATAAGCAAATATTAATTACATCCAATCACTATCATACATAATTAATTAATAATGTAATATTTTATTTTATTTTATTTATTTTATAAGTCCATGCTGCCGCAAATGTCGTCGAACTGTTCGTGCAGATGGTTGTTGCCTTGCAAACGGCCCCATCTGTTGACTCAGGGATCGAGACGTGGCTGCACGATCCGCTGCAGTTACGCGGATAAGATTCCTGTCATCTCGACTGCTAGTGATACGAGACCGTTGGGATCCAGCACGACTTTCCGTATTACCCTCCTGAACCCACCGATTCCATATTCTGCTAACAGTCATTGGATCTCGACCAACGCGAGCAGCAATGTCGCGATACGATAAACCGCAATCGCGATAGGCTACAATCCTACCTTTAGAAAAGTCGGAAACGCGATGGTTCGCATTTCTCCTCCTTATACGAGGCATCACAACAACGTTCCACCAGGCAACGCCGGTCAACTGCTGTTTGTGTAAGAGAAATCGGTTGGAAATTTTCCTCATGTCAGCACGTTTAGGTGTCGCTACCGGCGCCAACCTTGCGTGAATGCTCTGAAAAGCTTATCATTTGCATATCACAGCATCTTCTTCCTGTAGGTTAAAATTCGCGTCTGTAGCACGTCATCTTCGTGGTGTAGCAATTTTAATGGCCAGTAGTATAGATATTGTTTCATTCAATGCCTGCTTGTACATTTCAGCAGAAAATTATAAATGTTTGTTGCGTCTTCCTGTTACCAGCGATCGTAATATCACTGTACTGAAATTGCTTTCCTTACACAAGTATTTTGGGAGAAGTTAGGAGCGTCGATAGCTCTTTGTGCATTTTCATGTCCACTCGCAAGTAATTTAGCGAGTCATCATCATCGCCCTGTAACACATGAAGTTAATGACGTTAATTAAATAGTTAACTGCTATCATTGAAGAAACCAGTTGTGGCTATTTAGACCATTCCTTCCATTTAATAGTTTGTTCACATTTTTCTCGCAAGAGAAGTTGCTAATGCAGACCATGGAACAATCTCCTGTCACGAGTTAGCGTCCTGAACTGAAGTTGCAAGGGCATAGCCTTTGAAATTACTTTCCTACACCACAGACAGCGGGTCAGCGGTAGTGTCATATTTGTTGCACACACAAACATCTTCGAAAATATCTATACAGATTGGCTAATCCTTGTGGTCCAGCCTTTGGGGCACCTCCAGTATCTATAATAGAAAGTTTCAGTGAATACAGTTTTGAACTTACTCAAGTTGGAATTCTTTATAACATGCACTTCAGTGTAGTCAGGTATTGGGTTTGGCTATGGCTAATGTTCAAGAGGTCATAAGAAAGTCAGATTAGTCATACATGAATCGATAGATGTGCAGTAGGGTACCGTTAGGGAGCTGATACACAGAGAGAGTGTCCACACGTCTATGGTGGCTATGTTTCTTTCAGACTGCAGTGGAATGTATCAATGGACGATATCAGAATATGAAGTTCGCTGTAATACCGCTGTCACTAACCCAAAAATAAGATGAAATTGCAAAAAATGCAATAATAAATACTTTTGAATTATTAGATCGTTCCTAGAATAATAAAACAGTTCCCTTGTGCTGTTCACACTCACAGTACATGGAGTTGACATAGAAAATGCTAAAACCCATTTAGGCACCAAGATCTTTCTACTTTAATCAGACACAAATCACAGCGCTACTAAATTATACATTACAAATTATGTGTTGTAAGATTTTCTTTGCAAGTGAAGCACAAAAAGTTAATGAAATCATAAACAATTTTCTAATTTTGACAGTCAACATCTGTTCAAAGGCGTAACTAACAGTAATCATGTACCATTTCCACATTCATGGATTCTTTACCTGGATTGAGGCTGAGTGCCTTTCATTACTAACTTTGTGAATAACAAGCAGTTCTGAGATCCCATAATGTTAAACTGCACTGCAACAACGAAATGAAATAACAAATATAAGAAGAAAACAATCTCTGTCCCACAATAAATATTAATGTAAATCAAATCTGAAGATGTGGTCCATCGTTAGACTGTGAAATATTACCATGTCGATTTTTTCACGAATCTTTTCAAATAGGCACTTGTTTATAGTTAAGAGTAGTACAAGGATCAACTATAAATCCAATACAGATATGCTAACAATTTCTCCACACAACAATCAGTTGGTGTCTTGAAGCATAACAAAACTCTGTTGTTTATGTTCCTGCAAGGGCTGCACGATATGGGCCTCACAAAGTCTGATAGTTGTATGTACGAAATTTTAAAGAAATGTAATGTTTCAAATAAGCAGTACATTGTAATACTTTGTGATGTGAATAATCTCAACAGTCACTTGAAACTCTGAGATTCACTTTTAGTAAAATAAATATGCAAACAATCATCATGACAGGCATCCTGCACAGGAGTCATCTGATGAATCTAATGAATACATTTTTAATTCATTTTCATATGACCATTAATTAAATATAAAAATATGTTTGTACTTAGAAAACTATTATTCATCATTGCTTTATATCTTTTCTTTTTGGTAATAAATATAGAATTTAACTAAAGATAGAAATTAGTTATCACTATAGAGATTCAAACTAAAGACTTGCCAATCGCCATTTTTTTAATTACACAATTTTATTTATCAAATTAAAACAGTTTTTCTCCACTCTACATAATAAACAAGAAGCAAAATTAGTTCTTTTTGCAGATGACACTAGTATTATAACCAATCCAAGTATATGTACAGAATCAGAAGAAATGGGATAGAATGTTCTTAAAAGTGTCATTGGCAGGTTTTCTGTGAGTGATTTCACCATCAATTTCAAAAAAGCACAATATAGAGGTATTACACCAATGATAAGTGTAATACATCATGAGAAAATAATAAGCAGGGTGGAAACTTCAAAATTCTCAGATGTCCATATTGATGAGGATTTAAACAGAAGCATATTTTGGAACTTCTGTACAAACTTAGTTCAGCAATTTGCACTTAGAATCATTGCAATTTTGCATATTTTAATTCAATAATGTCGTATGGAATAATGCCTTAGGGTAACTTATCTTTAAAAAAGAAAGTCTTCATTACTAGAAAAGGTGCTATGGGAATAATGTGTGTTACTCATGCAAAATCATCTTGTAACATCTGTTTAAAAGTTGGGCATTTACACTACTGCTTTAGAGTATATTTACTTCCTCACAAAGTTTGTAAGCCACTGCAGTTCAAAAGACGCAATGATGTACATAATATCATGTACATACTATAAGAAGAAATCATGACATTCTTTACTCCACACTGAGGTTGTCTTCAGCACAAGTCGGTGTGCACTACGCTGCAACAAAAATTTTTATCACTTTCCCAGTGACATGAAATATGTGGCAGACAGCATAGTAACATTTGAAAACAAGCTGAAAAAGTTTATCCTTTGCAACTCCATCAATTCACTAGAAGAATCTCTGTTATTGTAATGGGTATAAAGTGGTGGGCAGGGATTAGTAACCCATGATTGTCTATTGAAAAAAAATAGAAGCTTATAAATATTCAGAATATAGCCATATTTAAAAATTAATTTGCAATGTTGATGGAAAATACCTCATTCCACATAATTACCATGTGAATGTAAAATGACTTATTCCACGTAATTACAATGTGCATGGTGAGCAGTTTCATTGAGAGGAAAACCAATTTTACAAATTTTTTTCGAATTTTCCATTCTAATTGGATTCCTTACGATATACGGTACTGCGTCTTTGGTAAGATACTGCCTGAACGTGGTTTGGCATAGTCCCAGACGTTTTGCATAGCACCCACGCTCAGTCTGCGTGAACATCATCCCACACTGACTACGAATGCTACGTTTGAGTGCTGAGATGATGGGACACACACTGAAGCACCCTCTGCCCACCAATAGGAGGACTGGGAGGCAGTCATATGAGGCACGCTGTACAGGCTGGTGACAGTGCATCGTTATTTGGAATGCTCTCTTGCCTGACAGCTTGCTATGCGCCTGGATGTGTCCACTAGTTCCTCTCTTTGGGGGTGCAGTGCCTCTCAATTTAACTCTGCAGTAGTCTCTTGGTGTCACAGCACCTTTGTGTTTAGTGCACGTCCTTGGCCCTGGAGTTCAAAGAAATAAAAACCTCTACTTGCAACTGGAATCGGTCTTCCTTTTGAAGGTTTTCTACTGACACCTACAGACACCCCCTTCCCATTCATTTCCCCATCTTGACCAAGTCCAGCTCGTACAAAGTGGTGTGAGCTGAAGTCAGATGAACTCAGCATTAGGTCTCGCTGATATGTCGCCTTGTTGGCATTTTAATTTGATGAACAAAAGCTGGCAGAGCCTGTTTGTCCATTAGTTAGAGAGTAGCCTGGCCAGTGGTAGGAACCTTTGACGCCCCATTCGCACTTGGAAGCGCATATTGTGCCCTTGCTACGTGTCAATGCATGCAGAGCATACTGTCAGCGTGCTAGGCTACACACAGCCCCTTTGATGCATGGGCATGCTCTGCTGGACCAGGCCACACTACTGCTGCATTCTTCGTGTCAGTGCGGGCGGGCGCAACCTGGCCCACACCGCTGACCATGCAACGTCTCCATAGCCGGGAGTGACGTAAAAGTAGCCTCTCCCACTTTTTTGTGTGAGTCAGTTCGATTAGCGTTAATGGGCAAAGAAGCAGATAGGTTCGTTTCCACCTCTGCACGCAGTAATGAAACACGCAGAGTTTTTTAAACAATACCAGCTGCCAGTGGCGTGGAAAGCCAAACCACCTGCAATTCCTGTTGCACAAAATGCTGGACGATCGTGCATCCAAGTGACAAATGTCCACAACACAAAAGATAAAGTTCTCCGCAGAGCGGTACTCTGCAAAATGATAGAAGAAACCAGAGGTTCCAGTTGAACAAAACACAATTGGTAAACAAGCGAGGGCTAGACCCTGCCACCCACTCTCGGCCCCAGCCAGAACCATGATTCCAGTTAAGAGGGGAGGAATTAATGAGGCGGGGAATTTAGTACTAGAAAGTAAGCTATGAGGGAAGTGTTTGATTTTCGTCCCAACATGAGAAGTGTGCACTCAAGGGGCTTATGTGAGGAGATAATCATACTGGCTGGAACTTGTTTTGTCGATTTGGATACGGACAGCAAAAAATATGGGTTTGACATGGAAGTAGTGAGGAGACTGATGAGATTTGGATGCCATTTTAGGGAATAATTTGCTGCACTGTTTTCAGGCGGCGATAGATTACAAAACAATTCAATTCAGTGAGGCAGTCCACTGCTTTGCCATTAAGTGGACGCCTCAGTTGCAAGGATCTTGTGGTATGAGGCATCTTCCAAAAGTACCAATAAAACCCCTCACGAGTGTGTTAAAAATTACAACCCCTGTCAGAATCAGCGGAGGTATGGGAAAAGTTCTCTAGATTGATGTGAAAACTCGAATACCGCCGAGGTCGGACTTTCTCATCGATCCGCTCGGCCAGAACGACTTCTGCAAATCCATGTTAAGACAGGCATAAGCGAACCAGAAGTTTCAGGAAGGAAGTTTAGAGTACGAGCTTGTGTTAAAAATTTCAGCCAAAGCGATATCAAGATTCCACGTGCAATGCTATTTGCAGGTGAAGAAGAGGTTGCAGAAACAGAAGTTCAATGCCAAGAACAGTTTGAGCATAGAATTTTCCAGTAACAAAGGTTTGTGAAATTACACCTCTGTTAAGGAATCAATTGTGGGAGGAATTGGGGCATTGTCTTAAGTCAGATCAGAATCTTTTGTACCTAGCTATAGGCAATATTCGTGGCTATTTGAGGAATGACAGTATTTGCCAGCAACTGACCTTGTACGGGAGGAAATTCCCACAGGAGATTCTAGACAGACCGCTCAGAAACCATTTCCTATACCAGAAACATTTCATATACAATCTGTCATTGAGCAAACTATTCAGTATCATTTGGCTGCAGGGATACTTCAACCTTCTGCAAGCCCATGGTCGTCACCAGTAGTTGTTGACAGGAAAAATCTTTAAATGGAGAAAATTCCTGTCGTCTATGTGTCGATAGCAGGGTGGTAAATAAAGTCATTACCCCACATACATACCCCCTACAATGTATCGATGAAACATTGGATCAGTCAGGGAATTGGAAGTATTTTACTACCTAGGATATGCACCCTGGATACCACAAAATTCCGATTGCACCGCAAGATGGACCCAACACCTCTTTCTGGTTCCTACTAGATTACATGAGTTTCTGTGTATGGCTTTTGGTCTAAGGAATGCACCTGCCACTTTTCAGAGTTTTCCTGACATACTGTTGATAGAGGTCTGAAGCTTAGTATGTGTCTTGTGTATCTACACTGCATAATATATTTTTTTCAGGACAACTGAGGAACACAGAGATAGAGTAACGAGTGTGTTGCCTATGTTGCAAAGTGCACACTTGAGTTCGAGGATAGAGAAGTGTTCATTTGCTAAGTCACAAGGCCAGTACCTGGGACATGTTATTAGTGCAGATAGAGTTTCACCAGACCCTAGATTAGCAGCTGCAGTACACAATTTTTCAGTACATAAAAACGTTATGGGGACCACACCCTGCCTATCTAACCCATGTTAATTTAGGCAAGTATTGGACCCGTTTCTAAAAAACTATTTGATGCAGGACCTTCATATTTTTCTGTATGTTATGTGATGCTAATAGAGTCAACTGTACTAAAATCTACTTTATTCATTTTATAGTTTTTAAGAAATACTTTTTTAAATTTGTTGTTGTTGTGGTCTTCAGTCCAGAGACTGATTTGATGTAGCTCGCCATTCTACTCTATCCTATGCAAGCTCCTTCATCTCCCAGTACCTACTGCAACCTACATCCTTCTGAATCTGTTTAGTGTATTCATCTCTTGGTCTCCCTCTACGATTTTACCCTCCACGCTGCCCTCGAATACTAAACTGGTGATCCCCTGATGCCTCAGAATATGTCCTACCAAGCGATCCCTTCTTCTAGTCAAGTTGTGCCACAAATTTCTCTTCTCCCCAATTCTATTCAATACCTCCTCATTAGTTATTTGATCCACCCATCTAATCTTCAGCATTCTTCTGTAGCACCACATTTCGAAAGCTTCTATTCTCTTCTTGTCTATTTATCGTCTACGTTTCACTTCCACACACGGCTACACTCCATACAAATACTTTCAGAAACGACTTCCTGACACTTAAATCTATACTCGATGTTAACAAATTTCTCTTTTTCTGAAACGCTATCCTTGCCATTGCCAGTATACATTTTATATCCTCTCTACTTCGACCATCATCAGTTATTTTGCTGCCCAAATAGCGAAACTCATTTATTACTTCAAGTGTCTAATTTCCTAATATAATTCCCTCAGCATCACCCGATTTAATTCGACTACATTCCATTATTCTCGTTATCCTTTTGTTGATGTTCATCTTATATCCTCGTTTCAAGACACTGTCCATTCCGTTCAGCTGCTCTTCCAGGTCCTTTGCTATCTCTGACAGAATTACAACGTCATCGGCGAACCTCAAAGTTTTTATTTCTTCTCCATGGATTTTAATTCCTTCTCAGAATTTTTGTTTTGTTTCTTTTACTGCTTGCTAATTATACAGATTGAATAACATCAGGGAGAGGCTGCAACCCTGTCTCACTCCCTTCCCAACCACTGCTTCCCTTCCATGTCCCTCGATGCTTATAACTGCCATCTGGTTTCTGTACAAATTGTAAATAGCCCTTCACTCCCTGTATTTTACCCCTGACATCTTCAGAAATTGAAAGAAAGTATTCCAGTCAACATTGTCAAAAGCTTTCTCTAAGTCTACAAATGTTGGAAACGTAGGTTTGCCTTTCCTTAATCTATTTTCTAAGATAAGTGGTAGGGTCCGTATTGCCTCACATATTCCAACATTTCTACGGAATCCAAACTGATCTTCCCCAAGGTCGGCTTCTACCAGTTGTTCCATTCATCAGTAAAGAATTCGTGTTAGTATTTTGCAGCTGGAGCTTATTAAACTGATAGTTCGATAATTTTCACATCTATCAACACCTGCTTCCTTTGGGATTGGAATGTCATATTCGTCTTGAAGTCTGAGGGTATTTCGCCTGTCTCGTACATCTTGCTCACCAGATGGTAGAGTTTTGTCAGGACTGGCTCTCCCAAGGCCGTCAGTAGTTCTAATGGAATGTTGTCTACTCCCGGGGGCCTTGTTTCGATTTAGGTCTTTCAGTCCCCTCTCAAACTCTTCACACAGTATCATATCTCCAATTTCATCTTCATCTACCTCCTCTTACATTTCTAAAATATTATCCTCAAGAACATCGCCCTTGTATAGACCCTCTATATAGTCATTCCCCCTTTCTGCTTTCCCTTCTTTGCTTAGAACTGGGTTTCCATCTGATATTCATGCAAGTGGTTCTCACTTCTCCAAAGGTCTCTTTAATTTTCCTGTAGGCAGTATATATCTTACCCCTAGTGATATGCACCTCTACATCCTTACATTTGTCCTCTATCCATCCCTGCTGAGCCACATTGCACTTCCTGTTGATCTCATTTTTTTGACGTTTGTGTTCCTTTTTGCCTGCTTCATTTACTGCATTTTTATATTTTCTGCTTTCATTAATTAAATGCAATATCTCTCCTGTTACCCAAGGATTTCTATTAGCCCTCGTCTTTTTACCTACTTAATCCTCTGCTGCTTTCACTATTTCATCTCTCAAAGCTACCCATTTTTCTTCTGCTGTATTTCTTTCCCCCATTCTTGTCAATTGTTCACTAATGCTCGCCCTGAAACTCTCTACAAACTCTGGTTCTTTCAATTTATCCATCTCCTTAAATTCCCACCTTTTTGCAGTTTCTTTAGTTTTAATCTACATTTCATAACCAATTGATTGTGGCCAGAGTCCACATCTGCCCCTGGTTCCTGAAACTCTGTCTTACCATTATATAATCTATCTAACACCTTACAGTATCGCCAGACTTCTTCCATGTATACAACATTCTTTCCTGATTCCTGAACCAAGTGTTAGCTATGATTAAGCTATGCTCTGTGCAAAATTCTACTAGGCAGCTTCCTCCTACATTCCTTACAACCATTCCATATTCACCTACTACGTTTCCTTCTCTTCCATTTTCTACTATCGAATTCCAGTCACCCATGACTACTAAATTTTCATCTCCCTTCACTATCTGAATAATTTCTTTTATCTCATCATACATTTCCTCAATCTCTTCATCATCTGCGGAGCTAGTTGGCATATGAAGTTGTACCACTGTGGTAGGTGTGGGCTTCGTATCTATCTTGGCCTCAATAATGTGTTCACTATGCTGTTTGTAGTAGCTTACCTGCATTCCTGTTTTTTATTCATTATTAAACCTACTCCTGCATTACCCCTGTTTTATTTTGTATTCATAACCCTTTATTCACCTGACCAGAAGTCTTGTTCCTCCTGCCACCGAACTTCACTAGTTCCCACTGTATCTAACTTTAACCTATCCATTTCCCTTTTTAAATTTTCTAACCTACCTGCCCAATTAAGGGATCTGACATTCCACGCTCTGACCTTTAGAACGCCAGCTTTCTTTCTCCTGATAACAACGTCCTTCTGGGTAGTCCCCGCCCAGAGATCCGAATGGGGGACTATTTTACCTCCAGAATATTTTACCCAAGAGGACGCCATCATCATTTAACCATACAGTAAAGCTGCATGCCCTCGGGAAAAATGATGGCTGTAGTTTCCCCTTCCTTTCGGCCATTCACAGTACCAGCACAGCAATGCCGTTTTGGTCAGTGTTACAAGGCCAGATCAGTCAATCATCCAGACTGTTGCCCCTGCTACTACTGAAAAGGCTGCTGCCCCTCCTCAGGAACCACATGTTTGTCTGGTCTCTCAACAGATACCCTCCATTGTGGTTGCACCTATGGTACAGCTATCCATATCGCTGAGGCACGCAAATCTCCCCACCAACGGCAAAGTTCATGGTTCATGGGGGGGGACGGTTTAAATCTATTAACAAAAAATATTAATTTTTTTGCAGAAAATATTTTTTGTGAACTTCCTAATGGGGGAATATTAATGAATGTAGTTATGTTATGCAGAGTCACTGACAATTTCATTCATTTATCTGTGATAGTTTGATAGTTTCTGATATAATGGGGCATATGTACTGAAAATTTTACATTGCGGGACATTGACTTTAAAGAAAAAACTTTTGAAATTTGTTACTTACAGCTAATTAAAACTGTCCTGCTGCATATGTTGGCCCTTCTTTGGCCTGTAGCAGGTCTTCCAGCTTCTTTTTCAACTTCCTGGATGTTTGTCTTGCTTTCTTGGCCATATTAGATGCAGACCTGCCTGCATCGGCTATCCTGATTTCATCGCAATGTTGCAGCCCAGTGATAATACTTTCACCAGGATTAATTCCCAGCTTTTTCAGTATCCAACACTTTTCAATATTACCACAATTGAACGTAACATCAGCGTCATGAACTCCTAGTTTCATTGTACGCATGCCTACAAATAAAGTTTTAGGAAGGTGGTTCCAAATAATGCTGTTGAAACATTCATTTGATTCTGTGTCTGCCCATGCAGACATTTCCTTAGAAGGTCAGGATGAGACAAATCTCTGAAAATAGGTTTTATTGCTGTAAGAACAGCAGCACGAAGAGAATGCTGGTGAGAATAAGATTCTCCGGTTGCCTGAGCCCTACTGTATTAGCACAACGAATTTTCTCGTGATGGACACAATCCATGACATGGCTTATCATCAGTAGAGGACTTATGGAAGAATATGGCTCAAATATCTCTCTTCATTGCCTTCAGATTTTTTTTTATTTCTCCTAATTGCCTGCCCATTGTATACCTGCAAGTTTTCTATTTCAGTTTTAGTTAACTGACCCTGGCTGGTCGACAATTTTCCAGCTTCTAATTGTTTCCCTCTCATATCAACAGTTAGTTTTCTCGACCTTGTTCCCAAACGTTTTTGAATATGGCCTATACATTCTATTTTGCTAATTATAGCATCTCAACATGGCTTAGAGTTCACCAAATTGCTGTATGCCTTACTGTCACCATCACCCAAACATTTGGTGTACCGAATGCCTCTTGTTTCTATGGAGCGATGAAATATTTGTTGTACTCCATGAACTTCCATACTACCACTTGTTTCCCTAAAATTAGACAAACAGTTCTGTTCTTTATGTTCATTGGCTTTACAACATTTGCAATATTTAGACATTTTCTCCACATCTAACACTTAACCGGTGTCTACACTTGTGGCAGTCACTACTGCATTCAGAGAAGTATGTCCTCTTTTCTGCCAACTTCCATCAAGTGCAACTGCAATATCTGAACATCCATCATTTTCTTCCACTGCTTCCCTAGCAGTCAGTTTCATGCTTTCCTCAATGACCTCACATACAGCTTTCTCTAATATTACAGTCAGTTTTTCAAATTTATTTGGTGGTTGATGTAAGTTCATCACTGAACAAAATGTTCTCCCTGTAGCCATGCCCTTGCTAATGGATCGTAGGGCATAAACTAATCTATTATTTATTTCTTAAGGGCCACTTGCATCTGGTTTTGAAGAACTCATAAATGAAATCACTGCTGAGCATTTAGTGCAAATTAAATCCAAAGCAACTGCTGGCCTTTTCTCCCACTGGCAGTAAATTCGTTGTAACTTTCTTGAAATGGTGAGAGCTTCTTTGATGATGAACTTATTGAAGAATTACAAATAGAAACATCGTTGCCTGGGGACATAATCTTTTGTACAGAAAGCTTCCTAAACTTGTTTCCTTTAAATTGTCATTTCTTGAAAATGCCTTTACGTTTCATCATCTTCAATAAACACAACAAAACACACGTAAACAAGCACTGCAAACGTAAGTATAACAACTACTCACAATCACACTTGAACCAAACAAACTGCGTGTTTGAAAGTGTTGTTTACAAAAAGCAGAAACAAAAGAATACCGACCATTGCATTCCAAGGATAGCCAACACACTCGTGAGTTAAAAAAAATCCCTAACGTGCAATGTATGGGATATAAAGATCTAAAATATATGCAGAAAAGTGGGTGACAGAAAAGTAGGCGTATCACATGAACACACGTGGTAGGAAAATGTTCTTTAAATGCTCGAAAAAAGTATTTTTCAGCAAAATCCTTTTCAGAGTACTTAAATAAAACCTTAATCTATCGAAATATGATGAAAACCGAAAATCGACTTTTTTCGATCTGAACCACGGTGTAGATTTGTGATGATTCCTGGGCCTAACAAATTATTATCGCCGTTTCGAGGAGGATTGTGCTATTGACAGCGAAGCTGTCAGGGAAGTTGGTGAAGAAAGACGTCAGAATGAGATTAGCTTTGTTAATCTACGCAGATTTTGAAAAACCATCTATACTTTCCACAGATGTATCTGATTACGCTGTGGACACAATTCTTTCTCAGGATTATAATAATGAGGAACGACCTATGAGTTACATCACTAGGCAGATGAATTTAGCTCAGAGTAATTATAGCACTAGCACGAAAGAGCTTTAGCTCTTATGTTTGGAGTTAATTATTTTAAATGCTATCTTTATTGAGGCAAGTTCCTTGTGGTCACTGACCATGCTGCCCTTGTATGGATGTTAAGTATAAAGGACACTAGTAGTCGCTAATTCGGTGGACATTAAAGCTAGCAGAGTATCATTATACAGTACACCACAAGCCTGGCCGTCTCCATCAAAATGCAGACTCGTTAAGCCAAAAAAGTCAGAATAGTTCAGACAGATGATGTTTCAATAGACGAGCTAAAGGAAGCACAAGAGAGAGATACAGACTGTCACCAGCATGCAACTACCCAGATTTTGTCCCAGAAGGCGGTTTTCTATATCGCAAGACCCACTTGGGCAACATAGTGATAATATCTAAAAAGTTACAGCAGTGTGTTATGGCACAATGTCATAGTTTGCAGGCCTCCCATAATTGGCGACGTACGGCAAGTGCTACGATAGCCTTTCACTTTTGGTGGAAAGGCAGACGAACAGATGTATGGAAATACATTCAAAACTGTTTACCTTGTGTGCAAAGAACACTCCCTCCAAGACACAATGTCCATTTACAGACCTTCCCGGAGGCTACAATACCATTTCAGACTGTCGTGTTAGATACTGTCGGTCCCTTTCCACAAAGTACCAATAAAATAAGTACATCTGGTCCATTCTTGGACACCTTTCTCGGTACTTGATTCTAGTACCACTCACAGATATGACCACTGAAACAGCCGCTTGTACCTTTTGCAGGTCACTTGTTTTTCCCATTCAGAAGGCCCAGTGCTATACTTACTGACCAAGGTTCCAACTTCATATCTGCCCTACTTGTACAAGGATGTAAACTTTTAAAAATCAAGAAATGTCGCACAACACCCTTTCATCCAAAGGCTAATGGCCGCCTCGATCGCGTCCATAATATGACGGTTTGAATGCTGTCTTATTACGTGGGGAAGACATATGCAGATTGAGATATGTTGCTTATGTCTCCTCAGTACGCAATGGCTGTATGTAGGAATCCACCAGGTATATACCTTATGAGGCAGTCTACAGAAGGCCCACAATCTCCCCATTTGAACTCAATAAACACCCACCTGGAGTGGACATGAGCAAAGTAAAAGGATTTGCCCACTGTCTTAAGTCAGTTTGGAAACAGGATAAGCAGAGCATTGCCAAAATACTCAAAAACAGCAGCAGTACAGTAACAAAGGGGCTATGCTTCCATAGTATAAACCCAGTGATCTTGTGCTGCTCTGAAATCCAGTAATAAGACAGGGACGAGATAAAAGGTCCACTTCTCAGACTGAGGACCCTTTTCCTGTTTCACTGATGACGTCCCCCATCAACACAGGGATTCAGTTGTCTGATCGTACTGTGATAGCGCATTTTGACTGGATTAAGTCATATCACAGCCCAGCCATGCCACCTAGCTCTGCTCATAGCAAAGGTGTTACTACAAAGAAAGTAAAGGAAAAGAAGGACAAGCCACTGCTTGCATATCCTCGCTACACATTAAGAAATCGGCACCTCCAAGCCCTAAGGTCTGGGAACAAAATTTTTCCGTAAACACAAAATAAAGTGAATTGTCATATTTATATCAGAGCATAAAAAGTTGAAGAAGAATTTACATACAGCTATGAGAAAGTCTGGACTACCAGTCTGCTTGGTTATTTCAATTATGTATATAGCTAAACATTTATCAGGTGGACAGATGTAATTGCAATAGAGAAGATGCTGCCCCTCAAAATGATGGAAGAAGATGCTTCTCCCACTTATTACATGTAACTGCACTATGCTGTAGAAAAAGTTGTAACGTCAGGAATTAGTAATTAGAGCAGTGGAGATGAACTGTGTTGTTTTAAAGGAGAAAATGAGTAAAGTGAAGGTCTAATGAATAGTAAAAACTGTTACAATTGTGGCAGCTTTTGCCAAGTAGATGAGGAAAAACTATGAAGATACAGTTAGGACTATGAGACCATTGGCTATCGAGTGAAATGAATAGCAACTGTTAAACTATCAATAATCTAGATTGTAATAGCAAAGCTCTGTACTAATAAGGATAGGTTTTCATAAGTTTTACTGCGATTTTGCTGTTTGGTCTAAATGCCTTTGAACTGAACACAATAGAATTTTGTGGCAGATAAATATTACACAGAGTTGATGTATATAGGCAAATCATCACTTCGTTAATAGTCATAGTTATTGTGACATTTCCTATACAGGTAACAAATACTAAAACGATGCAATGAAAAATAGGGGTCGCTATAGGTTTGCGTTTGATGCATATCACATCATATGTTGCTGTAAATCAAATTTATCTAAGATAATGAATTTTCTTTAGACTTGGGAGGAGATCTCTATTTGTCTCCATTCTCGAGAAAATAGATTTTGACTAGCATGTTCACTTCTGACCCCACAAACGCAGAAATGAAATATCCATAACATCATATCTCGTTAACTGTTCGATATATCAGAATGAGATTTTTACCAATGACAACACACAAAGAGGAAAGTGTTTTTCCATTGCTGGTTAACTTGTGGGACTTTGTGTATGTCGATATATCAGAAGATATATTCGAACCACTACTGTAATTTTTGAAAAGTCATTGACAGCAAGTGAAAAAAGAATTTTCCAGTTCGAAAAACGTGAAATACCTTCTCTTATGGGACTGTAAACTAACTGCTTGTTAATTAAGACATTCTGTTTCAGGATTATGTCGCAATAGCTAGTACAAACTATTTTGTGCAAGTTATACTATGTTTTAGAGAAAGAAACAAAATCAAACATGCCAACGAAAGAAATGTAGCTAACTGATGATGCTTTTTCAAGTAAGAAAGGACTGACATTCCAGACTAAAATGAAACTCTAATTCTGTTACAATCTTGACAGTATTGTGTAACCCACCGCATTTTTAGCAGTGAACAGCTGCGACTGAAACTTACCAAACGATTTTCTTCCTGTTCTTCACATGAGAAATATGAAAATAATTCTCAGTAAATTGTGTATCGTCTTTTCGTTCTATACCTTTCCCAGTGCAGCAGGGAACATCTTAACACTAATTATCTTTCTTCCATCTTACAGATAAATAATGTATATTTGCAGCCTATTTCAGCCTTAATTAATTGTCTCAAACAGTTCATAAAGTAATGATTATCTTGTTCTCAGACTTTGTGAACAACAGATAAACAGGCAAAAATGTGTTATTTACAACTGAATAAATCTGCAATTTTTCTACAGGCTAGAACTGACCTTGTGGTGGTTCTTTTAGGTATTGGTTTTTATATATTACGAAACGTTGGAGTTAGTGTTATTCTGGCCACTTCGCAACTGGAAAATTATTTACGTCTTTGACTCAGTTCTCTCGCAGTTAGTTTGCCTGACACGATGTTTTTGTATTAAAAGACACCACCAACACACAAAATTCCAGATTTATGAAAATGCAAGGTTAAGGTGATTCTCACAATTTCGTTAAGTGGGGATAAAAAAGAACTTAACTGAAGTCACTTTACTCAAATATGATTCAATATTGGAAAAACTGGTTACTTTTACTGTTTCAAGGTAAAAACGAATAATCAAGAGAATTCTCCTACATTTACATTTATTTTTTATTTGTCAAAATTAGCAAATATTAAGGTACTTATTACGACTCTAGGCCGTTATCATTTAGAACAATGACGCTGATCTCTGCACCAATGTTCTCCTATAAAATTTGCATAAAAACATTGACATTGCCGCTTCATGAATATAGGAGTTGGAACATATAAACTTTTACAACACTTTTAAGTAATATTTGCTTATATTTAGACTAAATATTACTTGTAACTTACACGTTTTCGTGCCTTTCCGCAAAATGGCTTCTTACACTATAAAGAAACAAAAGGAAAGTGAGAAGGATCTTTTTGCAAAAGAACAGACTTTGCAATTATACTCACAGTTCATATTAATTGATTACAGTCTTTGTCATTTTTGTGCAACAATATTTATTTCGTTATGACGTCAGTTTTGTTGCATTTGCGAAGTCATTTAATATCATTTTTATCACTTTATGTGGCGTACCACCACAAACTCTGAAGCTGTAAGAAACCTGATGACTTACAAAACCTTATCCACTATTCGTCAAAGTCACTTTCACTGAAAAATTAAGAGATATTTGTAGTAAGGAGATTCACTCTCTCACTCTGTGCAGGGATATGAATGAAAAATTGCTACACTTTTTGCAATAATTTTTCATACATCGAAGATAACTGAAGTGCAGGAAGTAAATCCTTTAGCAAGTTTTATTGTGTCTGCTTACAGTAACACAAGAGGAGAAATTTTACTTTCTTCGTATTAGAAAAATTTTATTTTCTCTAGCCATCGACGGCCATGCAGAAATTACAGTTCTCGTTTGAGAAATAAAATAAAAACTGTAACTTCTGGTATGTCACCATAAATAAAGTTCCATATGTTTGCCACAGGAAAAACATCCCCATTTTTGCCTGTTATTATTGCCCAAAATCTCGTTTCGATATCTCAAATGGTTTACGAGATATGAAGGATGTAATGGATATTTCTTTTCCAAGCTCGTGCGATCGGAAGTGAACACACTACTTAAAATCCATTTTCTCGAGATTGGAGACAGATAGGGATTCCCTCCAAAGTCTAAAGAAAAATTAAATGTCTTAGCTAAATTTGATTCACAGCAGTATATGGTATGACATGCACCAAACGCAAAACAAAAGCGACCCCTATTTTTCATTGCAACGTTCTCGAATTTCTTGCTTACGTAGGCAGTATCACAATAACTATGACCATTAACGAAATGATAGTCATTTCAGCAGGAAGATTACATATAAAGATATAAATAACATAGAAATCAGTTTTTTATCGCAGAGATTCTGTATAATCGTTTGAGAAAGATTGCAGATCATGCATTCCGATTCTGTGTAGACAGTAACTCGCCAAGCCTGGCCTGCTCTGGGTGACGTCATACCGAACGCGGCGAGGCCTACTCTTTACATAGTGGTGCTCCTGCGTGTACTGCAAATCAATGTAGGTGATGACGCTGCTTAATAAAATGGAAAATTGCCGCCTACTAGCCGTGAATATTCTTCATAGCAACTGCCTGTGATGCCACAGCGACACACAGCGACGAGTGCCACAAGCCACTTGGGCAGGTGCACAATCCAAACCTGCTGAGACGACACATACTGAACACTGATAAGCAATGAACTGCTCCATGAGCCAGGCGCTGTAGAGTGCACTGGTGACCCAGTAGAGTCGACTTTAAAAATTTTGCTAATAAAAGCCATTGTGCAGTATTTAACATGCATGTGATGCATCATTTCTTCTTAATACACTTACTCCCACACACCCAGAGTACCTGCATTGAAATTACTGGCAGAAAGCATGGCTCTGAAGGGCTTTTACAGATTTTGAGCTCGTAGCGATCCTGCCCCCTACACACAGGTATTACACTATTCCTGCTGCACAAACATGTCATGTTAAATCGAACTATTGAACAAAAGAACACCAGCACAACACACTGGAATAAAGTATTTTGAGACATAGACGAACTTTAGTGATCAAACACAGTACTAAAGCTGTTACCAATTTCTTATAACACTAGCCAATTTTTTTACTGCAACTGGCATGAAAATAGCCAATTGTTATGTTTTTGGTTGTCCTGAAAACGACAACGCTAGTGAAAATGCAATATTAGCTCTTGTTTTGAGGTTAAAATAATTGTACATTATTGCTTAAATAAGCTTGTGCATGTAATTATGTTGGTGTTATCCGCTGGAGGATGGTCACTGAATGTGCAACAGCTTTGCATAGTGTTTGCAGTTTTCTGTTGGCGATTCCCTCATTAGTGTCCAGCAGTAATCGACTAACATCGATGCCATCTAGTTTCCTTGGTATCTGTTTTCCATATCCGAAATTTGCTTGCAGAAGCGTTCTCTGTTCTCCTAGGTTACAGCACCACAATTGCCTGGAAAGAAGTCCAAGTGGTAATCCAGGAAATGTAACTTTAAGGATGTGTTGCACCCTAGTCTAATGTAGCAGTGCAGAAGATTTGCCATAAGATCCTTATATTTTTCTGCCCTCTTACTTCCTTGAAAGTTTGTTGACACTTAGGCATCCCAAGCTAACTTTTCATCACCTGTCAGGACGGTGTTGAAATGCTCATCTTTGTACAGTTTGCATGTCTGGCGATCCACGAAAAATCCCTCTTTCATTTTCGCTTCACTAAGACATGAAGGTTTCTCGTGCAGATATAGAAGTGCTTCCCATGTTTTGTCCATGGGCTTAACAAAGTTTTTCTTTACGCCCAATTTTATATGAAGAGCAGGGCGAAATATGTTCTCATATTCGACAAGTGCTTTGTGCATAACATTGTGAGATCCTGTTCCAAATGGTTGACATTTAGGTCAATCTTTCTTTTTATAATGATGTGCTTTGGCATAGCTATCCCAGAGGCACAGGAAGCAACAGAATGGTTGTAGCCATGTTGTAGCACAAGTAATATGCCCATGACATTCAGATTCCCAGAAATCTGCCGTTTAAACTTATCATAGTTCAATTGCAATAACAACTGTTTCATGTTATCACATGTTTATTCCATACTAGGTGCAGACCAAGTCAGAATCGATGGTAACACCTTGCCATTAGCCAATAGCAAATGTTTGATAGTTACTTTGAAGGAGTCGATGAACAATATTCACTGATCAGTTTCATAGTCATTAGCTATAGCTGCCATTAGTCCCTGTACATCACTACAAAATACCAAGTGCTTTTCACTTCCTAAAAATGGAAGAAATGGCATATGGAGGTTAAAGGACATAGTCACATTTACCGTCTTAATAGGGCAATTCCATTGTTGTAGTCTTGAAGTCAACAGTTCAGCTTTACCTTCCAGCAGTTCCAGATATCTCACCAGATAATAAGGTTGACACTGCGTTATTTTGTAAGCTCTGTACACACACACGTTACACACAAAAATCAGGATCTTTCGAAGAAATGGATTTTGAAAGACATGGTCCAGGCAGTCCATTTCCATGAGGCACTTGTCACATACCTGATGGTATGTTAGGATGTGTCAAAGAAGATTTATTTTGTTCTTGGAAAAACCATGTGTTAATGGAGTTGTCATACGAAAGCAATAACCTTCACATGGTTTGATGATTCTTGCTAGATCATGGATATAACAAAGCCTATGGAGGATCTCATACGATTCAGCTATGAATTAAGAGTCGAGACACAAGGCATGCAACATAAGTGAGGAGCCTAGGGTTTTTCAGGGTCCCCGATTTCTCACTCAAAGTACAGGCTGTGTGCCTCCTGTTGGCCTCCTTTGCGATTTCACTGTAGCCTGTCCACAAATGCAGCAGAAACTGTCAACACTCTTTACCCATTTTCGAGACATATTGAATCACAGGAATTACAAAGACCACACACCCTAACTACATTTCAGTAATATGTTCTTCCAGCACAAGAACAGAACACAGCATGTAACAGACTGAAACTACGCTTAAATGAAACATGCTCCACTCCTCCCTTTCTCTTCCTCTTCCCCCTGTTGTTACGAGTCTGGCGTAAAGGTAGCGACAAAATACACACAGCTAGTGTTGCCTAAAACTTCATCAGTCTGTTTACTGTCAGATGGATTTAGAAGTCTGTAGGGAGGGGATAGACAATGAAAGTTAATAAAATACAGTTAGAATTTAACGCACTCCATTTAACTTAGAAAGGGAGCTAAGTCTAGTTTTTCACTGTCGTTTTTGTTGTCTGTGTGGCCAATATCGTCAACAAACATTTATTTCATCCCAGTTATATTTTTACTACTGGCTAGTCTAATTAATACCACACCAGAGATACTCTTGGATTTGTACATGCCGCCCTACGATGTCATATAATATGATATCTGAAGACTAACATAACTAATGCAAACACTGCGGGTGAATCACATGTTACAGCATTATATGTAAACCCAATAGTGAAAAACTGATTGTTATTTTACTACTAGTATCATGATACATTCTACACATGAACACAAACCATATAATCATGAGCAAAATTATTCTGATTTATTCGCCTAAAGGCAGACATAACTTAAATATTTACCACCAAATCAGTCCAGTGTTACTTCAAGGAGCCACACTGCATATTACATTTAGTACTGAACTCCATTTATTCGTCACATCGGTATGAAACTTCCGATCTACGCAGATAAGTTGGTAACTGGAGAACCATTGGTGCTGCCTAAAAGAGTACTCGACTCAACAAACCGATTGTTATGGTCGCAGTAAGTTGAATACTTTTGGAACAGTCACCCTGATTCAGAAATATTTAAGACGATAGAAAATTCGCCGGCCGGGGTGGCCGAGCGGTTCTAGGTGATCGCTGCGTTCGGAGGTTCGAATCCTGCCTCGGGCATGGATGTGTGTGATGTCCTTAGGTTAGTTAGGTTTAAGTAGTTCTAAGTTCTAGGGGACTGGTGACCTCAGAAGTTAAGTCCCATAGTGCTCAGAGCAATTTTTTTGATAGAAAATTCCATAAAGAAACACATGACAGAGCCAGTAACAGTTTAAACAGATACAAGGAAACAATTTTTTTTGCGTTCTTTCACAAGTTCAGGAATTTGAGAAATGGAACATAGGAAGAGTTCATTATCCCACTACTGCTCTAGCTACTAATAATGACTGTTGTTTTTACTATAAGTTTATTTTGCTTGACCTTCCTGTTTTTGTATTTGTGTATATTCGATCATATGATTTTGCTCTGTGAAGAATGATAGTTTCCCCCTCCCTCTGAACTTGGCCATTAAGTTAAGTGAATTTTTTGTCATGTATATATCGCTAAGTAACGAAATGAACTGCCTTAATGCAGCTGGGTGCAGCCCAGTACAAGCAAACATGTGTTGACAAAAGTTGATAGTGTGTGTCAATTCTTATTTGTCCCTCTGAATCTAATCCTTGTCTGCTTTATTGTATGAATCTTGTATGCCTGTGGCTATTGTAAATGTTTTAAGCCATGGCCTCAACTCAGCAACAGCAATCGGACAAATGTCGTGAATAATACCGAAACATACTTCAGGCATGGTCCTCCATCATATTAAGATGTAGAGATTAGTGGTCTATGGTATTACATTGATGTTTCCTTTAAATGATCAATTTTTGTGTCTTTGCATAAGGTCATGCAGAGTCATTCATATCAGGCACAAGGGTTATTTTGCAATTTTTACTAAGAAATTGAGATGAATACACATTTTTGTAAACCATAGTCACAGACATGGCGTAATAGTCTTTATGTGTTGAGCAACGCCCATTGCACAGCATATATGTTAATAATAACTGTGCAACGTTTACTTTTCAATGGCCCCACATCCTGAATTCTTCCACTGATGCTAGCCCCATCCTTGAGTGTTACAGTACCCTGTAACCCATGAGGCCTACTCAATGAGCCTGCCAATTCTACTACAGTGGCATCAGCCCCATAAGTTTCAACTGCAGCCCTACACCATGGCGCCCAAGCCCTGCCGTGTGTCACTCAGCCACTGTCCTGTTGACCACCTTGACAGTCCCCTCATGCTGTCCAATGGCTTTGACACTAGTCATCCTCCTGACACCACCCTAAGAACGACGGTGTAGCATCAAGACCCAACTTACGGGACCACTTCTTTGTAATTTTGCTTAGTTTCTTAACAAGATCCATGTGACCATTCCGCACTTGATTTTCATCAATATCAATACCAAACTGTGCAATTTAAAACGTTTTGCTGCAATTCGATCCCCCAAATATATCTAAGGTCCCATACTACCGTAAATGTCAGCAGAACTTCTTCAGAACCCATTTAAATTAGTCTTCTGTTAGCTAATGTGGGAGTCAGCAGCGACACAAGCAAGTAAGGAGAGAAGTTGGGCATGAATCCAAAATGATCTTACATAATACTTGTAGATTATTTCTTTATTTCTAAAAAGGAAAGAAACATAACTTGACTTCTTGTTATGAGGTGGCTTGATATGCTTACTGTGTCTCCTACATGCGAGTACTTTTACACACTTCTGCTACTCTCAGAACGCAGGCTAAGTATCGCCTTCCTATTACTCAGTACTGATGCTCTTGAAGTCTGTGACATAACAGGGTACCGACCAGCGATGGGCGACTGGTTAAGTCACTATTGACAGGGGGCACTGATCTCTATCTTCCTGGAGTTGTGACATTGCCTGTTCTTTCCATTGGCGTGTGGGTCAGCACCTTCTTGATGCTGCTTCACAGTGCTGTGCCACTCGGATTGTAGTCGATACTTTAGGACTGCACAATTTTCATTCACTTTTATAATTTGTAAATAATTTGTATGATCTGAGAAAGGGCTCCCATGGAAGGGGAAGGAAATGTGTGTAGTGGGCAGTCTTATTGACAGGAAAAACAGATTTTCAAATTTTATTTCGAATTTACCATTTTAATTGTCTCTTTAGTAAGACAGTGGTGGAGCCTGGGCTGGCATAGTATTAGATGTTTTGCATAACTCCCACGCTCAGTTAATGTGACATTGTCCCTCAGTAGTCGCTGCGCAGGATTACCTGAGTGGTCTAAGGTGCTGCACTCATGGACTGTGCGGCTGGTCCTGGCGGAAGTTTGAATCCTCCCTCGGGCATGGATGTGTGTGTTTGTCCTTAGGATAATTTAGGTTAATTAGTGTGTAAGCTTAGGGACTGATGACCTTAGCAGTTAAGTCCCATAAGATTTCACACACATTTGAACATTTTTTTCCCTCAGTAGTACCACTTACTCCAGACACTATGTTTCAGCACCACTGAATTACCTTCCGCCCACCAGTCAGAGGACTGGGAGGTGGTCACATGGGGCTGATTGGACAGGTAGGTGTGAGTGCATAGATTTTTGGAATGCTCTCTTACCCAACAGCTTGGTGTGTGATATGACTTGGCCAGTAGTTCATCACTTTGGGAGTGCAGTGGCTCTCAGTTTAACAGCGGCAGCCTCCTGTTGTTGTATCAAGTTTGAATTTAGTAGGTGTAGGCTTTTGTGATTAAAATGTGACTGGAATCAGTCTTTTCTTTGGCAGGTTTTCTCTGAACACCGCTAGACGCCCTACTTCCAGCTCATTTCCCCATCCTGACCGAGTCCAGCAGGCACAATGATTCACCACACAGTGTGATCCATGCAGCATGAAAGTAGCTAACTAACCAACTAATCAAAAGAAAACGAACTCGATTTATAGATAATTATGTATATTGCAACATATTAACACTTCAGTCTTTAGTATGTAAATTCTATAAGAACGTCCATTGAGTAATTTCTATAGTGACAGGTTTGTAGACTTCACATTGCAGTTCTCTTGAGACAGAAAACATATTTCTCACAATAATTGATAATTTGTTAAAGATTGTGATGCTGTATAGTCATGTACATCCAAGTATCTTCTTCACTACTGTCCAGTTTTTGTTAATATCTAAATACTGCCTGTCGCTTTAAGCAGTGTAAGACATTTATCTTCATGTTCATCTAAGGCCCTTCATATAGGTGCAGGAAGCTCATCAGTGTTACTGTGCTGGGTGGTGTTCTTCGGATACTTGCTAATTTTTTTCCTGATGTCTGACATACAAGTTAGTGTTCTTCAGTATCAGCGTGATTTCCAGTGGTGTGCATAGGAGCCACTGGGTGAATGGAATTTGGTCTTGAGTATGTTGGGATTTTCTTGTTGATAGCATAGTATTGCATTGCCCTCAAGTTGATGGGTCATAGTGGGTCATGGATATTCTTATAGCTCTTGTACCAGGTACAATCTTTATACTTTTGTTCTATGACATTTCTACTTTTAGCTTGCATCAATTTTTGGTACACTTTATTTACTTTGGTCATATATTTTCCAGGAGTTCTCATTTTAATAATTTTTTTATTTGTATATTTAGTTATCCATCCATATAGAATAAGTATCGTATGGATGTTGTCCAAATGGGTATGTAAATTTTATGGGAAATTATTTCAAGGAAAAGGAACCTGAAAATACATATGCAAGTTAATACATACAACACATAAGTGCAATACATGAAATAATGCACTCAAATGATACAAAGGTGATATAATATATAGTACAATAATACAAATTTATATCATAGTCAGTTTTTCATAGCAATTTACTGTTATCCTTGTCAGACAGCAAATCCTCATTGAAAACTTTATATTAGACAACAGTTTTCCATTAGGAATGTAAATATAATGAAAATGGTATTGGGGAAATGACAGTATTTTCAGTTTCCACGTAACATACACTTTATTACAAAATGTTATTGCTCAACATAGTCACTTACCAAATAAAAGCATTTTTCGAGCACATATTTTTTGTACAGTGCTTCAAATTTATTTTCGTCTTGAAACTTTCTGATGCAGTATAACTGTCTGCCTTTAAGTTTAGCATTGATATGACACATATGCCTTTATGTGTTAGCTCCTTTTTTCCTTCTGTGTGGAGTGCTGTGCTATTTTGGGTATTGTAACTATGAAAGGCAGCTTTTGTCTGAAACTCTTCAAGTTGGTTCCTTACTTTTAGTATCTTAAGCTTTCTGAATATGAGTTTCCAGTTTGTCAATGGAATACTGTGTTTTATTACTCAGACAGCGCTCTTAAGTACGAAAAAAAAAGAATTGTTGATCCAGCAACTGGTGGAGCCTCAGATAATTATTCCATATGATGCAAGAGATCGAAAATAGCCAACAAAGTTATGGAATCGTGGCACCTTCTGAGGTACAAACGTTTGCAATATTCTAAGAGAAAAACTAACTGAACTGCGTTTCTGAGTGTGTTTTATTATATAGTCATTAAAATTTAAATTTTCACCAACATTAATCCCCAGAAATTTTGTAGATGTTACTGTGACAATGTCTTTGTGATCCAACACCAGATTCACCAGATTTGGGTTTACACTTTGACTTATGTTACTAAATTGCACGTAATTTGTTTTATTTACATTTATTGTTGACCTGTTTGCATTAAACCATAAGTGGAAAAATTGGAGAAATTTATCATTAATTGTAAGCAGTAATCACTTTGGTGCCCTTATTACCACATTAATAGCATCTACAAATAGCATGACATTGACCACACTTTCTGGGGTGTGTATATCATTTATTTAGATAAGCAATAGTATGAAATTTGAAATACAGTCTCGTGGCCCAATTTTTAATTTTTTGCATCTGAAAGTAAACTGATTTTGAGACCAGACTAAGGTGACATTAGAACTACAATCTGTGTCTGATTTCATATGAACGATCCAAAGCACTTTTTCCATAGCATTGAATTCATGGTGCTTCTAGTTTTTTCTAAAAGGATATCATGTTGTTAGGTGACTTGTTCCAGTTTCTGTATGCAGGTATCGCCAATTATGTTGAAAAATGCTACATATTTTGTACTTGAGAGAGATCAAAAATCTTCTACTCTCCAAAGTGTTTTTTTTTCGAGTTTTTTTGAGAACTCAGTTGAAATGCTTTAGGAAATTTCTTTTAAGTTTTAAGAGAATGGTAGGGAGGAAGCTTGTAAAGTCTGCTTGTGAAATGTGTGTGCATGAAGTAGAAGCTATCAGCAGGTGTAAAAACTATACAACCTGCTAGCTGACAAAAACACAAACACAAACAATTGTATAACAAAAGCAAAAATAACGCAAATACATTGCCATCGTTCTTGCAATGTTTGAAAACAGTAGTCCAACACCGAAAAGCACTGTGAACATACGAATCCAAAGAGATTTGTGGAAGAAACATGGTGTCGCATCGGATCATGGGCAACTTTACTATCGCAACTCTCCCTCTGTATACAAGCTCTCTAGGTATCATGATTGATCATAACAGTAGCCATTTTAGCATCTGAAGTAAAGAATCAGACCCTGGACGATATACTCACTTTTAATTCGCCTGTTTTCAAGACACAAAGAAATAATCGTGCTTGGCAATTTTAATGTAAATTTCCTTGCATGTAATAATGACAGAACAGATTTTGAGTATGTAAGTAGCTCCTTTAATCTGAGGGCAGTTCTTGAGTTTCCCACAAGGGTAACTAAGAACTCCCCAATAAGAGAACTGATAAGACATGTGTAACATAAATCTCAAGTGAGACTTCTGACCATGATGGACAGTTGTTAAAAATGCATGATGTAAACCAGAGAACTTCAAAAACACCAATCTAAGTGATTACAGGAGACAATGGCTTCCTAAGGGATTCAGAACATCCTGTAAAACAAAGATAATGCTTTATGTCTCACTCAGAAATTCTAACAAGCCTCAGGATAGGGACCACAACAAATTATACTGCAGCATCCTAAAGAGTGTCATTAATAAATCCAAGAACATGTTTATTAAATGTGAAATTGACAATTTAAATAATAAAATAAAAACTTTTTGGAAGGTTGGCAAATGAGAGACAGGAAAAATTACAGAAGATATGGACAGTATGGAAGTATGTCATAACAGAAGCACGGTAGATGAAGGTGATATAGCTGCCAATATCTTCAACAACCATTTTTGACAGTAGCAGATCAAATTGGTTGTAAAGTGTCTAGAGTTGAAGCCATGAGTCTTCTACAAAAAGCAGCACAGAGCAAAATTAGTCAGATGCTTGTACTCTATATTATAACTTAAGAGACTGAAACATAAAAATTCCACTGTGTGAATAATATATCTATCAGAGTACTGAAGCACTGCTGCAAATTTATCCTTGAAATTTTCTGTCACATATTTAATGAGTCCATAAATCAAGGTACTGCCCCTACTAGACTCAAATATGCAATTGTGAAACCACTGTTCAAATAGATGATAAAGCTGATGGTTCCAACTATTGGCCAGTTTCATTGTTAACGTGTCTCTCTAAAATCCTAGCGAAAGTAATGTTCACGAGAATCATGGATCATTTCAATAAAAATATAATCCTTAATAAACATTGGTTTGGATTCCAAAAGGATATTTCAACTGAATGCGTCATTTTCTCATTTGTCAATCAACTCCTTGAATGCATAAACAATGAAATGCCATCAGTTGGAATCTTCTGTGATCTGTCTAAAGCATTTAACTGTGTGGATCACAAAATTCTACTTACAAAGACTAAGCACTATGAATTAAATGGTAAAGTAAGGACGTGGCTTGAGTCATAGCTAGATGACAGAAGGCAGAACGTAGTATTGAACAATTCTGCAATGGGACCTGCCTGCTCTGACTGGGGCACAGTAAAATGTGGAGTGCCACAGGACTTGGTGGATGGTTCCTTGCTTTTCTCATCTTTATCAATCATCTGCTGTCTGTATGACACAAAAGTACACTACACTCTGTTTACTGATGACACATCCATTATGACTGACAAAACACCCAACTGCAGTCTAGAGATAACTGCGATCACTGAATTTAAAGAAACTTTAGATTGGTTCACTTCAAATGGTCTGTCACTCAATGTTAACAAGACTCAATTCATTCAGTTTCAAACAACAAATAAAAAACAGGAAAACATTGAAGTAAATTGTGGCGACAAAGTAATAATAAGAGTTAAGTCTTCCAAATTGCTGGGATTACACATAAGCAAGAATCTAAACTGGTCACTTCACATCAACAACCTTTTGAAAAGACTGAATTCAGCAACATTTGCCACTTGTTCAGTTTCAAAACACAGTGAAAATCATGATCATCATACAAGAAGTGAATATGATCTTCACAAAGATACAAAAAATCGCAGCATGATACAGAAAGGAGTACATTATTCATACATAAAAGTGTAGAACAAACTCCCATTTCATGTTAAACCTGTCATTTGGGCTATGACTAAATTCCAAACAACAGCTGAAACCTTATCTTTTGAATAGTTCCTTCTATTCTTTACAGGAACTTCTTGACAGTGTGTAACAATTAGCACAATGTGTTTGATTTTAAGTATTCCTTTAAGAACTGACTATATAGCACTGGCATGTCACTTGATGATAGAATATTAGAATGTACGACTTATAATTTGTTTGTGTAATCATTATTAGTACTACCATCTGTGTTGTTGTTTAGACACTTGAACCCCATGTATCTCTTTGTATATGATTTAGTTTGTAAGCCTAATGAACATGTAGATATGATTATTACTGTAATAATCTGACACGTTCTACATCCTTGTGATACACTTACATCAAGGATCTATGGAACACGAAAATAAATGAATGTGTCAGTTGGGATGAAAGGTACATCTAATCTAAATAATATCTTCAAGTGAAACTTCCATCGCAGTTTTGTCAGATATTGCTGCCTTTTCTTACTTATTTCTGAGAACCTGCCAACTTCATCCACATTTAGGGTTTTACAGAGAGAGACGGGTTTTCCCACTAGCAAAACACAGTATGTCTATGTCTAATTAGCACAGTAGGTTGGTAGCTCATAGACCCTGAATACTGTTCTTCATACGAATGACAAATGAGTATTACAACAAAGAAAATTGTAATGCTTGTTAACATGCAAACTGAACCAATAAACGTAACTAACAACCAAACTTCCTGCTTTAGACTAAATAAAGATTTAGCTGTAAATGATAAAGAAGCAGAATTTAGTTTCTGTACTCATCATTGGAATAATTTTCAGTTTATCATATTTCTGTTAAAAGCTGAGAATTTTTTCCTTTAATTAAAGAAGGTTATGTTTTGAGAGACGATTTTTTAAAGTGTTCCCGTAGAGATTTAAATTTTCGAGGTAGAATGTTAGAATCAAATCGCTAATGATGAAGACCAACTTTATTTTGATACAGAAGATACACATTTATTTTAGCTTCAGAAACTGTTATGGTTTCAAAGGCGAAAAAGCTGTGATCAGATAGCAATCAATGGTGAGAGCAAAATGGGTTATAGAGGGAGGAAGGATGGCTTTGGTGAAAATAGTCAGTAAATACTTCACTGCAGTTTTGAAGTCCCACTTGAGTTCTATAAGTTTAGTTTTTTTCATGTGTCGCATTTTTCACCTTTGGCAACTATTTATTAACGTGGATAATTTCAGTTTACGCTAGAGCACAAGGTCCCTGACCATCAATAACAATATGTAATATTTCATATTGTCTAGGGTCCGCTTTAGAATATCAAGAATATAAGGCAATCAGCAGACACAATGCCTGGTAGCCCTGAACGGCAGCTTTAACCGTAGACATCTATGACTAACAGCACCATGCGTTTCAACTTTACTGTTTGAAAGTCTTTGATTTCCGTTTGGCCATCTTTGGCAAACTCCTTTTTGCGTGTGGGCTGTGTTGTGTTCTGTGGTTTCTACAGCGTGCGACGTGTTGATAGTGTGATAAACGAAGATGGGATTCCGAAACATTTGGTATTCTCATCCGAGAAAGTATGGCCAAGGATCGAGGTCATGGTAAGAATACTACTGTTCTGCTTTACGTTGTACGCAACTAGAAAATTTAACTCTTCAGCCACGTGGTATACATGTACCATGTGTCTTCGGCAAGGATAAAAAGCATGTTTAAATAAAATTGTTTATAGGTGCACTGCAGACCCATTATAAACGCTATGAAAGCGATTTAAAACACGCAGTGACCTTTCGTTTGCTAAGACAGTTATGTACATTGCGACATTTGTTTTGAACGTTTTCGATGTTCGACATACGTTTCTACGTGCAGGTGTTGTAGTTGTTTTAAAACAAAGTCCAATCTTGGCGATTGGAAGATCACGTGATTTCGTTTGTCTTGCAAGAAACAGTGTAATGGAACTTAGAATTGGCAAATGCTGCTTTAGTAATGTTGCATGTAGAAGACCTGGGATGATTGGCAAATGCTGCTTTAGTAACGTTGCATGTAGAAGACATGGGATGATCTATGTAGCCGAAAACGTACTTAATGCCCCTCACCGTCTCCTCTTTTTATTGTACGCAGTTTGCAATTTCCTCCTGTTTTTAGTGCTATTACCTTTATTTACAAAAACTGTTTTAAATCTACGTAACAGTTCAGACTTATCTCAACCCTTATTTTTATTCACACTCGTTGGTACCTTCAGGTAGCAGCCACATTGTCACCTTCCAGCTTAACATAAGACTTTGGGCTGCGCTACGTGATTTTCCTCTGGCAGGATTCAGGGGGTGGGTGGAGATGGAACAATTTCACTCTTACGGCAGCTTGTGGGAATGAAGGAGTAGTATACTCTTTTTGCTGCCTCTCCTTGGAAGATTTATACTAGGATTTTGCGTTTTGATTACATTGTTTTTCTTCTTTCATATATCCTATGGGTATTTGACTCTGAGGTACAGCATTAAGTCCATCATTTACATTTCATTTTATGTATGTGCAGACCAGAGAAGTGTTATTACAATTCTAATTATTAAATGTCGTAGAACATTAAATGAAAGTTACTGGGAAGATACTGATAAGTAGTGTTGAGTTGCCCAACAAAGCTCTTAACTTTAGTTTAAAATGGCACTAAATTTCCAGATGAGTGCTATGACATGCCTGGATTAGAATAATTTAGTGACAAGTGGTAGTTTACAGGCAACTACTGCAGTAACAAGCAATCGGAACACAAATTTCATCACACCTTTCGTCTGCACTGGTCTGTTTTGTTGAGTGAGAACAGAAAACCTTTTTTCACCCTTCTAGATTTTTCTCATTACAAAGTTTGCAATTTTCCAGATAAAATGATATATATCACTTATAAACTTACATGTGAAGTATTTTCCTTTTTAAAATATAATGTACACCGGTTGAAAATGTTCAAATTTTTACATGCATTAGGCCTAGACCTACTTAAAGATCCAATAAAATTGGTAATTTTTTTATATACAAGTCTGTGGATTGATGTGTTATGGAGGTTAAATTACGTGTTTGTATTGGTCATGTCCAGAAGAGGATGGGCACCAGGTTGAGGACGTTGAAACAAAGTTTGAGAGACAAGAAACTTTCTGATAGTAAAATCATGAGGCAGGCCGACAAACAAATTGAACTACAGCAATATTATGGGATGGCTATTAGAAATAATACTGAGGATTTGTTGAAAATGAACAGTATGGGCTATCTTCTTCCACAGATTGTCAACTGATGAAAAACCAGTAGGCCTACACCAACTTTGCCCTCCTGGACCTGATTCAGGGTGCAATTACTGCACTGCAGAGTACAGTTCATACAGCCATAAACATTCTATCCCAACAGCAGTCATGGATATCAAAACCTATCTACAGAGAAATGGCAAATCCTGAATTACTTAAGATGTGTCTGCAGCAATCATCACTTTCCTATAGATCTTTTGTATCTATGATAGAAATTCAAGAATTGTGGATCATTGCGAATCTTTTTCATGGAACTGAGGTATTTAAGTGTTTGGGACTTATTAAAACTTACTGTTACCCATCTGTTTCTGCGAGATGTTGATAGACATGCATACTTTCGGAAATGCCTTTTCATATTCACATTGGTTTCCTTATACACTTCCTCCCAGCTTTGCTTTGCTATTTCTTTTAAAAAATTGTTTATTGTGATTTCTGATAGATGTTGTTTTAGGTGTGTAGGATATCGTCTGTAGGCTTGTAGTTGAGGAAATGATATGCTGCCTGACTTTACTGTTGTTATTTGACAGAGATGGTCTGATAGTCTGAGATCTTTTACAGCTACATCACATTTTTCTCTGTCCATATTTGTGGCCACATGGTCAATTACTGATGAAATCATTGTGGTAACATTTGTTGCACTATTGACCAATAGGGGCATGCCAAAACTTTGAAGAATGTTTATGAAGGTGCTGCTGGATTAATTTATGTTAGTGTTGATGTTAATGTCCCCACACAGAATTATGTTGACCTTTACTTGAGACTTTATCTAGCACTTCTGTTAACTTTTTGAAAAAAGTGTCCACACTACCACTGGGAGATCTATACACACACAAAACGATTAATCTCTTGTTGATATCAAGCCCTGTTAATTCAATAGCTGATATTTCAAAATGTTTGTCTTCACTTACTGTACCTAAGTCCCATAGTGCTCAGAACTATTTGAACTTACTGTACTTAGGTCATGTCTTGATTTGAGCTGTGTTCCTTTTCTGATATAAATGCATGATTCTCCACCCCTTGAAGTATTTCTACAGTAAGAGTTTGCCTTTTCATACAATGAAAATACTACATGTTGGATTTCTGTGTCTCTACACCAGTGCTCAGTAATACAAACTACTGTGCAGGTCAAAGATTAGAGCTCAACTTCTAATAGTTGTATTTTATTTTTTATTGATTGCATGTTTTGATGGAGTCTGTGAAATGCCCCATGTTACTCTTTCTGATGGTTTGTTTTCCTTCATGGCACCGAGTATGTGATATTTGAGGTGTTGAAATCTGTCTTGAGTATTGTTTCAGTATTTTTTTATGTGCTGGAGATACTTTTTAGGCAGGGGAACCTTTTTGGATTTCTCGTAAAAAAAAAGACCTGCTTTTCCTACTGATAACAGGTATTTGACCATGTGTGGCCCGAGATCCACCCCCCATACTTAGACGAATCAGCTGTACCTATCTTCCCTTCCCAGTCCTGTTTAGGTGTAGGCCATGCCTAGTGAAACCCCATCTATCGATAGTACCAACGGACACCAGAGAAACATTAGCAAAGTTGGCTGTCATCAGAGCCGTCCCTAACCTCACATTGATTCGCCTCACAGCTCCTTCAAGGTGTGGTCGATCATGGTGCTGGAACAGCTCAACAAAGTGCACGTTGGTGCCATGAGTCAGGGAAGCTATCTTGTCCAAGTCACCACCTATATCATATGCCCCATCCATTTCCAAACTGTTTCCCGCCCCACTCATATCACTACATGGTCCTCTTTTGTGAAGTCCTTACATAAAGACCCTTGGTCCTCTATCACATGACTTAGCCCTGCATTTGACTTAAACTTTCCTGTAACTTTAGGGCCTACACCTTGCCCATGGCTACTACCTAGTAGCAGCACTTTCTTCTTCCTAACACTTTGTACATTCCTAGGCTGCTTGGCTTTGGTTGAAGTGTGCTGCACATTTCCTGCTCCTCGTTCTACTTGAGGCTCTTCTCCACTTAACTCTGGCAGTGGTACATATGTTTTTGGTGTTGATGATAAAACTATCAGATTGCTTTCTTTCTTCTTATCCTCCTACCAGCTGCCAGCTCCCAACTACCCTCCTCCCCCGTATCTCCCTTGATCCTTAGGAGTTCCTCCCTTGCTTCCTCCAACTATGCCTGAAGGGCACATATTTTCCTTTCCTGTTCCCCAATCAAAATGTTCCTACTGCATTGCAGTTCCAGGAGAGAACCTTTTCTGTTCTCCCAACATTCACCGCACTGCATCCCCCCGCCCCCAGTGAAAATATTTCCTACAAGATTGCCAACAAATCCCTCTACTCACTGCTCTAGAACAGCTCCCACATTTCTCACTCGTGGCCAGTATCGATAGAATAATTAGGTTTAAAGAATGTTTTAAATTTGTGAAGGATGCGGGTTTGGCTGTGTGTAAACAAAAGACAAAAAGATCTTATGTGCGGTGGTTGTGTGTGTGTGTGTGTGTGTGTGTGTGTGTGTGTGTATGTGTGTGTGTGTGTGTGTGTGTGTGTGTGTGTGTGTTTTATATACAATGATAGAAGAATGAATGTTTAATTAATTTGCTTGTAGAGAATTTACATTATCAGGCATGTTTGGTCAAGTTTTTAAACGTTTATAACTTGGAAAATTCACGCCTAGATCGCGTCTAACTAGTAAACAATACGAAATGTGTTAGTTAAATACGATTTAGAAACATTTAAGTATGCTTTTATTGTGACAGTAGCCACTAATGAAACTAGTAGCAGTCTTTTTTAAACGAATTTTGCATCATCAAGACAACTTGAATAGAATTTTATGTGTTTGTGGCGCAAAATTTTGGGTTGTCGCGATTATTGGTACTTAAGCTAAAGAACAAGTTTTTCAAGAACAATGTCATCATTGGTAGGGCGAAAGTGCTACAGCATATGGGAATTAATCCTGGAGCAAACTGCATCAGAGAACTTGAATGGGTGGACAAGGTTCACATAAACCAGAGTATGCTGCACAGTTGGCCACAAGGAGTCCATAAAGAAGAAAAGAAGAAAAAGCTTGGAAAAGATAGAGGATGATGTAGAGTATGGTGCAGGGTGCTTCTGAGTGACTAAAAATAAAAAAAATGAAGCATATATTGAGTTGGTCTTTTGAAACTTTAGAAGCCGTTCCTGAAAATGTACATGTTCTGTTGCATTTTTCCCTAAATCTCAGAATCCACTTTGAGTAGAGTATCCAAATTTTCAGGGAGTAATAACATACATATTCTGAGTGCTGAGCTAAAAGAACAACATAATGTTATATATAATTGAAATTATTTGGGATAATGCAAAAAAAGTACACAAAATTTTAACTGTGTAATTTAAAAATTGTATTTCCAAAAGCAGTGGCTGAAATGCAATTGTTGTAGTTCAGTAGACTCTGAACATACAGTTTAATGTCCAGTACAAGTTCCATGTCAATGGCTACAGTGGTTCCTGAAATACAGGGAAGCCAAGTCACTAAATTTAACATTGTCAACATAGGGCGTTCCAACTCCCCTTAACGCTTTCTCCATGTGGGGTGTTTGTTTTATAAATTGCGTGAAGCCAACTGAAATTTCTTAGGGATCATTCCATTGAAAATAATCATATTTTAGCCAAAGTGGGTTGCATCATGGTTACAGATTTCAGTGAAATTTGTTATGGTTAATATGTGCCCTAAATTAAGTTCGTATCTCAGATATTGAAATGTGAAACCCTCAGGGCTGAGCTAGGCCCTCCCAAAGTTACAATTTTGGTAGTTTTTTTTAATGCTACCATGTGTGATGTCCAAGCTCCTGTACTGAAACAGATAAAGCCAAAAGGTTGGTCTTATTTGATCAGTAACATCTCTCCCTTGTAGGAGAAAGCAGTATGTTGCAATGGTTCATGGTTAGGAAATAATACATAGACAAACAGCTACATGAGTTATCAAGTTTGCAATATCTTTTTCTCTCATATGTGAACGATAGTACTGAAATAATATTTGGTGTGTACGTAGAGGTGATAAGACTGAATTCATAAAACAAATATGGTTGTGTTACTTGCATTCACAAAATGACTTTTTAGATTATGAAAATTTCGGAATAGTGGAAAACCACTATTTTGGAGCTCTCCACATGCAGTATCACAGCATGCTGCAAATTCATTATGTAGCTTGTATTAAGTCTAATTACTGCCAAAATATCTTTGTGTTACTCAGTGCATAACTTTTTTATTGTACACTTTTATCAGTGTTTGTGTTGATAAGGACAATATTGTAAGTGCCACAGAATTTGACTCAAGAGACCCATTATTTTGCAACATATTCAACCTGAATTAGTAGAAATAATGTTTCACACTCTGAACACGGCAGTCATTATCTAAATAGAATGCTACGTGGGAAGCCCATGTCTTGAAGATTGGTGGCTTGCCTCACTTGGTATTCTAAAAGTTGTTAAACTGGGGTATTTCAGTTGCCCTGTCCAGTGCTTACTGTGTGCCTGTTACAGCGATTTGCGCAGTATTTGGTTTACTTTTTAACCAACAAAGTCAGCTGGGTGAAACTCTGGGACATTTTGAAACCAAATAAAGTGCCACTGTAATAGGCACACAGTAAGCACTGGACAGGGCAACTGGTCCAGGTGGCTGCAATACTTCACCAAAACATCTTGGTTCTCTTCAGAACAGTCCATAACAAATGCAAGGTACCACTTACAATTGTAGACACAAATAATGTAAGAAGATGGCCTCATATCCTGCAATGATACTGCTTGATATTGTAGTGGAAACTGTGTTGTGCTGCTGCAGTGTGTGTGAGATAACCCGTATCATATCTCACTAAGCATGAAGCTTAACATCTTCCTTTCCGGCAGGTATAAAGTGGTGGTAGTGTCTCGTGTTTGGAATTGTCCTGCACTGGTCAAATCTGTCATTTACTAACATTTCACTGTTATTTCACTGTTATTTTCAGTGTCTTCTGAGGACACACTGAAGAACTGAATACCCTTTATTTCTTGTGATGCAAATTCGAAAAGTGCTATTGCAGGAAGATTGGTGATGGTCTTGAAGATTCCTCCTGGCAGCCAGTCTTTTGACTGACCTGACACTCTTCTTGTGGCTCGTGGCAAAGACACTCGGCATCAGTTCCAAAGTCCTCAGAATGCAGTGTCAGATTTTTTATGTAGTTTTTATATTGAAATCTGAAAAGTGAATTTTTTCGTAAGTGTGACATTGCATACTGCGGCTGTTGAATGAGTGATAGTTGCTTATTATGCACATTGTCTTTACAGTTATTGATGCTGAGCATGTTTTTGGTAGATAGGCCTAAACTACAAAATAATGCACTGCGGCCTGGGATTGCTGTCAGTGAAATCCTTGTGCTGCATCTTGCACAATAAACAAGTAATTCTCAGATAATAATGCAATCTATTGTGCCAAGTGTTTCCTTACAGTGAAGCTAGGTAACGTGATTGCTGTTTTGTTATAAACAGACTTTTCAGTAATTCCAGTTTGTTGCAAAAGTTGTGTATGATATCAACTGTTTCACCACTGATACCAATGTACACAGATCTGTTGTGATCCACTGCACATACTGGACATCGTCAGCCAAATACAGCACTTCTGATTCTGCAAGAAGTGCTGAAGTACATTGCACTTCAGAGCACTTACATAACATACAGTCCTTGCTTTTGTAGAGCAGACAATCTTCTCAAATAAGTCTGTAGTTTTCTTACTAAGCTTGGTGGCATATAACAGCTTCATGTTCTGGTGATGAAACACACACACACACACACACACACACACACACACACACACACCATGAGCACCCATGAGTACACACCATTTGGGATGCAACTGTGCAAATTTTGAGAAACCACTTTTATAAAACTTCTCTTTGAAGGCTGTATACAGCTCCTTCAAATTCACAAAAACAAGATATTTCTGCTTGTGTTCTTTTAACACCACATTCAAATCGGACAGATACAAAGTCTTTTATCCTTGGATGCAAATGACTGTACTCATCATCTTCAGAAAATGTACAAACAGCATGTTGTACATTATCACATAAAGACTTACATCCATGATACATCACATCAGGCAAGATTCCTTGTTTTTCCTTCAGTGCCCTGGCCTTCTGAACCAAATATTCTGACAACCTAAATTCCCTAGCACAATATGAACTTCGAAGGAAGGAGACTGATAGTCTTGATTTTCTTTTTATTTCATAGGTAGCTCTTTTACATTTCTTTTAGCTGTTCAGTAAGATCAGCAAAGTCTGTCTGGGTGGAAGTTGAAGGGATATGATCATCGTCGTGAGGTATTGTAAGTTCAAGACTCTTTTCCCAAGTGCTTATGAACACCAGATTTTCTTGTTCCTCATTTTGCCATGTGAGACTTTTTTAATGCTACTCAGATACCATTTATTAAGTGGTGACACACTGAGAGTACTACAGGCCATATTCACTATGGTTACAAATTATTCAGCAGGTGAAAAACTGTAACTTGTACTTATTGAACAGTCATTCTCTTGGTTGCCTTTTATACAGTATTAATCATGCAATAACACTTTGAGCACAGATTTGCCAGGGTTAAAATTAACATTACCAAAAGCTGCCTACACAGCTCTGTGGAAATAACTGAGATTTTGTCACCACAGTCCTGCGACGAGAGAATGGGTCACAACGTAAATGACCAAAAATGTGTGTAAAATTGTCCAGGTATACCTTCTCATGATAGTAACAGTCAATTTGTTATCCTGTACAAACAGCCAATAGGTGTTTTCTTATCACTATAGTCACACAAATGTTTGAGTCCTGATTGGCTACAGTTAGATTGTTTGACACTACTGTCCTAATGCTGTACCTAGAAAACTGGAGAAATGTCATCCACACACTGACCATACACTTCAGGATTCATTTCCATACTGAACTGTCATGTGCACTCCTCATAAGATTATTCAGTACTGTGCACAATGACAGAACAGTTGTGGTTGGATGGTGGTGGTGGAGGACCAATTAGGATTCCTAGGCTGTCAGAACTGTATCAAACCTGTTGAGTTAGGTTGCTGTCTGCATATAAAAACAATAAATCACTATTACGTGTGTCAGGCTTTCCACAAGTGATGGATGGGACATTTGGAGTTAGGGAAATCAAAATAAAATGTTTAATTTAAATCCTAGATTTCTTTAGCTGGAATTCAAATATTATTATTTGATAGACAAGATTAGTGGGCAGTTTCAGTAATTCGCGGCTATTTTTGTCTGCAGTTTTGCTAATAGGTTCGGATTAATACTATAAAAATAAGAGTGAAAAATTACTAATTTAGTGTTGAATTTAACTTAATGCACTGTGGACATTTCAGAAAATGTCCCTGAAAGCACTGTCATGGTTTGATGCTTTAAGGGGTAGGTTTTAGTTTAATTACCTCATATGCATTGTCCCATCCATCACAAGTAGCATATGTCATCCACCACAGTGTTTATATTTTAATTCAAATTGTTTTTTTCATATATAACTTACAGAATTCAATAGAATGCGCGATTTTAGTGACAGATGGGAGAGCTTTCATTGTAAAAAAGAAATTAATGCAAAAGACCTTGGCAGTGCCTACTAGTTTCCAGATTTTTTTAACTATGCTATTAAAAACAAGCTTAATAGTGAACTATTTGTCAATGGTGGGCAATCATTGCAACAATGAACTGTTCATCAATTGTGTGAAATAATTGACAACTTGGCAACCTATTGTTTACCACTACCACCCACAAGAGTAATTTCTCTAAGATGGTGATAAACAAAAAGTGGGAAAAAAGTTGCTGAATGTTTCTATTCTCTACATGTAATTTTAGTGCCTTGGGATTTCATTGAAACTATAGTCATGAGTTTCACCTTTTAAACTTCCACTCATTGGCTCATCCACTCATGGAATGCCTGGTATAATATGTAGTGTATCAGTATTAGAACATTAAGTGACTTAAAATAAATGGGAGTAACACAGATATTTTAGGGGCAATTAGACTTAATACAAACTACATAAGGAAGCAATTTGAAGCACTCTGTGACCTTGCTCACATTGCTTTTAGGGAGCTCCCAAATAGTGACTTTCAACAATTTTGGGATTTTCAAAATCTAAAAAGTCGGTATGTGCATGCAAGTAACACAACCAAATTTCTTTCATGAATTCAATCTTATCACCTCTTTGTACACATCAAATATTGCTTCAATACTATCACTCACACAAGAAATAAAAAAAAATATTGGAAACTTGCAAAAAACGTGGTAGCTTGTGTAGCTGTTTGTCTGTGTATTACTTCCGAACCATTGCAACACATTATTGCTTTCTTCTACAAGGGGGAGATGTTAACTTTCAAATGTGACCAACGTTTTGGCTGTATTTGATTTAGTACAGGAGCTAGGTCACACATGGTGCAATGTTTTTTGAAGAAAAAAAATGGCCAAAATTGTAACTTTTGGAGGGCCTAACTCAGTCCACCAGGGAGTTCACATTTCAATACCTGAGACATGAACTTACTTTAATACAGGTATTAACTGTACCAAATTTCATTAAAACCTTTAAACATGATGCAACCCCATCTGATGATTTCCAGTGCAATGGCCCCTAAGAGATTATGGTCCTGCTAAGTAAACTCAATACTAAATGTTAATGGGAACATATTAATGTACTCAGCATGGAACAGCACAGTTGCTTGTACTGGAGCTGTATTGCACTTGCAGGTAACAGTGAACTGAATTCTCCCAACCTCAACCCTTCTTTGTTCAACTGTCACTGACCAAGTAGTCTGATCCAGGTGCAGATTGTTGAATAAACACTTGTTTCTGTAGTACTGTTAGCTGTTTGAAGTCTTGGGAGGTTATTTTTTGCCTTAGTGTTATGTACATATATTCCTTCATTTTTTGAGAAAAGTGAAATACTGGTAATGGCAAAAGAGTATATATTAATTGTCAGAATACCAGATTTTTTAATCTCTACAATATGTTCTACGTTCAACAACAAATATAATTCTTGTAATACACTTTTACATTCTGAGAATATTGTACCTGTAAGTTGTTTCGCATGAGGAGAGGCATTATCAAACGCATTTTCTATTGTATCATTATGTTGAATACGTTATGTAACTTGTGAAACAATTCAACCTATCTATTACCGACATAAGTGTTGCAGGTGCTACATCATTTTTGTACATTTGTCCTTATAAATATGGGACAAACTTCTTTCCTCCTTAATTTATTGACATTGGTGGTTGTTGAGCTCTGTAGCTGGTTTAAGTTACATTGACACAGTAGCCACTTTCTGTGGAGCAGCCTGAAAACACATTTCAGGTTTTCACTTGCAGCTTCAACTGTCGTAATATGTTCTGAAGCATTTATCTTGTAGTTTAAAATATAGTTACACAAGAAGTGGCTGGTTGTGGTATTTTTTTGTGAGATTGTCTCCTTCCCTATAGCCGAATTAAAGTTTATGCTCAGTTTTTAATTTTCTTAAGATTCCCGATCAGTACAAAAATGCTAGTAGTAATACTGTAGTAGAGTTTGTGAAAGAGTATCTGACAGTCGAATTGAGCAGTGTGTGGCTGCATCGTGTGTCTATCTCAACCAGTCATGTAGTGATCTCTTTGGCAACATCTATGTTTTCATAACTCTAGTTTCCCCTCCATCTGTTTGTGCTTTGCAGCTGAACGTTGGCAACAGTGCTGCCAGCTGTCACAGGTGATCTTTTCTTTTGCTGACTGTGCGCATGTGTGAAACGCGCGCGCGCGCGCGCGCACACACGCGCACACACACACACACACACACACACACACACACACACACACACTAAATTCCTTTGGAATGTTGACTAGGTAAAGGTTTCATAGTTAAATATATTACTCAGAATTGTCTTCCTATCATCTGAACAAAATATCTGATTAACATTACCCGTTAGTTGAGTCTGCCATGTGGCAAGAGGGCTCTAGTGCCAGTTAACGGTGGATTGATCAGAGTTGACTACCTGGGAAAACCTGTTTGTCTGTTGTTAAAACTTGATGCATTGCTAGAGTGCTATAGCTTAGCTGGCATAAGTTGATCCCTAATAGTTGCTGTGGGCTGGGCATGGCAGCTTCGCTGGCCTACCTCAACCAATAAACAAGGTGGTTTTGGAAATGTCTATGGCAGTGCTGCAGTCTTGTCACAGCTACTGTTTTGCTTGCAGTCATTAGCACTTTCAGCTGTAAGTGTGCAACAGTGCTATGAGCTGTTGGGGATCTTCTTGAGCCATCTTCGCTATAGCTGGACTAATGATGTGTTGTGGCATATTGACAATATCAGAATTATGCATCAATTTGTGAGGTCCGATTGGGTAATTGTCAACAAACAAGTTATTTTAATCAGGCACTGGGTCCAGAGTTCAGAGTGAATAATTGAAATAGTAGATTTGTTAGAAATAATGTATATTGAGACATTGACACACAGTCCTCCCCCCTCCCATTCATTCTTAATGTATTGAGTTTTATAACTCGAGATTGCTTCATTTTTTGTAATGTTCAAGGTGATGTAAGTTGTTTTGTTTACTCTTTCTAGCCGAGCATGTGCTAATGGCCATGGTCTGATACGGAAGTACGGGCTCAATTTATGCCGGCAGTGTTTCAGGGAGTATGCAAATGACATCGGCTTCAAAAAGGTGAGGTATTTGTTGTATTTACTTAATATTCTAAATATTTAACTCGGCAGTTACTGTTGTGCATTCTTTTGTTGAGCATGACTGAAGTATTTTAAAATGTTGTGTAAGGGCCTACAGTTTTTCCTTGAGCATTAAGAGAATGTGTGTATTCAAGAAATAAGCCTCATCTCACATTTTATTGGGGGGGGGGGGGTTAAGAGTTAAGGAAGCAGGCATAGTGCATAGTGCCTTATGCAGTATGTCAGTTATTAACTGTTTAGTGCTTCTTGCTGACCACGTATCTTTTCTGCTATTATACAGGGTGATTCAAAAAGAATACCACAACTTTAGGAAGTTAAAACTCTGCAACGACAAAAGGCAGAGCTAAGCACTATCTGTCGGCAAATTAAGGGAGCTATAAAGTTTCATGTAGTTGTACATTTGTTCGCTTGAGGCGCTGTTGACTAGGCGTCAGCGTCAGTTGATGCTAAGATGGCGACCGCTCAACAGAAAGCTTTTTGTGTTATTGAGTACGGCAGAAGTGAATCGACGACAGTTGTTCAGCGTGCATTTCGAACGAAGTATGGTGTTAAACCTCCTGATAGGTGGTGTATTAAACGTTGGTATAAACAGTTTACAGAGAATGGGTGTTTGTGCAAAGGAAAAAGTTCTGGACGGCCAAGAACGAGTGATGAAAATGTAGCACGCATCCAGCAAGCATTTGTTCGCAGCCCAGGAAAATCAACTCACAGAGCTAGCAGAGAGCTGCAAATTCCACAATCAACTGTATGGAGAGTCCTACGAAAAAGGTTAGTTATGAAACCTGAACGTCAACTACCCGAGGCGATGGATCGGCCGCCAGGCAGCCCGTGACAGAGCACTTAATCACTGGCCTCCAAGAAGCCCTGATCTTACCCCCTGCGATATTTTCTTATGGGGGTATGTTAAGGATGTGGTGTTTCGGCCACATCTCCCAGCCACCATTGATGATTTGAAGCGAGAAATAACAGCAGCTATCCAAACTGTTCCGCCTGATATGCTACAGAGAGAGTGGAACGAGTTGGAGTATCGGGTTGATATTGCTCGTGTGTCTGGAGGGGGCCATATTGAACATCTCTGAACTTGTTTCTGAGTGAAAAAAAAAACCTTTTTAAATACTCTTTGTAATGATGTATAACAGAAGGTTATATTATGTTTCTTTCATTAAATACACATTTTTAAAGTTGTGGTATTCTTTTTGAATCACCCTGTATATACAGTTATGTTGTAGAAGCTGATGTACATAGATATTTGTTCTTTTGCATCAGATGCCACTGATGGTTTACACACCTGAATACTAGTTTGGCAAATAACATTTAAAGTGCAGCTCGTAGTGTGTAGATGTCCTTTAATACCAAGCTTTTTTTCTGTAAGAATCTTAGTTGGAGCCCACAATTATCTACAACTTTCTCATTACTCATTTTACCTGAAAGTGGTGACACATCAACCACATGTTGTTTCAGTAGTGAAACTGTAGCACCACGGCACACATTGGTTGTAGGTGTTGGCATTACACAAACCCTAGTAGCCATGAGATCTTCAGTCCTATATGAGTCATTCCATGTCAAATCTTCCAGGTCATGGCACCCATGTATGAAGCATGTTAAAACTTTCTGTACTAGTTTGATATATGATGTAGTGGATTACAGCCAATTTTTATCTTAATTATATTCATAGTAATGAAATCAAATGTAATGTGATGCACAATTCATTTGAAAACTTTAAAACTAAATGACCACAGTTTTCACATACATTATTCTAAAATTATGGAACATGCATTGAACATTCCTCATAAACTGAGGTTTAATACGAGGTAAAAATTATTGGAAAGGGAATACATCTTTTTATTTGGGTTTTAAAAAGAAAAAAATCAATTTTTTCAGTGTTCCTCTTCCAGAATGCAAAAGGTTTTTTACATGTTCCACAAACAGCACACATCTTAGAGAAAAAATTGAAGGGGGAGAAATGAGGATATAATACCTTCTTTTAGAAAACTGAAGAGGACAAACAAGCAGAACCTATGTTTCTACAAAGATGTAGAATAGCACAGACCTAAATATTGTCTTTTAAGAGAATAAATTTAAAAAGAATATGAAAATGCTTTGTGACAAGACATGCCACAAAAATGTAATATTATTCAGGAGAGTGTATTGTAAGTTGTGATTGCCTGTCTTGGTATATATACCAAGAATCATGGGCATGTCAAAAATGTGACTTGTCACTACATAGCTTCAAGCCATTCATACATATTGTTCAGGTATGACCCCCAATTATGCGTATTATAAGTCAGTTGTCTGTCAATTTTGCAATAAAATTACAAGTGAGTTGGCAACACTGATATGTAATGTCTCATTACACATTAATTTTACTCTTAAATAAGGAAGATTTTGCTTCCATTAATTTAGAAGAGACTTGACTTAAAGTATAAGTAGTTCCTGTCATTGTGTTGATTTCTAACTGACATAAAATGTGAGAGACTGGAACATTACAAGTGTCATTTTCAAACCAGTAAAAGGATGATGGCTCATGTGGATGCATAAATCTGTTGCTTCATTTTCCTCACAATTCACTTTCAACATAGTACCTGGATACCAGGAGGATTCATACACGCAAGCAACATAGCACTTAGGATGCATGTGAACTTCGGGCATTAGCAACTCATTTCGATAAATAAAAAATGTCACTGAAACTGTTATCACAGCTTAGAGTTTGGCTCCAATCTGAGTTGCTGAAAGCACTAAGAACTGGTGCGTGGATGTAGTTCCGGGAACAGTTCTTGCAGATGAGAAATGTATGTGCAGAAAGACAACTACGAACTTAGCTAGCTCCTAGTTTGAAATAAAGAAAACTGACACTTGGTTCAGGTTTTCGTGACAAAATTGAAAAACTTGCACAGCACTTAAGTATGTGTCCATAAAATGGTCTTTGCAGACTTGCTTTTGTAGTCAGCCTGTTGAAAGGGCAACCAATTCCTCACAGGGGGATTTACTGTGGCTAGTTGCAAAAAATGACCAGGTGCATCCAATTCTGAAGTCATGTTCATGATTGCTTATATTCAAAAAAATTGTGCTGTTTTTTGCAGCACAACATCAATATCACTTACAGGCAGTTAACGTTCTTGTTTTTCTTATAGTACACACAAAGTGTGTGAAGAGTTCTACTACCATTATACCAGTGATAACCTTGTGCTTCATCTTGCACAACAGAGCTGAAATTTTCACTGAAACTTAACATTAAAACAGACCCTTCACAAAGTGTTTCTTTCCTCATTTTCAAATAATTACACAGATTTTGCTATGAACTGATGAGGTGCAAGTTTATCTTCTGTTCCAGTAATTCACAAATTTCTGGCAATGATCTTGAAGAACCAAATTCATCATGTCAGTTGAAACCCATTGGCTGTATTGAACTCTTTTATTAGGTGCAGTTAGGTGCAAAATCTTCTGATTTTGCAGGTATTCCTGAAGTAGGGATGTAGTTCATTTGCCTGAAACGAAGCATACAGGTTCTGTGATTAATTTTGGGAGTTTACTCCCATTAGATCTCGGTAGGTTTTTAGGATTAATGGCATGGAGTAGCAACTGAACATTTTGATAAATGGTGCACTCACATGCAGAATGAGTACCAGATGCTTTGGTTCAAAATCAGCAAATGTAGGAAAGCCTACTTTTTTACAGGAAATTAGTTTGTGTTGGGTGTACACTTCAGTCAAGTTGGTTAAAATCAATTGTTCTCGTTCGTGTACATTTTCCCTGATGCTCTCACTTTCTTTCCTGCCATAGAGTTTTCATCATCCAAACAGAAATTTTTTACTGCCAGTTGTTTCCCGTGGTAGTATCTTTTCCCTTTCCTGTTCAGATAGTAATAACTTTCCCTTTTGTTTCAAGAGTGTGTACCCCTGACCTACAAAATATTCAGACTTGAAACATTCTACATACTTTGTCGAACCCAAGCTTCTGGCAAAAGTAGAAAGTATAATCTTTCTCAATATTCAAATTATTCATTTTCTTTCATTTGTTCCATTAATTTATCAAAATGGATTACTCTCTGTTCATGTTCATTATTTCCATGCTTGTATTTATCTCTCAGTTCAACATTGTACACAGTTTATTATGTAATGCCCTCATTGCAGATTCCAGTTTGTTTGGCTATTGCAGCCCTTCTGTGGAGAGAAATAGAATGAAATTTATCTAGACAGTCCCAAATATGTTAAACTTGTGTAGCTTATGTTTTTCTCGAGACTAAAGTCACATCTCGAGTTTCACTGACAGAATCCTCTGAAGTTCTTTCATTTCCTTTCTTACATTCTTTAATTTTCATTCTACAGTTGGCCATAGCTTTCCCTGGGAACAGAGTCCTTTTTTTTTTATTAATTCCTTTGCTTGCTGTAATTTCACTTCATGCAAACCAGAAGACACGTGTTCTTTGTGACAACTGAAAGGGTCAATGCATCGCTTTTTTGTAGTGAGAATCTTAATATAGTCCCTTGTATTCAGAACATAAGTACACTTGATCTAATAGTAGAGATACAACACCACTGTGCCATAGTAGGAGCTCCTGCTCTTCAGTAAACTCAGAAATAGTTGTCAAGGAACCATCACATTCATCTGCAGTGTAACATCTCTAAGAACAATCTTTACATGAGCAAGATTGGACCGCAAAAAGTTCTTTTTCATCGTGACAATGCACCAGCACACACCTCAGCAGTTGTGGTTGCAAAATTGATGGAAATAGGATTCCAACTTGTTTCACGTTCCCCCTATTCTCCAGGCTTGGCTCTCTCGGACTATTTGTTCCCCAATTTGAAGAAATGGCTGGTGGAACAAAGATTTTATTCAAATGAGGAGGTGATTGCATCAACTAATGGCCATTTTTGTTGACTTGGACAATTCCTATTATTCGGAAGGGATCGACAGATTAGAACAGCGTTGGGCGAAGTGTATAAACCTAAAAGGAGAGTATGCCGAAAAATAAAAAAGGTTTACCCAAACACGTAAGTAGTTTTTATTTTTGCACGGACTTTTCAAACGCCCCTCGTAGGCTGGGGTTTTTAGTGTATTGCAGAGTGGCTGGCTCATCATTTATTCTTGCGATCAGTGAGCCAAGGTCATGTGCTATATTGCTTCAACACCCATTACCACTTTTTTCCCTTCAGTTAATGTCTTCCATTTTGGCATGATACTTAGATTTTCTACTTCTGTGTGGTTACTCACAGTTTTACGAATTGTTTCTTGCCCAGGTTTCAGGTGTCCGTATTCTTTTGGGGTGTGGTTTTAATCAGAGACCCGTGTGACTAAGGAAAAAGGGACTTAACAGCCTTGCAGTTTAGTCCCTTTAATCTACAAACCATCCAACCAACTACTCTGCTACTGAATTAAAAAAAAACTACCAGAAGAAACTCAAAGCTAAACTTTACTGCTAATCATACCTTTCTTTAAATTTTATTTTGGTGTGAGGAAAACTATACAATAATTTGTACCATGGACTCAAATTTATTCTTGGATTTGTTCTGTGAATAATACTGAAGAAAAAAATGCAAAAAAGCATTAGTACATTGCATACCACATTTGGGAATGGGTACTTTGATAGGACAGGTGGATCCAGAACTGTTAAGGGCAGTAGAAAGAAAAAACACATGCAAGTGCTAAAAAGTATGTTGGAGTAAATTTTTTTGTTCACTAGTTTCAGGTGTTTTGTTTTTGGTTTCACGACATATGATTTACAGTATAGGTAGAGTTAACTAGATATCAGCTTTGTACACTGTCATTCAGTATCCATGATTTGCTTCAGTCTATAAATTGTCACAGGTGCCATTTTTTGAGCATGTACAATACTATCCATAAATTTCAATTTGAGTACCTACAGTAGTATTTGAACAGTGATGGTTCTGACATCAGAGCACACATTATACAATTACAATAGATACCATAAAACTATGTAGTTTGAAGCCTCTTTATGAAAAAACCTTTGCTTTTTAGCACCTGTAACTGGTCTTTAATTTTTAATTGCATTCTGTGATTTGTATTAATCAGTTACACACACTAAGAAGTTTGTTAACTTAGTTTTTAATGCCTGACAATTTCTCCTGCTCTGTGATTACCATATCACTTCAGTTTTATATTATGTACATTTTACAGGGTTATGTTCAACCTACATTACATAAAATTAAAGCTGTAGTAATTAAAAAGTTTCAACACAAACATTTAATATTTCTCACATCATATATATACACATAGCTTGATACAAATAAAATAATTTTCCAGGTATTTACAAGTAATTCAAATTTTAAATACAAATGTTGTAAATATTAGCTCATTGGCGAAATTTTGTTTCAGCTTGACTAACTGCATTCCCGGTGTGGCTGCTACCATCGAGACATTTTCAGGTGGTTCAGAGTATTAAATGAAAAATGTTTTCATGAATACTTTTGTATCAAAAGATCACTTTCATCCTGTTCCTATAGCCTGAAAAAGAACCAACATCTTTCTTATTAAAATTTTACTAAACCTCTAAATGTGTTGTTTTATTGCTTTAAATCCCACATCAGACATGAGAAATTGATCCAGACTAAAGATGTCAACTCTTAAAGATTACAGTGTACCTACCTTGTCCTTGTAAATGTACTTGTTATATTTGGATTTTGATAAGATAGTGAGAAATTCTATTGACACAATAATAGAAATACAAAAGAATTGTCAGAAACAGAGACGTGTGAGCTGCCATTCTCTTAATTGTATTAATGGTTGCAGATACTGCTATGTTCACTTGGTATGTGCATGCTTAAATGTGTCTGGCATATGAGACTTGGTTGTTACAAACCCTAAGTTTCCTTGAGAGATCACAGAAATTTCATTTCACCTTTGATAAGTGGCCTTTTGTAAATGTTACCAAATTTGAGTGTCAAAATTGATATGATTGCAGGGTAACATAAATTTAGTGTCAAATGAAAGTGTGTGGGAAAACTACCAAAGTGGCAGACTTCCAATAAGCCTAAAAACAAGATATTTGAGGAGGAAATGTAAGATTCTAAAGAGATAAAGTGTAGAAATAACTGTATACATTTAATTTTGGATTGCTTTGGGTTGAACAAAGTCCCATGTCCTCAATAAACAGTTGAACAAGCAGGTGGCTGATTATGAAACACATGGTAAAGCTTCTTAGAATCCTTTCTATCAGAGAACTATATTTTTTGGTTCTTTCACATTTGTTAGAGCCACTTCCAACCATCTACAAGCTGAAAGTGTACATGAATGTGTGAATGAAAATTGTCATACTTGACTGGAATGGGCAGATTGCTTTCTTGTTTGATCATTGACTTGATTTTGTCAATTAGTGGTTGTCAAATTGTTTATAGTTGATCCTTGCGAAATTTCCTATGATGGTTTCAGCATTTTGCAATGAGTATCACTAGTGGCCAGTTTGAGGCTAGATATGTTTTACCAGGTCCTCTGAAGTCATACCTGTGACATTAAAATGCATGTATCAGTACTGATGTTGCTGAGATTGTTGGGTAGGCAACTTTCAGAGATGATAGTATATATCAAAACAAGAGAAAAGTCCAGTCACTATGATTTCTAAAGTGCATGCTCTGAAGTATGAGCACTGTTCTTCACTCCTCTGAAACACCTCTTGTACTGAACAAGTGTCCATAGCTCTGAAGATACGCACTTTTTGGGCTTACATTTATTAAACTTTTTTCCTTGGTTTGGTCTGTACTGTATCATCTTGAAGTTGCCCACCCTACAGTCTTAGCAACAATACCAGTACATACGTTCCACCGTTGGAGGCATTAGAACAATTTTTGCGTATAACTTTAATAGACTGTCATTTCCAGACCAGGGTCCCTTATCACAGACTGGTAAGTTTGCTCTTCTCCATCGTCCCTGAATGTCTGACATTGTAGTCGCTCTGTACGTGTTAGAGGTGTACCTGTGGTATGGATGTAGTGAATGGGGATAGATATTGGGTCTTTCATATGACTGGGTTTTTCAGCATGTCTGTGATCCTCTTCTGTGACACAACGAAACATGTGACCCCTGCTTTGTGTAAATTCAATGCCTTTTGTTACCCTTATTTGTTAATGGCTTCGTTAGTGCCTTGTAAACAATCTCCTTTGTTGACTGATTCAATTTTTTCAGCAATCTACCAATGAACTGAATTGTCTACATCTACATTGATACTCCGCAAGTCAGATTAAAGTGCCTGGCAGAGGGTTCATCGAACTATCTTCACGTTTCTCTCTTACTCCAATCTTGTACAGCATGCGGAAATAACAAATACCTATATCTTTCTGTACAAACTCTGATTTCCTTTATTTTATCATGTAGGTCGGCATCAACAATAGTATTTTCTCATTCAGAGGAGAAAGTTGGTGATTGGAATTTCGTGGAAGATTCCTCTACAACGAAAAATGCCTTTGTTTTAATGATATCCATTCTAAGTCCTGTGTCATTTCAGTCACTCTCTCCCCCCTATTTTGCAATAAAGCAATGTGTGCTGTCCTCCTTTGAACTTTCTCGATGTGCTACAGTTCTATCTGGTAAGGATCCCACAGTGCGCAGCAGTATTTTAAGAGGATGGACAAGCAGTCTCCTTAGTAGATATGTTACATTTTCTAAGTGTCCTGCCAGTAAAACAGAGTCCTTGGTTACCCTTCCCCACAACATTTTCTATGTTTTCCTTCCAATTTAAGTTGTTCGTAATTGTAATTCCTAGATATTTAGTTCAATTTAAGGCTTTTAGATTTGACTGATGTATCAAGCAACTGAAGTTTTAATGGATTCCTTTCAGCACTCATGGATGACCTCACACTTCTCGTTAGTTAAGGTCAGTTGCCAATTTTCACACCATACAGATTTCTAAATTGTTTTGCAGTTTTTTTGCTCTTCTGATTTTACTAGTCAATAAGACAGCCTCATCTGCAAGCAACCTAAGATGGCTGCTCCAATTGTCTCCCAAAACTTTTATGTAGGTAAGGAACAGCAAAGACCTGTAACACTACCTTGGGGAATGCCAGGGACCACTTCTGCTTTACTCAGTGACTTTCCGTCAATTACTACGAACTGTGACAAGAAATCACGAATCCAGTCACATAACTGAGACGATACTCTATAATCGTGCAATTTCACTGCAAGCCACTTGTGTGGCAGTCAAGCTTCCAGAAATACGGAATCCATTTGAAATCCCATGTCAATAGTGCTCAACACTTGTGCGAGTGAAGAGCTAGTTGTTTCACAAGAACAATGTTTTCAAACCCATGTTGACTGTGTGTCAATAGACGGTTTTCTTGTTTGTAATATATGATGTTCGAACACAGTATATGTTCCAAAATCCTGCTGCATATCGACGTTAATGATATGGGCCTGTAATTTAGTTGACTAATCCTACTACATTTCTTGAATATTGGTGTGACCTGGGCAACTTTCCAGTCTTTGGATACGGATCATTTGTCGAGCAAATGGCTGTATATGATTAAGTATGGAACTATTGCATCAGCATACTCTGAAAGGAACCTAGTTGGTATACAGTCTGTACTGGAAGACTTGCATTTATTAAGTGATTTAACTTGCTTCAATACTCTGAAGATATCTACTTCTGTGTTACTCATGTTGGCAGCTGTTCTTGATTAGAATTCTGAAATATTTACTTAGTCTCATTTTGTGAAGGCATTTCAAAAGGCTGTGTGTAGTAACTCTACTTTGGCAGCACTGTCTTCGATAGTATCTCCATTGCTGTCTGGTAGAGAAGGCATTGTGTCTTGCTGCTAGCATACTTCACACACGACCAGAATCTCTTTGGATTTACTGCCAGGTTTTGGACAGTTTCGCTGCGGAAACTCTTATAAACATCTTGCATTGAAGTCCATGCTAAATTTCAAGCTTCTGTAAAAGCTCGCCAATCTTGGATATTTTACGTCTGTTTGAATTTGGCGTGTTTATTCGTTGTTTCTGCAACAGTGTTCTGACACGTTTTGTGTACCAAGGAGGATTGATCATTCCTTTTCCTTTCACCAACAAAGCAAGTAGTACTTATAACATAAAAACGTCAGCTGCAAAAACTCTGAAGTTACTAAGAACTTAGACATGTTGGGGAAATATGTTGGTAAAGATAGTCATATATGGATGGGGTTTCATGCAAAAGCATACTCAATTGAGGATGACACCAGTACATCAGTGCTACTACAAAGCTCTACACGGTAGTGCAAAGCCATGTAACTGAGTGGGATGACACATCCTTTGATATAGTGCACTGTGGAATTTGGGAAGAGGGGCCCCCAAATGTGGTGTAGTTGATGCATCCCCCCCCCCCCCACCCACCTTACTCAGTACTTGTTCCATTAAATGGGTTTTGTACCAGGGTTCTCCTGGTAACACACTATTGCCAGTAGCATCCAGTCTGGCCTCGGGGTAGCCATACTGTCCCATTGATTCCACTAGTTTCCAGAAGACAGTTGCAGAGTAAACACAGCCGACAAAAATTCTGGAGGTTGTTCAGGGATACGTCCTGATGACAGTGTCCTGCATGTTGTGCTAGGGAACAAACTTGTTTGATTCACTCATAGTACTTGTTGCCAGTAATGCCCATTCATTTGTAGTCCTCAAGCTTGCATTCAGTACTGTTCAGGTTTTACTGTCAGTGATAGTTTTATATTAAGTGACACACAGCTGTACGAATAGCTTTACTGATGACAAATTCGCGGCTATGCACGTCATGTATCGGGTCACAAAATGCCATGGAAGAGCAGCATAGTGACGCTACTTTACTTCTGCATTTGCACCTATGAGAAACTGCATGTTTCTGTAGATATTTTCCCAGTAACAAACATAACTGGGGTTACAATTCGAATAAGTCATAATTACATTGTTACTCTAATGAGCTACTGGAGAACACCAAAAATCTCAGATGCATCTCCATAATTATATCAGGGGAGTAACTTTCAACTGTGGGCCTTACTATAAACAGGTCACATCTACATCCATGCTGAAGAAGCCACTTTACAGTGTTTGTTGGGAGTTGCTTCGAGTACCACTGTCCCTTTTACTTTTTCGTGATCCAGTTGTTAATGGTTTGCTGGAAGAACAGTTGCTAGTAAGCCCCTGTGAAGTTGGAAAATCTAATTTTACCTTAAAGCTCTTTTTGCAAGATATGTATGGGAGGAAGCAGTATATTGGTTCATTCTGCTAGGAGTGTCATTGTTGCACAAAATGCTTACCTGCAGTGTTTGCCATTGGAGTTTGCTTGAGCTTTCATGCTCGTTATATGAACATGTAACAAAAAGTACTGACCTCTGGGTATTCTGTTTCCTCTATCAACCCTGTCTGGTATGGATGCCAGAGTCTTAAGCAGTATTAAAATACTGGTCAAGAAGATTATATGAGTGGGCTATGCTTCTTGAGGATTCTGCCAATGAATGTATCTGGCATCGGTCTTACCTGCCATTAGTTTTGTGATTGTTCTATTGAAATCACTCCATATGTGTACTTGTAGATATTTTGTGGCTAGTATTGCTTCTGGTGATCGTTCTGTGTCTGTGAAATTGTGCAGTAATGCCAGTTTCACTGGTGGTGGTAATGCTTGCCACACCCATAGTGTACTGTTATGTGTCTTGTATGTGGTGAGCACCTTGGAGCTTAGTACTAGGTGGCTTGAGTGTAGAGGTATGCTTCAGGAATTGCTATGCGTTGCAAGAGAACAACATTGTAAAAGGGTACTGGGATTTGGCATAACTGTCCAGGGTGCCATGGTGGTACTAAACTCCAAAGAGCAGCTGGGACAGAATTGGTTTTGGAAAGCAATTTCTATGATGTGTACTGCACCCTGTATGATAAGGTGCTCATAGGGTGTTCATAGACATTAAATTATCAAATAAAAGTACTTCGATTGGGCTGGTGGGTTGTAATAACTCACCCCAACAAGATATATTGAAAGAGTAGCCCAGTTAGGTTAGGTTAGAAACACACTCTTAAAATATGAAATAGTTACATCACAGTTGTGAGTTGTGCCAGAATGCTTTCACTTTTGTAAGGAGGAGGTGGAGCGTATTCAATATGGTGCCCCTACACTATATGGAGGGCCTGATTGACCTGAATTCAGTGAGAGGCTGCAGAATGGTGCACTGTTGATTGAAACTGTCATACACAGACAAGAGACCAAACTACTTCTAAAATCTTAAGATCATTATCAGTTACTCCACTGGACTTAAATTGTCCTTAATTTTAAGTTCGGTACTGTATTCAGAGTTGCAACAAGTTCTGGAAATCAGGGCATTTCAAATGTTTGAGGAAATTTGGAAAAAAAAACCACTGGAAGAAAAACCTCTTTTTTGTCTCAGTATATGAAATGGTTTGTTGCTGGCTGGGCACAGCTGAGTACGTGCACCCCTTCCCTACTCCCTCATTCTTAGTGCTTCCTCTTTCTACCACTCACCTCAGCTTTGTCAGTGCTGCCATCACTTCTCGCTGCTAGCTTAGCCACTGCCAATGAGAAGTGGGGAGGCATGAGAAGCGGTTGTGGCACTTATTTGTGCATGAGTTGGCTGAGTGATTGTATGAATGTGTGCATGCTCGTTTTCTGACAAAGACTATGGCCAAAAATTTAGTTGTGAAAGTTTTCTATATGCCTGTTTGTGGCTCAGAGATCATCTTTACCATGAGTTGCTACCTATCCCCATTAATATTGATTCACAGTATTTGTGCAAGTTCTGTTGGATGGATCACCAGTCTCGTTTCTTCAACATGGTGTGTGACACGTGAATAGCTGGCCACATGAGTGGACTTGCATGATGGGCCAAATCCACAGGCCATTTCTGTGGGTATCTCTAACGGATCTGGCCTGCCAATCTGAAGCCCATAGTTTCCCACTACTGTGCAGGCCCTGACAGTCTGATCTAGTCTCACTGATCTGCCTGCAGGCCGGGTCTGTTTGTGTGTGGTGTAATGTGGCAGATTTTTGTGTTTTATCTATGGACCCAGAACTGGTGCTCCTCGGCAGGCCAGAGGCCACGGGAGATGGATTTGGAGTTGGGACTGTCTCAAGTACACTGTACAATATTGCCTTTTATAGACTTTTTATTTATTCTAGTAGATCTTGGCATCTACATTTCATGGATATTCTGCAAATCACATTTAAGTGCGTGGCATTGAACCACCGTTACAATAATTCTGTCTTATTCCAATACAGCATGCGGAATAAACTAACACTTTATCTTTCCATTTGAGCTCTGATTTCCCTTATTTTCTTATGTTGATAATTTCTCCCTATGTAGGTCAGTGTCAACAAAATATTTTTCCATTCGGGGGAGAAAATTAGTGATTGAAATTTCGTGAAGAGATTGTGCTGCAATGAAAAATGCCTTTGTTTTTGTGATGCCCACCTCAGATTCTGTATTATTTCACCGACACTCTCTCTCCCCTGTTTTGTGCTAATTAAAAAACGTGCTGCCGTTCTTTGAACTTTCTTGATGAACTCCCTCAAGCCTATCTGGTAAGGATCCCACACTGCGCAGTGTTATTCTAAAAGAGGATGGACAAGGGTAGTGTAGGCACTCTCTTCAGTGGCTCTGTTACATTTTCTAAGTGTCCGCCAATAAAACGCAATCTTCAGTTAGCCTTCCCCACAGAATTTTCAGTGTGTTCCTTCCAAATTGTCATTTGTAATTGTAATTCCTAGATATTTTGTTGAATTTACAGCCTTTGGATTTGACTAATTTATCATGTAACCGAACTTTTAATGGATTCCTTTTAGCACCCATGTGGTTGACCTCACACTTTGTTATTTAAGGTCAGTTGCCAATTTTTGCACCATACAAATATCTTTTCTAAATTGTTTTGCAATTTGTTGTGAAGACTTTACTAAACCAAAAATGACAGCATCATCTCCAAACAACATAAGACAGCTGCTAAAATGTCTCCTAAATCGTTTATACAGGTAAGGAACATCATACGGCTTATAACACTAATCACGAATCCAGTCACGTAACTAGAAGATATTCCATAAGCGCACAGTTTCACTACAAGCAGCTTTTGTGGTACAGTGTCAAAATCCTGGTTATCTAGAAATACAGAATTAATTTGAAGTTTCTTAAATCCATGTGTCAGTAGACTGTTCTCTTTGAGGTAATGTGTAATGTTCGAATACAATACATGTTCCAAAATGCTGCCGCGTACTGGTGTTAATGATATGGGCCTGTAATGTAGTGGATTACTCCTACCTTTCTTGAATGTTGGTGTGACCTGTGCAGTCTGTGGGTACTGATTTCGTCAAGCAAACAATTATATATGATTCTAAAGTTTGTAGCTATTGTATCAGCATACTCTGAAAGGAACCTAACTGATATACAGTCTGGACCAGAAGACTTGCTTTTAAGTGATTTAAGTTGCTTCTCTACTCAGACAATATCTACTTATATGTTACGCATGTTGGCAGCTGTTCTTGATTTGAATTGGGGAATATTTACTTTGTTGCCTTTGGTGAAGGAATTTTGGAAGGCTGTGTTTAGTAACTCTGCTTTGGCAGCAGTGTTGTTGATAGTATCTCCTTTGCTATAGTGCAGAGAAGGCATTGTCTTGCCACTAGGTCATACTTCACACATGACCAGAATCATTGCGGATTTTCTGCCTGGTTTTGAGACAGTTCCATTGTGGAAACTATTATAAGCATGTCGCATTGAAGTCTGCACTAAATTTCGAGCTTCTGTAAAAGATCGCCAATCTTGGAGATTTTGCGTCTGTTCAAATTTGGCATTTTTTAAATTGTTTCTATAACAGTGTTCTGACCCATTTTGTGTACCATGGGGGATCCAGCTCCGTTGTATGTTAATTTATTTGGAATAAATCTTTCACTTGCTTCTGACACTATTTCTTTGAATTCAAGCCACATGTGGTCTTTTTTTATCTGCTTTTCTGATACATATTTGAGGGGTTACAATATTCAATCTTGCTACAACATCCTTGTGTTAACTAATCTTTGTATATATTCTGATGCTTCTTATTAGCTCAGGATTATTTGTTGCTACAAGGTAGATTGTGTTTTCACAACAGTTTACTATTCGCATTGGCTCATGAACTAACTGCTTGAAATAATTTTCATCGAATGCATTTAGCACAATTTTGTATGATGTTTGATATGTACCTCTGGATTTAAACATGTATATTCGGCAACATACCGAGGGTAAATTAAACTCACCACCAACTATAATTGTGTGAGTCGGGTACGGTTTTAAATTGAACTCAAGTTTTCTTTGAATCTTTCAGCAGTTGTCATCACCTGAATTTGGAGGTCAGTAAAAGGATCCAATTATTATTTTATTCTGGTTTCTAAGAATGACCTCTGTCCATACTAATTCACAGGAACTATCTACTTAAATTTAGTGACAAAATAAACTGCTTCTAATGGCAACAAACAAGCCACTTCGAGATGTGTTTAGCCTGTCCTTTGAGAACACTATTAGGTTCTTTGCAAAAATATCGGCTGAACTTATCTCCAGATTTAGCCAGCTTTCAGTGCCTATAATGATTTGTTAACATCGAATATATGTTTAAGTGTCAGGAAGTCATTTTTGAAAGTATTTGTATGGAGCGTAGCCATGTATGGAAGTGAAACATGGACGATAAATAGTTTGGACAAGAAGAGAATAGAAGCTTTCGAAATGTGGTGCTACAGAAGAATGCTGAAGATTAAATGGGTAGATCACATAAGTAATTAGGAAGTATTGAATAGGATTGGGGAGAAGAGAAGTTTGTGGCACAACTTGACCAGAAGAACGGATCGCTTGGTAGGACATGTTCTGAGGCATCAAGGGATCACCAATTTAGTATTGGAGGGCAGCGTGGAGGGTATATAGTAGAGGGAGACCAAGAGATGAATACACTAAGCAGATTCAGAAGGATGTAGGTTGCAGTAGGTACTGGGAGATGAAGCAGCTTGCATAGGATAGAGTAGCATGGAGAGCTGCATCAAACCAGTCTCAGGACTGAAGACTACAATAACAATGATTTGAGCATCAGTGATTTCTACTAGTGCTTGGAGCTCTGGTACTTCCCAACACAGCTCCAACAATTTACAACTGTTATACCGATGATTCCTGTATCTATGTTCTTCCTGTATCCTTTGTGACTGAAGCCCTTTTTGTGTTTTCCTGAGACCCTCTAACCTAAAAACTGCCCAGTCCACACCATACAGCCCCTGCAACCCGTGTAGCCACCTTCTGCTTGCAGGGGACTCCTGACCTATTCAGCGGAATCCAAAACCCAACCACCCTATGGTGCAAGTCGAGGGATCTCCAACGTACAGGGTCGCAGAACCATCTGGGCCTCTGATTCAGATTCACCACTTGGCTTTGTGCCAGAGGTCCACAATTGGTCCTGTCAACTGTGCTACAAATGATGAGCTCCGCTTTCATCTCGGAAACAGGACTGGCAGCCTTTACCGCTTCGGTTAGCTACTCAAATCCAGAGAGAATCTCTTCTGATCCAAAGTGACGCACATCATTGGTACCGACGTGAGCAACTGCCTGCAGTTGGCTACATCCTGTGCTCTTCATGGCATCTGGAACGACCTGTTCCATATCTGGAATGACTCCACCCGATATGCACGCGGAGTGCACATTGCCTTACTTCCCCTTCTCGGTAGCCATGTCCCTAAGAGGCTCCATAATATGCTTAACATTGGAGTTCCCAACTACCGATAATCCTTCTCTCTGTGATTGCCCTGCTGTTTGTGATATTCGCTATTTTTGACTTCATTAAAACAGCAAATACGAGTAGTTAATACTTTCAGCCAGAAGGCAAATACTTGTTTGTAAATAATGATTAATGTATAATGAGGCGTCGCATAGCGACGGTGGAATTTTCTAGTGATGTAATTTGTCGTCTTTGGGCGGCAATAAAAACAGAAAAATACGGATAGATATACGATCCTTCACTATTTTGTTCGCGGGAGAACAAATGAAGCCTTGAGCGCTAAAAAGACTTTTACTGTTTTTCTCGAGTAAGACGGACGCAGATTTGTGGCGGTCTGATCTAATTATTTTTACTAAATAAATAAAAACGTGTTCCGTCTTAAGTTTTGAGTGAAGTGTAGGAAGAAGAACTGTTGTAACTTACCGTGACGAAGCACGAGCGACTCAAGAGGACAATGGCTATATAAAAGAGCGCTCAATGGACATGATATGGACATAAAAATCTACCGTCATTGTTGTATTAAGCTTAAGGTACGATATATGTTCTAGTTATAATAAATATTTGTTCTGGGAATACTGAATCATTTAGCAGTGCTCATTCCTATTATCTCCTCAGTATTATTTTCATTTTAATTATGCATTTTGCTAATATTACAGACACCAAGATCAGCAGTCCAATGTGCGTGTTACATTGATAAAAAAGAAAACTGTTTTATCGTCTTCTTGCATCAGCTTTAATATTGAATTTCTCTTTTGTGTGATGTTACAGTTGTTTTTGCGCCCTTAAGAACTTTCTGGTCCCTTAGGAAATTTTTTTGTCATAACAATAACTTCACAACCGGGTATGATCGTATCTACGATCATGAAGTAATTAGAAAGACGATAACGCAACTTCTTAATCAATAGCACGCTAGTTGTGACTGCCTCAAGCCACGCGAAACCGCAAGTAAAAACTATTCACATCTCATAATGCAATATTTTATGACAAGGGTCAATCCATGATTCTTACGCCAATTGTGATTGATAAAACAGTTAGTTAAATCTCAATTTCCAACTTTCCATTGAATAGCAACATCACTTCTATTTTGTAACATCACATGTTGCAGGGCAATTGTCTTTTGTGGTGACTGCAAAGGAGACAACCCAGACAATGGTGCAGTACTTTCATTACATGACATTAAAACCAAATTCTGACAGGAAATGTAATGCATTCCATGATATATTCATATCATTGTTTGAAAGCAGCTTTCTGCATAAGCTAATAAAAGGATCTTAAACAGGCATATAAAAAACCACTGCTCACTGAAAGCATTAAAGGGTCTTACGGAAGAAAAGGAAAATGTGTTACCAGTAATTGCATACTACAGAGACTTTTCAAACTTGCTAAGAAAAATTATTAAAAAAAAAATCAAGGGACATGGACATTATGTAAGAAATCAACAGCAGGCTTTGGGCTATATGGAATGCAGTGAAGTGAGACAGGACATAAGGTCACAGGACAGGATAACATCACTGTTGAATTAAATGGAAGGGCTATAATTAGTCACAGATAGCACATATATCTAGTAATTATTTTTTTAGATACAGTACAAAATATAGGGACGAACAGTTCAAAAGAAAGATCACAACAGTACATTGAAATGCAACTGTAGTAAAGTTATATCATATGATTGTATGACTAAGATCTCCTTCTGGATTTTGTTTTAAAAAAAGTATTTTCTCTCAAAAATCAAAGCTCATCCGGATTTGATGGAGTTTCCCACAGAGTACTAAAGTCGTGTTCCCATATAATACGCCCTGTCTTATCTCAATATGTAATGCATGATTAACTGAAGGTATTTTTCCTGAGACTCTGAAACATGCTGTTGTTAAATCCCTACACAGGAAGGGTGATAGGAGAGATGTCAATAACCACTGATCTGTTACATTACTGACATTTCCAAAATTTTTCATGTGACAATGTATTTTAGAATAGTTTCTTACCTTGGCCACAACACACTCAGTAAATTAGTGTTTGGATGTCACTTAATCAAAAATTCCAGTTACACATTTACTCACCAAACTTTTCAAACATTAAACAAGATCATAGTGCTTTAGTATTTTCTGTGCTCTATCTAAGGTGTTTGACTATGTGATTTGCAATACTCTAATAGATAAATTGTTATATAATCTGATGGTAAACCTGACCAATAAATATCATATCTAATTAAAAGAATGCAAAAAGTTGTGCTTAGTAATTCAACCAATAAAATAGGTGGAGATTCTTCTGATGGAGAAGAAATCACGTATGGGATTTGCCAAGTTTTAATCTTAGGTCTGCTGTTGCTGCTTGTACATGTAAAAGATCTTCCATATTGGAAACAAGCAGAATTAGTTGTTCTGCAGATGACACTAGTAATCAATCCAAACACTCACAGAATGACAGAAGAACTGGAAAACAGTGTTCTTAAAAGTATCATTGACTGGTTTTCTGCGAATGGTTTCATTGTCAATTCAAAAAAAGCATGACATTCAATTTTACAAATATAGAGTACTACGCCAATGATAAATGTAACACATGGTGTGGAAGTAATAAATTGGGTGAAAACTTCAGAATTGTTAAGTGTATACATCGCTGAGGATTTAGACTGGAGAAAAGCACATTTTGGAATTTATAAACAAACTTCATTTAGCCACATTTACATTTAGAATATTTGTCATTCTTAGGGGGAGAGAGGTCAATAAGTTGACATTTTGCACATTTTAATTCAGTGACTGTGTGTGGCCTAATGTCCTGGGGTAACTTAGAAAGTCTTCATTACTCGAAAATATGCTGTAAGAATGCTTTGCACACTCATTTTGTAAACATCGGTTTAAGGAGTCAGCCGTTTTGACTACTACTTCACAGTATATTTATTTCGTCACGAAGTTTGTTGTAAACAAGCCACTGCAGTTCACAAGAACAATAATGTACATAATTACAATATGACATTCATAATTTCACATTAATATTGTCTTTAATACAAAAAGGCATGTACAATGCTGCAACCAAACTTTGTCACTCATTCAGTGATATGAAAGGTCTGACAGATGACAAAGTAACATTTGAAAACAAACTGAAAAATTTTCTGCTTCTATTCTGTAGAAGAATTTCCATTATTGTACTGTGTAAAAAGTGGTGAAAGGTAAAGGACTGGACCTGCTAAATAACAGGTCAATATCCTTAACATAAGTTTGCTGCAAAATTCTCAAACATATTCTGAATTTGAATATAATAAATTTGTATGAGACTAAATAGTTTATAGCAACGAATCAGCACAGTTTTAGAAAGTGTGGCTCACGTGAAAATCAGCTAGCCCTTTTCTTACATGATATACTACCAACTATGGATGAAGGGCAATAGGCAAATTCCATATTTCTAGATTTCCGAAAAGCATTTGACAGGGTGCCCACTGCAGACTGCTAAGAAACATACAAGCATGTGGAATAGGTCCCTAGATATGTGAGTGGCTTGAAGACTCCTTAAGTAATAGAACGTAGTAAGTTGTCCTCGGTGGTGAGTGATCATTGGAGACAAGCGCATCGTCAGGAGTCCCCCAGAGCATTGTGATAGGACTGCCATGGTTTTCTGTATATGTAAATCATCTGGCAGACAGGGTGGGCAGCAATCTGTGGTTTTTTGATGCTTTGGTGTATGGGAAGGTGTTGAAGTTGAGTGACTCTGGGAGGATACAAGATGACAGATAAAATTTCTAGTTGGTACGATGATTGGCAGCTGGCTCTAAATCTAGAAGAATGTGAGTTAATGCAGATGAATAGGAAAAACAATCCTGTAATGTTCAGATACAGTATAAGTAGTGTTCTGCTTGATGCAGTCATATCATTCAAATATTGGTGTGCAATGCTGCAAAGTGATTTGAAATGGAATGAGCACATGAGGAAGGTGAATGGTCAACTTCATTTTATTGGTAAAATTTTAGGAAGGTGTAGTTCAGTCTTAAACAAGACTACACATAGGAGCTGGTGCAAGCTATTTGTGAGCACTGCTCGAGTGTTTGAATGCGGATGCACACCAGGCTCAAACTCTTACGGGAATCGGTGAAATAAGTATTAGTGTCAGTGCTGTTGATAAACAGCTGAAATCGTTAAAACTGAACAAAGCTCCAGGGCCTGATGGAATCCCTGTCAGATTCTGTACTGAATTTGTGGGTGAGAAATGATTCACAAAACTACTGGCCTATATCCTTGACAGTGATTTGTTGTAGAATCGTGGAACATGTTCTCAGCTCAAACATAATGAGGTATTTTGAAGAGAATGACATTCACAACGCCAACCACCATGGATTTCAAAAACATTGATTACGTGAAACCCAACTCGCACTTTCCTCATACAATATACTGAAAGCTGTGGATCAAAGCAGTCAGGTAGATGCCGTATTTCTTGATTTCCAAAAATTGTTTCACTCAGCACCATATCTATGCTTACTGTCAAAAGTACGATCTTATAGGGTATCAAGTGAAATTTGTGACTAGGCTGAGTAGGGAGGATGCACCAGGTTATCTTAGATGGAGAGTCATCATCAGATGTCGAAGTAACTTCGGGTGTGCCCCAGGGAAGTGTGTAGGGACCCTTGCTGATGTTGTTTATTAATGACCTTGCAGACAATATTAATAGTAAAATCAGGCTTTTTGCGGATGATGCAGTTACCTATAATGAAGTACTATCTGAAAAAAGCTGCATAAATTTTCAATCGGATGTTGATAAGATTTCAGAGTGGTGCAGAGATTGGCAACTTGCTTTAAATATTCAATAATGTAAAATTGTGAAATAATATCCTATGTCTTTAATATCACTGAGTCACTGTTGAAATTGGCCAACTCATACAAATTACCTGGGTGTAACACTTTGTAGGGATACAAAATGGAATGATCACATAGATTCACTCGTGGGTGAAGCAGATGGTAGACTTTGGTTTATTGGTAGAATACTGGTGAAGGGCTATCAATCTACAAAGGAGATTGCTTACAAATCACTCTTGCAACCATTTCTAGAATATTGCTTAAGTGTGTGGGACCCATATCAGATAGGACTAATAGGGAATACTGAATGTATATAGAAAAGGGCAGCAAGAATGGTCACAGCTTTGTTTGATTTATGGGAGAGTGTCAGAGAGATACTGAAGGATCTGAACTGGAAGACTGTTGAAGATACACTTAAACTACCCTGAGAAAGCCTATTAACAAAGTTTCAAGAACTGGCTTTAAATGATTACTCTAGGAATATACCACATCTCCCTATGTATGACACATAGGGATCATGAAGATAAGATTAGAATAATTACTGCATACACGGAGGTACTCAATCAATCATTCTTCCCATGTTCTGTGTGACAATGGAACAGGAAGAAACCCTAATAGCTGTTACAATGGGGTGTACCTTGTGCCATGCACCTCACGGTGGTTTGCAGACTATAAGTGTAGAATGCTGCAAGTAATGAGGATAATGGGCAAGAGGCACTACAATCATAGTGTGTAGATAAGTTGAGGATTGGGGTCTTATGGGAGGCATACTAGGGTAGTCTGTGCAGTTGTGATGACCACTGCTAGTGGTCAGAGCATCTGCCTAGTAAGCAGGAAACCCAGGTTTGAATCCCAGTCCAGCACATATTTTCAACTTTTCCCATTGATTTAAATCAGTGCCCACTTGCAACCGATGTCTGTAATTCCTTTGTGTCTGCCTGAATGATATTTCTGCCATTTGAGCCTTAAGCTATTATACAACAATGTTGGGTATAATAAGACTTTGATAAGTAAAGTCATCATCTAGATCTATTGAACTGGGTGTCCCAACATGTAGGTAGGTATACAATCACCAAAATATATGGCAGACAGGCAGCAACCACATTTTCCAGCCTTACAACAACTAAGCCACACAATGAACATCAGTACAGTAGTTACATGTTGACTGTACATGTAACTACTGTACTGAAATTCATTTTGTGGCTCAGTTGTTATACGGCTGGAAAACATGTCTGCTACCTGTTTTCCATATATTTTAAGTTATTTTATACCAGACTGGGACACCCAGTTCAATAGATCTAGACGATGACTTTACACAATGAAGTTTAATAATAACTAGCATTGTTGTACTCGATAAACAGCTTAAGGCCAAAATCATGATAGTAATTAAAATAAAGAAATTTGTGCAGTCAAATGGTGGAAATATTAAAATATTATTACATCTGTGGCCCAAAAATATGAAAGGATTATGTACTGCTCGATTGTTTGGGATCCACATCAGGTCAGATTAACGGAGGACATCAAAGGAGTTCATAGATGGCCTGCTAGATTTATTATCATTATGTTTGTACAACACATAGATATTGCAGAGATGCTTCGGAAACTCAAATGGGAATTCCTGGAGGCATGGAAAGTTCTTTTTGAGGAACAATACTGAGAAAATTTAGAGAACCAGAATTTGAAGCTGATTGCTGAGTGATTCTACTGCTGATAACGTACATTTCACTTAAGGATCACGAAGATAAGATACATGAAATTTGGGCTCATTCGAAGGAGTATAGATAGTCATTTTTCCTATGCTCTATTTGTGAGTGGAACATGGAAAGGAAATGACTACTAGTGGTACAGGTTACTCGTCACCATGCTCAGTATGGTGGCTAATGGAGTATGTATGTAGATGTAAATGTGACAAAGGTTACACAAAAACTAAAGACAAAAAAGTCTGCTGAAGATGATGAAGTGTCAAACCACCTAACCAAGCAGGTGGCAGCAGAAATCAACTGTTCACTCCAAGGAGGAGTATTCCCTGATCAACTTAAAGTAAGCAAAGTAGTACCTGTGTACAAAAAGGGAAAGGCTGATGATCCTAACAATACAGACCAGTGTCTTTAGTTACAGGTTTCTCCAAAATATTATAAATGCTAATGCTCAATAGACTAACTGCTTACATGGAAAAGCATAATGTAGTAACTCTAGCACAGCATAGATACCAGAAACAGAAATCAACAGAAACAGCAATTGAATTATTAACAGAATTTATTGTGTAGCTCATGGACAACAGGAGACATTTGATACAATTAGTTATGCAGTCCTAATAAAGAACTACAGACTACAGATTCATGGACATGGGGCAGACTGGATAACATCATATCTTAGTAACAGGAGGCAATATGTAATCATTAAAAACTTGTACATATCAGAAGTTAGAAGCATTCGGTATGGTGTACCTCATGACTTGCAATGGGACCTATCCTCTTCAGTTTATTTGTAAATGATGTATAAACATATGAAAACAAGTTCGAGTCTCGGTTGGGCACACAGTTTTAATCTGCCAGGAAGTTTCATATCAGCGCACACTCTGCTGCAGAGTGAAAATCTCATTCTGGAAACATCCCCCAGGCTGTGGCGAAGCCATGTCTCCGCTATATCCTTTCTTTTGGGAGTGCTAGTTCTGCAAGGTTCGCAGGAGAGCTTCTGTAAAGTTTGGAAGGTAGGAGACAAGATACTGGCAGAAGTAAAGCTGTGAGTACCGGGCGTGAGTCGTGCTTCGGTAGCTCAGATGGTAGAGCACTTGGCCGCGAGAGGCAAAGGTCGCGAGTTCGAGTTCTTTAATCTGCCAGGAAGTTTCATATCAGCGCACACTCCGCTGCAGAGTGAAAATCTCATTCTGGAAACATCCCCCAGGCTGTGGCTAAGCCATGTGTCTGCTATATCCTTTCTTCCGGGAGTGCTAGTTCTGCAAGGTTCGCAGGAGAGCTTCTGTAAAGTTTGGAAGGTAGGAGACGAGATACTGGCAGAAGTAAAGCTGTGAGTACCGGGCGTGAGTCGTGCTTCGGTAGCTCAGATGGTAGAGCACTTGCCCGCGAAAGGCAAAGGTCCCGAGTTCGAGTCTCGGTCGGGCACACAGTTTTAATCTGCCAGGAAGTTTCATATCAGCGCACACTCCGCTGCAGACTGAAAATCTCAGTCTGGAAACATACCCCAAGCTGTGGCTAAGCCATGTGTCCGCTATATCCTTTCTTTTGGGAGTGCTAGTTCTTTAAGGTTCACAGGAGAGCTTCTGTAAAGTTTGGAGGGTAGGAGACGAGATACTGGCAGAAGTAAAGCTGTGAGTACCGGGCGTGAGTTGTGCTTCGGTAGCTCAGATGGTAGAGCACTTGCCCGCAAAAGGCAAAGGTCCCGAGTTCGAGTCTCGGTCGGGCACACAGTTTTAATCTGCCAGGAAGTTTCATATCAGCGCACACTCCGCTGCAAAGTGAAAATCTCATTCTTGTTGTTAGATGTTGATGGACATTGGGTTTAAAGCTTGGGATGGCTATAGCATCTTTTCAATGTGAAGATAGAATACTTTCTAGCTGAGATTGTGTGTAGACGGAGTCCGTGAGCTGCATATAGATGTTGGCTCATCTGATTATAAATCCTATCAGGGTCTTGGATGACATCATGTGAACCTGAAGCAGTTCCCAATCAGTGGAATGTTCATTATATAATTCAAACTTATAGTGGTGTAAAGGATAAAGGAATGTCTTCAAGATGTGTTTTATGCATTTGAGTTATAGCCAGAGAAGAAGAGGAAGCTGACACTTTTACAAAGTGGATAACGAGGTGTTCAACAAGGATGAACACATTGTTAGAAATACCACTGTGAAGGAGGAGGCCTCGAGCAGTTGCTGATCATTGGTAGCCCAGTAGACTATGGAGCTCAGCCCATGTGTGAGGTGGAGAGGCACATGTTCACAAACAGGAGATGTATTGCTCCCAGCATTATTTCTTACTGTGTTTAATTAGTAAGTGAGCTTTTGTACACAGTCGCTTAAGAAGTGATGAGGAAGCCTATGAAGGATGCTGCTTGAGACATTTCAGGGCTCATCGGTAGTCAAGAATAGCTGTTGCAATATGGGACTACTTGTAGAAGGGTGGACAGTAGTGGTAGTTCAAATGGTGCAGGTGATCACATCAGACATATCTCGATGTACATTGTTCATACAGTGTGATTGGAGGAGGTGAAGGTGATGTCAGAGATGTAAAATAGCCAGGTAGCACTTCCAAGAGCACAGTGTGGGAACTGGTCTGTCGGGTGTCGACAAGAAGTGACAGGATCACCAGAAAGTGATAATTGTTACAAGGACCGTAGGACTATTGTAGCCAAGGCATGTGATTGATAGAAGAATTCATAAGATCGATAGCTCAGTCAGTTTTTATCCCTCTGATTGTTTCTCATTAAAGTTGGTATTTCATGGAATGGTGATCTCCATAGGAACAGACATGTGTGGTACTAAAAGCAAGTAGGGATACCACCAATGAGAAGACACAGAGCAAGATTAGAAAGAAGTTGGTTCAGTCAGACGGTACTTACCAGACAATAGGGTATGCCCCAAAAGTGGATGGTGTGCATTGAAATCACCCAGTAGGAGAAAGGTGTGGAGAGTTATCAGATCAATGTTGCCCTCTCAATGTAAGTAAGCACCTTGCCTGGGGGTAAATAATACCAACAGCGAACAGCGATTGCTGGTTTGTTCACACTCACACTGCTACTGCTGCCAATGTGGTAAGGGGGTGGGGGAAATCCACTCATCGGGGACATCTGTGTGGGAACCACCACCATATAGACCATCTCCAGACGCTCCCTTCAGGATAGTGATTACGATTTTTAATTGATTCAATAAATTATCTTTTGTACACTATACAGCTAGGTTGTAACATAGGACACATCATTGTGTGTACAGTCTAGACAATATACAGAAGTAGTAGCTTACACAGTAAATAAATACTATAGCTTGAACAGTACATTCATGTGTTGTTGTTTGTTTTGGTCTTCAGTCCTGAGGCTGGTTTGATGCACCTCTCCATGCTACTCTATCCTGTGCAAGCTTCTTCATCTCCCAGTACCTACTGCAACTTACATCCTTCTGAATTAGCTTGTGTATTCATCTCTTGGTCTCCCTCTACGATTTTTACCCTCCACACTGCCCTCCAGTACTAAATTGGTGATTCCTTGATGCCTCAACACATGTCCTACCAACCAATCCCTTCTTCTAGTTAAGTTCTGCCACAAACTTCTCTTCTCCCCAACCCTATTCAATACTTCCTCATTAGTTATGTGATCTACCCATCTAATTTTCAGCATTCTTCTGTAGCACCACATTTCAAAAGCTTCTATTCTCTTCTTGTCCAAACTATTTATCGTCCATGTTTCACTTCCATACATGGCTACACTCCATACAAATACTTTCAGAAATGACTTCCTGACACTTAAATCAATACTCGATGTTAACAAATTTCTCTTCCTCAGAAACGCTTTCCTTGCCATTGCCAGTCTACATTTTATATCCTCTCTACTTCGACCATCATCAGTTATTTTGCTCCCCAAATAGCAAAATACCTTTACTGCTTTAAGTGTCTCATTTCCTAATCTAATTCCCTCAGCATCACCCGACTTAATTCGACTACATTCGATTATCCTCGTTTTGCTTTTGTTTATGTTCATCTTTCAAGACACTATCCATTCCATTCAACTGCTCTTCCAAGTCCTTTGCTGTCTCTGACAGAATTACAATATCATCAGCAAACTTCAAAGTTTTTATTTCTCCTCCATGGATTTTAATACCTACTCCGAATTTTTCTTTTGTTTCCTTCACTGCTTGCTCAATATACAGATTGAATAACATCGGGGATAGGCTACAGCCCTGTCTCACTCCCTTCCCAACCACTGCTTCCCTTTCATGTCCCTCGACACTTATAACTGCCATCTGGTTTCTGTAGTACATCCATAATATTACATAATACACTATGATTTACAATACATAATGACTTACAGTGCCAGAGTCAAAAAATACAAATTTGTGGCATAATATTATCATATATTATATGCAAGTGGTTCAAATTCTAGTTTACTTTCTAACACTAATTTGTAATTCTAGTTTCTCTTAACATGGTACATCAAATTTATCTCTCACAGGATGAACTTTTGCTCGCTGTTTGCTTGTGTACTCAACCACACTACAGAATTCTTCTTGTATCAGGAAATTTTGTAGGGTTTCAGGAATTGTCATCTCAGTTTTGAGGTTTTGTAATCCTCTTGGCAGTGCCTGTATCAACTTGATATCAGAGTATTTAGGCCCTGTTCTGATAATCATTAGACTGTGTGAATCACAGCATTTTTTTCTGTTCCTTGTGTTATGGGTATTAACAATCTCATTGGTCTCCAGTTTTGTGGGATCTCATAATGCAGTCGCAGTGGTCTTGAGTTTATACAATGATAGAAGCCTCAATATATTAAGATCTTTCAAACAATTTCTACCAGATTCTTTTAGCTTCTTTTTCAATGTAATCTGTATGGCATTATTTTGTAGTATGAATATCCTTTTCATTTCTGTGATGGTCAAATTCCCCCATATTGCGATTCCATGCATCACACATGGTTCAAAAATTCCATGATATACTGTGCACAAGAGGTCTTGATATGCATATTGTGCTGGATTTTTCATTACAAATGTCACTGAGCATAGTTTCTTGGTAACAGTATTTATCTGCTGGATCCAATTTAGCTCATTGTCTATTATTGTACCTACTAAAAACTTAACTGCGGCTGCTTCTTCCACACCTTTTTCATAAAAAAAAATCAATAGTGTCTTCTTTTAGTTTACTGTTGAAAACCATGTACACAGTTTTTTTTTTTTAAATAATTAACTCATTTTCTATCAGCCATTGTGCCATGTTATTGACTGGTATTATTATTATTATTTTTTTCAAGTGCTTCAAAATTGTTGGAAACATTTAGTACAGTCGTATAATCTGCATACAGTATTCTGGTTCGCAGGAGAGCTTCTGTAAAGTTTGGAAGGTAGGAGACGAGATACTGGCAGAAGTAAAGCTGTGAGTACCAGGCGTGAGTCGTGCTTCGGTAGCTCAGATGGTAGAGCACTTGCCTGTGAAAGGCAAAGGTCCCGAGTTCGAGTCTCGGTCGGGCACACAGTTTTAATCTGCCAGGAAGTTTCATATCAGTGCACACTCTGCTGCAGAGTGAAAATCTCATTCTGGAAACATCCCCCAGGCTGTGGCTAAGCCATGTGACCGCTATATCCTTTCTTCCGGGAGTGCTAGTTCTGCAAGGTTCGCAGGAGAGCTTCTGTAAAGTTTGGAAGGTAGGAGACGAGATACTGGCAGAAGTAAAGCTGTGAGTACCGGGCGTGAGTCGTGCTTCGGTAGCTCAGATGGTAGAGCAATTGCCCGCAAAAGGGAAAGGTCCCGAGTTCGAGTCTCGGTCGGGCACACAGTTTGAATCTGCCAGGAAGTTTCATATCAGCGCACACTCCGCTGCAGAGTGAAAATCTCTTTCTGGAAACATCCCCCAGGCTGTGGCTAAGCCATGTCTCCGCTATATCCTTTCTTTCGGGGGTGCTAGTTCTGCAAGGTTCGCAGGAGAGCTTCTGTAAAGTTTGGAGGGTAGGAGACGAGATACTGGCAGAAGTAAAGCTGTGAGTACCGGGCGTGAGTTGTGCTTCGGTAGCTCAGATGGTAGAGCACTTGCCCGCGAAAGGCAAAGGCCCGAGTTCGAGTCTCGGTCAGGCACACAGTTTTAATCTGCCAGGAAGTTTCATATCAGCGCACACTCCACTGCAGAGTGAAAATCTCATTCTGGAAACATCCCCCAGGCTGTGGCTAAGCCATGTCTCCGCTATATCCTTTCTTCCGGGAGTGCTAGTTCTGCAAGGTTCGCAGGAGAGCTTCTGTATAGTTTGGAAGGTAGGAGACGAGATACTGGCAGAAGTAAAGCTGTGAGTACTGGGCGTGAGTCGTGCTTCGGTAGCTCAGATGGTAGAGCACTTGCCCGCAAAAGGCAAAGGTCCCGAGTTCGAGTCTCGGTCGGGCACACAGTTTAATCTGCCAGGAAGTTTCATATCTAACAACTAATTATCCTCACCAACGTGCTCTGCAAAGTGCTCAAAAGGACTGCAGCTCAATGACTGTATTGGGTTCTCAAGCCTTGGGGCCTTTTTTTTCCCTGTGAGTCTGATTTCAGGGAGGGATGATCCACAACCATCAACCATCTGGTTAGGTAGGACAAAACAATCCGACAGGCTTTTTCTAAATTCCATCACATCACTGCAGTCTTTTTGGCCTACATAAGTCATATGACACTTTTTGATCATGGACTCCGTCTACACACAATCTCAGCTAGAAGGTATTCTGTCTTCACATTGAAAAGATGCTGTTCCCATCCCAAGCTTTAAACCCAATGCCCATCAACATCTAGCAACCAATTTTGGCGACATAAGTCATATGACACCTTTTGATCCCATCACATTTTACTTAGTGTCCGTGATTGGAACTTTGGAAGGCCCCTACCGCTTTTTCATAAGTTTTTATCCCTCCAATTGTTTCTTGTTAAGGTTGGTAAATCACTCATCCCTGTGGGTCCGAGAGAATGGTGACCATCAAGGCTCTACGCTGAGTGTTACACTATTCTTTAACATCATTAATGGGCTAGTGATCTCCGTAGGACCACTACTAACATCCCACTACCTGCTGTACGATGGTGACTTTTATATTTGGTATACTTTCCAATTTGTAACCTTCACTGAATGCCAGCTCCGATGATCCCTCCAAATGGCCTCTGTTTGGACCCTTTCCCTTGCTTCCATTTACCTTCTGTGAAAAGATGAGTCATACATTTCTGTCACTGTACAGCGGTTCACCTCAGCCCAGAGGTCTATGTGGATCTCAGTGTTTGAACAGTGTCATGCAGCCCTGAACTTCGACATTTCTCTTTAATAAAAAACTGACATGACTGCCCCATATTTGTCAACATGTCTATCAGTATAGGAAAGCTTAAAGCTCTCTGCCTTCTGTGTTTGTGCTACTCTACTTCACATTTACAGGGGTTGGATTATAGCTGCCAGGTCTGTGGTTCAGCAGCACATTTGACTCTGAGATTATTGTGCCCTGTACATCAGTGAACGGCGTAGGCTATGCGCTGACACTGGATTTCACTATGTACTTCTCTTTGTTACAAACCTATCCAAAGTGCTAGAAACACAACACTGCACAAAAGTGTAATAGTTGTCCATACTTGACAGCTTATTACAGATTGGAGGAAGACAAAAGCAAACCATCTCCAATAGGTCCTTTCCCAGGACAAGAATGTTGGATTACAGCATTTTGCCCAGTGCTGACTGAAGAATATGGCACTATGTGCAGCTTTGAAACCAACATATAACCTATCCAGCTTAATTCATTTTTAGACAACTTAAGTATTTGTATGGAGTGTAGCCATGTATGGAAGTGAAACATGGACGATAAATAGTTTAGACAAGAAGAGAATAGAAGCTTTCGAAATGTGGTGCTACAGAAGAATGCTGAAGATTAGGTGGGTAGATCATGTAACTAATGATGAGGTATTGAACAGAATCGGGGAGAAGAGGAGTTTGTGGCACAACTTGACTAGAAGAAGGGATTGGTTGGTAGGACATGTTCTGAGGCATCAAGGGATCACCAATTTAGTACTGGAGGACAGCGTGGAGGGTAAAAATCTTAGAGGGAGACCAAGAGATGGATACACTAAGCAGATTCAGAAGGATATAGGCTGCAGTAGGTACTGGGAGATGAAGAAGCTTGCACAGGATAGAGTAGCATGGAGAGCTGCATCAAACCAGTCTCAGGACTGAAGACCACAAAAACAACAACAATTGCAATCCATAATTAATTCTGTCTCCTTTATGTGCCATAAATGCTGCATTCAACAAGTGCTATGCCACTTTTCAGTTCATTATTACTGCTCCCTCTTTCAGACATGCGGCTGGTCAATTTTGCCCAAGCAAGCAATTACCATACATGATAGTATTAATTAGCTCATCTGCTAGATTTATTTAATGCTCCACATTGGAGACACTAAGCTAAGCTATCAGTAGCAATGAATATCCACAGAAAGAGTGCCTATGTTGACAATATGTAGTGTCTGTAGCCAAAAAGAGTTCCCAATTTCAAAATAAAATATCTCCAAAACTAAGAGCAATAGATGAGTGCAACAAACAGAATGTTGATTGTGAAAGCTGTGAGAATTTTATACAGGTGTTATGCATAAATTTTGAAATTGTTCATAAGCTACTAACAGTTGGCACTGTAATCACAATACATAATGCCTGTAAATAGAGTGCTGCAGCTCAGAGCGATCAGTTTCACCATTGAAACATGAAAGGAGATTAGCCTACCATGAAATCATGTATTCCACTGGCCAATGTATTTTTCTGGTGCTGGAATACCACAGAGTGCAATACAGTCATATGGCAACAGGGCACAGTTTTCAAACATGATTTAATGTTCCAAAAGGACCCAATGTGAAAACCATTAACAAGCTCTTCGCCAAATTCCAATGACTGATGTTCTAGTGGGGAATGTTGGCCACTGGCAAACTGTAGTTACTGCTGAAAAGTCACTGCAGTTTGTGGAACTATTCAGCAAAATCCAAGGAAATCCATTTGAAGAACTGCGGCAGAGACTGGTTTGAAGCATTCCAGCTTTCAAAGGATACTGAGTCAGAGCCCACCCATGTTGCCATCCAAAATCCAAAGCCATCAATCCTTCTCTGTATGAGCTGTGTGACAGAGGGCTGATTTTGCTAACCAGATTCTCACAGCAATTGGTAATGAAAGATTTAATGTTGGCTACATCTGGTTCACAGATGAAGCACACTTACATCTGAACTGGGTCATGAATAAACAAAACTGGCAATTTTGGAGTTTTGAAAATGTCCATTTGTGTGAAGCGAAACCACTGTATTCTCCCAAAGTTACTGTTTTGGCTACGGTATGCAGCAAACACAGTATTGGCCCATTTTTCAAGTGAGAAACGATCACTAGTGAACATTACGTTGAAATTCTGGAACAATTTGTCACATTGTAGGATTGACCAGGTGCCAAGTGATTCATGCCAGATGGGGCCAGACCCCATCACATCAAACAGGTGTTGCACTTTCTTGATGAAAACTTTGGGACTAAAGTCATTGCATTGGATTGCTGTAAATTTTTCAGTTGATCTCCATGCTCACCTGCTCTGATCCCTTGGGACTACTTCTTGTGAGGCATGTTGAAAGACACTGTCTATCAGAACCATCCCTTGATGAGCTTGGATTAGGATTCTGTGTGGCATCTGAATTAATTTCTGGTGAGACACTACAAGACATGACATGACATGACAAGACATGACAGCAAATATAAATGCACCATTTCCATACTGCCATTGGCGGACATTTCAAAAAGATTGTGATGCAATTAAAAAGTCTGCTTGCAGAAGACAAGTTTAATTATGCACACTAATGCTGTTCAAGCTGCTCAGTGCCACCTCTTAGCAGCTTTCTCAGCTATTTCAAAACTTTTGTACAACTTAGGTATACAATTGTTACAGCTTGCGCAATAAACATACCATTTGTTGCACTCATCTAATGAGCTTAATTTTCAAGGTATTTAATTTTGATATCAGGGACTTCTTCACTAGATCTCCTGTAATAGGAGAAACATGTTCCTTTTTTATCTCACAGGTTTAGTTTCACCCTCCCCTGTAGCATCTTTTCGGCACCCTACAAATAATCTTGAGGACATGTGCTTGTTTCTTCTCCTTCTTTTTCTCCTTTCTTGCTGTGTCATTTCCTCGTCTCTCTGTCCACCTAAATGGCATTCACATTTATTTTACTGTTTTGAGTCTGTTATCGCTGACAGTGTGAATATTTGTCCTATCTTGTACATTACACAGCGCTAGAATTTCAGGCAAGTACTTACCTTTATGATATGAACTTCGTGGTGAATGTGCACTCTCAAAGTAGGAAATACTAATAGCAGCTTTTGGATCCTGTACATTCCTTCTTTGAAAAGGTTGGAGGGATTGGCTGTGGAATTATTGAAAGGTAGGAGGGAATGAAAGAGGCAGAACCCATATGACACCAGAGTTCTGAAAACTAAAATTAGTGTTTCTTGTTTTTCAAGTTATTCTGTCAGCAGTAATTGAACTTTCTTCTACTCACAGTAAATAGTGGAGTGTCATTCTGTCTCCTTGTAATGTTAATAGCTTCTTCAGCAGAATTTTGCCTTTTGCCTTTATACAATCAACCCCCCCCTCCCAATGAACCATGGACCTTGCCGTTAGTGGGGAGTCTTGCATGCCTCAGCAATACAGATAGCCATACCATAGGTGCAACCACAATGGAGGGGTATCTGTTGAGAGGCCAAACAAATGTGTAGTTCCTGAAGTGGGGCAGCAGCCTTTTCAGTAGTTGCAAGGGCAACAGTCTGGATGATTGACTGATCTGAGCTTGTGACATTAACCAAAACGGTCTTGCTGTGCTGGTACTGTGAACGGCTGAAAGCAAGGGGAAACTACAGCTGTAATTTTTCTCGAGGGCATGCAGCTTTACTGTATGGTTAAGTGATGATGGCATCCTCTTGGGGTAAAATAATCTGGAGGTAAAATAGTTCTCCATTTGGGTCTCTGTGCAGGGACTACTCAGGAGGGCATTGTTATCTGGAGAAAGGAAACTGGCATTCTACAGACTGGAGCATGGAATGTCAGATCCCATAATCGGGCAGGTAGGTTGGAAAATTTAAAAAGGGAAATGGATAGGTTAATGTTAGACATAGCAGGAATTAGTGAACTTTGGTGCAGGAGGAACAAGACTTCTGGTCAGGTGAATAAATGGTTATAAATACAAAATCAAATAGGGGTAATGCAAGAGTAGGTTTAATAATGAATAAAAAAAATACGAGTGCACATAAGCTACTACAAACAGCATAGTGAATGCATTATTATAGCCAAGGTAGACACGAAGCCCACGCCTACCACAGTAGTACAAGTTTATATGCGAACTTGCTCCACAGATGATGAAGAGATTGAAGAAATGTATGGTGCAATAAAAGAAATTATTCAGATAGGTAAGGGAGATGAAAATTTAATAGCCATGGGGGACTGGAATTCAATAGTAGGGAAAGGAAGAGAAGGAAAAGAAGCAGGTGAATATGGACTGGTGGTAAGGAATGAAAGAGGAAACCGCCTCATAGAGGAATATAATAATTCCAGTTGGTAGAGCACTTGCCCGCGAAAGGTAAAGGTCCCAACTTCAAGTCTCGGCCTGGCACACAGTTTTAATCTGCCAGGAAGTTTCATAATAATTCGAGTCCCAAAGAAAGCAGGTGTCAACATGTGTGAAAATAACGTATCAGTTAAATAAGTCATGGCTGCAAAATACTAACACGAATTCTTTACAGACGAATGGAAAAACTGGTTAAAGCCGACATTGGGGAAGATCAGTTTGGATTCCATAGAAAAGTTGGAACACGCGAGGCAATTCTGATCCTATGACTTACCGTAGAAGATAGATTAAGGAAAGGCAAACCTATGTTTCTAGCATTTGTAGACTTGGAGAAAGCTTCTGACAATGGCTGGAATACTCTCTTTCAAATTCTGAAGGTAGCAGGGGTCAAATACAGGGAGTGAAAGGCTATTTATGATTTGTACAGAAACCAGATGGCAGTTATAAGAGTTGAGGTGTATGAAAGGAAACAGTGGTTGGGAAGAGAGTGAGACAGAGTTGTAGCCATCCTCAGTGTTATTCAATCTGTATATTGAGCTAGCAGTAAAGGAAACAAAAGAAAATTATGGAGTAGGAATTAAAATCCATGGAGAAGAAATAAAAACTTTGAGGTTTGCCCATGACATTGTTAATTCTATCAGAGACAGCAAAGGACCTGGAAGAGCAGTTGAACAGAATGGACAGTGTCTTGAAAGGAGGACATAATATGAACATCAACAAATGCAAAATGAGGATAATGGAATGTAGTCTAATTAAATCAGGTGATGCTGGGGGAATTAGATTAGGAAATGAGGCACTTAAGGTAGTAGATGAGTATTGCTATCTGGGTAGCAAAATAACTGATGATGGTTAAAGTAGAGAGGATATAAAATGTAGACTGGCTCTGGCAAGGAAAGCATTTCTGAAGAAGAGAAATCTGTTAACATCAAGTATAGATTTAAGTGACAGGAAGTCTTTTCTGAAAGTATTTGTATGGAGTGTGGCCATGTATGGAAGTGAAACATGGACAATAAGTAGTTTAGACAAGAAAAGAAGAGAAGCTTTTGAAATGTGGTACTTCTGAAGAATGCTGAAGATTAGATGGGTAGATCATGTAACTAATGAGGAGGTGTTGAATAGAATTGGGGAGAAAAGAAGTTTTTGGCACAACCTGACTAAAAGAAGGAATCAGTTGGTAGGACACATTCTGAGGCATTAAGTGATCATCAATTTAGTACTGGAGGGTAAAAGTTGTAGAGGGAGACCAAGAGATGAATACAGTAAGCAGATTCAGAAGGATGTAGGTTGCAGTAGTTACTTGGAGATGAAGAAGCTTGCACAGGGTAGAGTAGCATGGAGAGCTGCATCAAACCAGTCTCTGGACTGAAGACCACAACAACAGCAATTAACTATCTCTCCTACTTTTAACTTCAAGCAATGACAAGGCATATATTATGTTTGATATTGCCTATCCTCCAATATTACATATTACTGTCAATTGTTGCTGTTCCTTCAGTGGTTAGTTATTGGATGGGCTTGTCTATAAAGGGCAATGTGTGTTATTCATTTACAACATTTTTTTATAACTTAGTATATAGTAAGATTCTTCATTTCGCAATAATTTACTGTACCTGCATGACTGAAGCAACCAGTGGAAGAATTGACTTTTTAGGCTGACGACAAACTTTGGTTCCTCTCTCTTGACAACACAGGTTAGGAAAGCAATCCAGTACAGTCTGACATGGCTTAGGTGGCAGATTAAATAACAGCCGTTGAGGTGGTGGTGAGCATTGCAGGTAGCTCACCATGTTCATTAAAGCTGATGCAAGGAGAAATAAATAATTATTATGTGAACAACTTTACTTCTTACTTAACACATTACAGTAGGTATTACAAAAGCAACATACAAAGTTAATGAAGAACATAGAACCATATATTTTATGACCATAAAAGTGCAGAAAAGTAATTATCAAAAGCATTAGTCAATGATTTCTACTATTAACAATATTTTAACAAGTTGTAAGTAACACACTTTCACCCCTATATTAAAAATCATTATTAATACAACATTTTATTATATCAGCATGTAATCAAAGTTTTCCAACTGCACAGAACACCACATATAATTAGCCACTAATAGGTCTGAAAGGTAATCAATACAATTACTGTAACATAGATGATAGGAAACAATACATTTTGCAGAGAAAAAGGAGTTCAAATTTGCTTAGAAAACAGTGATGTGTTGATTAGAGCTTATTGATGTATTGATCACAACCCAGTTGTCTTCATGGTTCAGCATCTCACTTTTCCACCAACACTGACCTCAGCTCCCATAGAGCTTAACTTACATCTTCCTGCCAGGCTTTTAGTTTTGCTAGCGTATTGCAAATAAGCGTCAAAATTTTGCATGGCCTTTTTGAATGGTGACAGTTCAAATGCCTGGCCAGCCATTCAGAATCCAGAGACTGATGGCTCCTTTCAATAGGACCCCCTTCCCTCCCCCCATCCCCATTTCCTTCCCCATCCTTCCACAATCTGAGCTTGTGCTTCCTCACTAATTACTGTGTCGTTGTTGAGACTTTAAAACCTGATCTTCCTTCTCCAAGGCATGTGAATCACACAAGTGAATTGTTACTACTGAGATGTTTGTCTCTTTGTATCAGAGTACATTGTACTAGTCTTGAAACAGTATACATGACTGTTGCAGATTATTACTTCTGCCGTGAACTGTTAGCTGGGTCATGTATGTTCTACGAATTTCATCTGGATTTGGCATCATATCTATTACTATAAATAGTGACTATACTAGGGGTGACCAATTTACCATTCACCATTCCACAATAGAACAAATTGTACAAGTGTAACCCATCCACACACCATACATATTAATAAGGGGTAGGGTGGCCATTCAATCCACATTATAGCTCCTGTTTCCAAGCAGTCATAAGTAGTGGCCGTGCAATATAGATATCTCTTACATGAATTCTAATTTCCCCACATGACTTAAAAGGCAAACGTATTGATTTAAGATGGCATCCTGATATCTTTGAGTGCGTTGTGCTCCTATTCCAAACTCTAGGATTGACATATGTGGATCGAACATCCACTGCCATAAGACAACTATGTCCACAATGGTCCCTTCTGTGATGTTGCTTATCAATAAACAGAGTATCATTGGATTAAAATGTGCAACAGTCACCACAGAAACTATGCCAGGATTCTTCTCGAATAGAAATTAGGCTCAACTGACCAATCAACTTCTTCTTTGCATGATTTTGTTAGTATTATTAGTAGTATTTAGCAGAATACATGTTGTAGACATCTGCTATGTGTCCCCTTATTTAGGTAAGTACCGCACATATTTTTGCTATTTATCTTTTTCCTTGCAGTTGTAGCAAAGTCTTAAGCTTCAAGTATATCTCTTACATTGCTCCACACATCTTTCAATTAGAAATGTAGACATACATATTTTACTTGAAAATTAAAGACATTACATGAAAATATAAATTACTTATATTATAACATGTGATCAGAACTTACAAAGAGGAGAATCGAAAAAAAAGAGTTAAAATGTATGTTAGAAATATTGAGAGGAAATTTTTGTGAACATATACCCTATGATAATATTAGAAAAGGAATGTTGCTACTCACTATATAGCAGAGATGCTGAATCACAGATATGCATAACAAAAACACTGTCACAAATAAGCTTTTGTCCAGCATGGCCTTCATCAAAAATAAATGACACACACACACACACACACACACACACAGACACACACACACACACACACACACACACACACACACACACGAGTGCAGTCTCTGGCACCAAGTTGTCAGAGACAGGTACTTGGCATCTGTGATATCCATTTTGGCTGGCGTAAAGTATATACATTAAATATTACACTAACAAGTGACTGTGAGAGTTTTTCTGAGAGCACAATTTTTCTATGGAATACCATAAACAGAAACTGTGGCTCAGTGTGGTGTTTACCCCAATGTTATCAGTTACTGAAGTAGGCAATAGCTGAAGTGTGTGGCATGGGACAAATGCATGGAACACACTAGCCATGCTGCAAAGCATCCCCCCATCTCTCCATGCTGTAAATACATCATGCACCCATCTTCTTACTTGGTCATAACCATAAAAATGAGTAACTAAAACAAAATCAGCCCAGCTTAAGGTTGTATGTAGCTAGTAGAGATCTCTTTATGTACACCAGAACAATGTATTACACGAACAAAAAATTCTCATCAGCGCAATGCTAGATAAGATCAAAAGAATACCAAACTTTCACACATTTAAAAAATCTACTGCTGATCCACAGCTTCTGCAGCTATAATTGATCTTTGGAATACTGCTCAGATCTGTAGGTTCTGTCTGATAATCTCTCTACTTGGCAATTTATAATTATCAAAATATTTTTAGATAAAACTAAAGATCTTTTACAAATACACTCCTGCGAATGTGTGTAGTTATGTGTATTTTGTGACCTTTTATGTGCATGTGAAATTCTATTTTTTTATACATATTTAACTAGAATATTGTTTTCTTTAGTACAGCCAGTTAAGATGTGTCAATAAGTTTTCAGCTGTATGTCTTTTGTGTCTATATGTGTGTACACAAATTTCTGTTTTCTTATATGTTATTACGATGAACCAAGATGTGTTAATAAGACAGCTACCAGTCTAGATGTTAAATTATGACTTATATTTGCCTATATTTTGTACATACTTATACCTAAAGTTTTTTACTGTCTTGTATTTTGACAAGTCCTGTATCATGAATGTGATAAAATGGGCCTTAAATAAATGAGGGATAATGTGATCATTCTTGGCAAAATATTTCACACAGGAATTTATGATAAGGTCAAGGTGCTGAAAGCTATTCCTGTTTCAGTCTTCTTGTATGTCATTACAATTATAGACATGGGCAAAACTAGAAACAAGAACCACTTTCTTTTTGATGCATCTGAAGAAAAGTTTCAAATGAGTGAACATTCTTTGTTCCAATTATGTAACTGTTTTATTAATTCCATTTACACATTTCACATGCTTAGCACATCACCACACTGAACAATAAGGAAATAATTACAGCTCAAACACATAAACCTAGCAAGCAGCACCATCTAATATGCAAAAAGAAGAATAAATTTGAAAAAATTTAAACCTTACTTGATTAAAATGCTGAAAGTGTTAGGTATGGGCCCAGTCATCATATAAAAGGGCTGTGGATAACACCCTTGAGATTAACTAAAAGTTAACACAGGGGAAACTTGAAAAGAGGTAAAAAAGATAAACACCAAAAACACTGATAATATCAAATTAGGAAGGCGGGGAGGGGGGGGGGGGGGGAGGGAGGGAGGGGTGAATAAAATATGAAAGTAATAAAAAGAGAAGTGTCATGTAATTAAGACTCAACATAACAGAAGGAAGAGCTGGTACCGCGGTAGGTACATGTTTTCAACCACCAAATTGATTGGGGTGCAACTGCAGTGTCCTCACCAACTGTAAACATGGAAGTGGTACACCCAGGCTAAGGACAGGGAACTTCTCAAGTTGAAGAACAACCACAGGGTGACACTGGAGCAACAATAACGTAAATGATATATGAGCGAATGGGGAGGGGGGTGGGGGGAGGGAAAAGGAGAAGAGGTTGAATATTTGGGAAACCTTATATATTTATGTGAAAGAATAGGAAACAAAGGGGGATAAAAGAGAAAATAGTGTGACATGAGGTTCATGTAGGATAGAGCATAATGTTGTGATAACTATTCTCTGTTTACAGTCAGCAAGGGCACTACAGTTCCACCTCATTCAGTTTAACGGTTGTAAATGTATATATACCACTGCACCAGAACTCTCTTTTACTATGGTGAGTCTTAATTACATGGTACCCTCTCTTTTTATTACTTTTATATTTTATTTGTCCTTTCCCACCATTCTCCTTCCCTACTTTGCTATTCACAGTGTTTTTGCTGTTTATCTTTTTTAACATTTTCATAGGGTAATTAACTTTTAGTTTATGACAAGGGTATTTTCTACTATCCTTTTACATGACAGCTGGGCCCCATACCTAATGCTTTCAACATTTTGACCAAGTAAGTTCTAAAGTTTTCCACATTTACTCTCCTTTAAGAAATATTAGATGGTGCTGCTCACTAGATTCATGCATCTGAGCAGTAATTATTTACTTATTGTTCCAGTCTGATGATTTACTAACCACATGAAATGTGTAACTGGAATTAATAAAAAGAATATATAATTGCAATGGAGTCTGTACACGCATTTGAATCATTTAACTACTGTTGCTGCACCTGCCATTATGGAATGGAATGGAATATACAGAAGAAAGTTTTTTGCACTTTTGTAAAACATAGAATGGTACATCTACCTTCCAGAAACAGACCTGAAACTGAGTAACAGAAAGGGATAGCTATATTATTTGTTTGTTTGTTTATTTGCAGGATGCTCCATTACGGTATTTACAGTACTGTGTGTGTGATTTTTTTTCTTTTTTCCCTTCTGTTGTATGATTACGAAGATGATGAGAGCAGTGAGAGGGTGAAACCTGGTGCTGGCACTTAGCCCACTCCTTGCAAATATCACCGAGGGGACTGACAAGCTCAATGTCCACATCTGGTGGACAGATCACTGTCAGCAGTGTCACATGCCCTCACTTCGTGACATGCGGTGGAGAGGTTTTGTATTTAAACCAAGACATTGGAGCAAAGTCTGGTGATCAGGAACTTTACAACACCACCTCTCCTCCCCCTGTGGCCAAACACTAGCAGTGAAAATTTTTTCCACCATCAGGATTTGAACCCCGGCTTACCACTGGTTCGAGCATCGTCACACGAGTTTGTGTTGGTGACCTCGATCATGGAGGTCATTTAGAAAGGATTGACTCCTAACTGGACTGGTGAGCTGCTGAACTGTGAGGATTTCTTGCTGTTGAATAACTTTCAGCTTAGTTTCTATTTTCTGTAGGCCTCTTGAAGAGCTTTGTTGATGCAGTTTATAACTGCCATTAGATTTTATAGTGGGGCATTCAGAAACAATTACAGATTGTTCAGATACTAATAGTAGTTACAGTGTGTGTCACTGTAAGAAATTTCAATAATATATAGGAAACATAACAGTGCCCATAACACACAGAAATAAATGATCTTTGCATTGCACATGCTGTGTTCTTTTCATTAAGCACTTTAGCGTCCTGTGACACACAATTCAGATCATTTCTGAGCCATGACAAAGAACCACAAGTGACTCATTTTTGTGATTACTTTGTCAAAATGTACTGGTTATAAAAAAACACTGAATACATTTAGTTTTTCAATAGACATGTATTATCTACTAAGAGCAAACACTTTTCTTTTCCAAATACATCTTTTTTCCCAGAGAATTCCCAGTGTAACATTGTTAGTGGAGTTTTCAACAAATGTACGAAAGCCCAACATTTCACATTGTCTAAAGTGGTCCCTGTGTCAATATGTTTCACCTAAGGATGGCCCAACTGCCTAGTGCAATATTTATGTCTGGGAAGTAACAGTTAGAACTCTGCCTTCATAGAGGACATGTCTCACTCGACAATATGGATCTCACCCATATTGCAATCGAGTTTCTTGCCTTGAAAATACAATCAGAAATTGAGCAGGATGGACAAAATAAGTCTGAAAACTTTCCAGTGAACATTTCAAAGGACCACAGGATTACTCACAGCAGAATAGATTAGCAAACCACAATGAAAACTAATCACAAATTAAACAAGTGAACTGTGAAATTTATCATGTACATATGCTGTTTTCTATGTATTTCACTAATGTACTATTGCAAACCAAATAAAACAATTATGCTGATTGAAAGCTTACATGATGTTAACTCTGTGCTGTGGCAACTAGTGCAAGAGGAATAAACACATACACTCACTAGACAGCCAACCACTCGTCAGTTCTGGGAGTGCTACAAGCAACATGCACACTGTCTTGACAGTACAATCATGTTTCCTCTGCTATTGTAGAGAAGGAGGTATTTGGTGTCTCCTGATCAATGAGGAATGTTATTTCTCAAAGTGTAACGAACAGTGTGTTCATGCACACCTTCTGGCCCACTTCCTTTTTCATTTACTTTTTCAGTTCTTTGGACAAATTTTTTGACGGTGAACTAAGCTTCTCTCTGTCTCAACAGTAACTGCCATGAATTGTGCAATACCAACCTAACATGGTACATTGTATTGCAGAATATACTAAGCGAACATCAAAATTTCAAAGCTCTGCAATCTTCTTCAGTATACTGTGCAAACCCATCAGTACCAATCTGAGATGGTCAGTATTATTGCATGGTACTCAGTAATGTGCAGTAAACATTGTGTGTGACAGCCCCTTGAATGAATTTTATAAAAGTCAATATAAGTTTTAATTTTTGGAATAATCATTCATCTGTAAGTGAAAAAATTATCTTGTTATCGAACAGACTAAATGTAAAGATCTCATCTCGTCATATAACCACTTCTGGATCAAAATCATCAATCAGTGTTTGTCTGTTTGGTATGCAATGCAATGGTTCCAGATGACATTAACAGCCTAAGAACTCCACTATAGTGACATTCTGGTTCCTGCAATCCAAGTCATCTTGTATTTTGCTTGGTGCCACTTTCTACTCTAGGAAAAAGAGAGAGTACAAGCTTCAGTTGGGCCAGGGTTCACTGCCTTCAAAAATCACAGAAAACCTAAATCTGGACAGCCACAAGGAGAATCACACCAGAGTCTTCCCAAAAATGAGTCAGTTGTCTTACCATTGCCTTAGTGACTTCACCATCACCAGCACTAGGACAGTCCATAGTGGGTGTGGCATCTAGCCTGTCTGTGAGCCTAATTGTTTCAATTTTCCACTTTTCATTGCTTTCTAATCAGAAAGTGTGGCCGTCACCGACTACGCTATGTGAATGAATCAGTCAATCCATCAAAGTGATTCTAAGTTCATTTGCCACCTGTGCAATTAGTATGTGCACCCTATCAGGCAACATCCATTATTTACCATGTAAGTGTGTACAAATTTACAGCTATCATCAGATGCGTAGTTGCTTCTCTTAGTATAGTACATTCTTCAATGTGAGTCGTTAATGATAATCAATTTGCTTAGCTTCTGTAGTTCCTTCTGTAGGAATGGCATATTAAAATTGTGTTATTTGACTAATGTGCTCGTATAGCATGCTGTTTCCTCTGCCTGATTCTTGCCTGCCACTCATCCACTACACGTATAGCATGCTGCTTCCTCTGCCTGCTTCTTGACTGCCACTCATCCACTACACCTTTTCCTTGATACTGATATTTTTGGAACACACGTAAGTTCCACCGTGATGATCTTCATACACAAACATAAATTAGTTTATGTTATTCTGGCACAGTTTTATGTGTATATTAGTAGAGACACATTACATTTTGATGTTATCCCATCTCTCCTTTCAAAAGTATTGGATTTCAGCAATATTAACTTAAAATGTTCATTAAGACAGGAGATATATGTATGGTTTTTGAAGCTAGTTTACAACATTATGCGCTGAGTTCCAGAAAAATGTAGTCACACGTAATAGTCAGTATCATTGGAACAAAATGACATACCATTACAATTCTTGCACAGGGGAAAGGTTATTTTATGCATTCAATGTGGCTCTATTAGCAGCTAAACAATGTTGATGCCACTGACGTGTTGACCGAACTATGGCTGTCAGTGTTGTCGGTGTAATAGCTACACAGGTTGCCTTGATGGTTTCTCATAGCTCGTTCAGTGTAGCTGACTTCTGTTGATAAACTTCATTTTTCAAGATTCCCCATAGGTAGAAGTCAAGAGATGTAAGGTATGGAGACAGTGATGGGTACCCAACAGCTCCTCTTGGAGCTATCCATCATCCAGGTAGATTTTCACCCAAGTACACTCTCACATCTCTGTGGCAGTGAGGTGGAGCACTATCTTGTTGCAGGTAAAATCTTTCATTTCCAAACACCTCTTGGATGGCAGGTAAAATCAATGTTTGCAGTATCTGGCGATACATCTCACAAGTTGCAGTACCTTTAAAGAAGAATGGGCTAATCAAACTGCACAGTAGCAGACCACATTACTCATTAACATGCTTGTCCAAGTGAAAGTGAGGATTTTTAGGAGCCGACTACATCAAATGTGGCAGTTTACAGTACCATTCAGTTCAAATTACACCTTGTCAGACCAGATAACCATCCCTGCAAACCATTCACCCTTACAAAGCATGTCTTCAAATGACTTGCAGTACTCCAGCCTTTGATCCAGATCATTGCCATTCATAGTGTGAAGAGATCTCAGAATGTACACTTACCACTTTGCAGCCTTCAGAATTCATCACACACTTGACTGGCTTACGCTGCTTTCAGGTGCGCCCTGCTTCACAGATTTTTGAGGCGATCTAGTAAACTGTTGCAACATAGCAGCACTGGAAGCTAGACTTCTTAATGTTTTTGGTCAGCCAGACCTTTCCTTATGCACATCCTGAACTGTACCATTGGTTTCAGATTTACCCCAATATGATAAATTGTCACACTTGTTGGTGGCTGAGTTCCATACACATTACACTATTGCTGTTGTACTTCCATAATGTTTTCATACTTCCAGTACCACTTCAATATGGTCTTGCATTGCTCAAACAACAACTTTACTTTGTTTGTTGCTACACTGTCATCAGATGGACAATACGCACTGAGATCTGTTGAGAAAACAATGGACTATGCTACCACACAAAATTCCAATGATATGTCATTTTCTTTCAAATATATTAACTGTCAAAGAGTGTCTACATTTTTCTGGATTCCTCTGTATATAACCAAATTTCTAAGAATAGACTTTTAACAGTAGCACAGATTTGCTTCCATAAACGCAATATTTGATTTCATGAAATCACTTCTTGTACAGTCTCTTGACATTTGCTCTGAGCTTCCCAAGTCCTTCCGCTCTGCATATGACAAAATTCTACAAGGCAATCAGAAAAGGTATAGCCTTAGAAGCATTCCTATTGCATAAATGGAGTACTATCTTATCAACAGAAAACAGAGGGTTACAGCTGGTTCACAGCACACAGTTTAACACTTAATCTTACAAAGACTCATATTATGCACTTCAGTAACATGATTTGCAGGTGACAGAAGCAGACATGAATGGGCACACACTGTACAAGACTTCATGTGTGAATTTCATAGTTATGCAGATGGATAATAAACCGAGGGTGGATCAACATGTGGAAAAGGCAGCTAAAAAGCTAAGTTCTGCCTCTTTGCACTTAGAAATCTCTCCCAATGTGTTTATCAGCAGATGAGGTTGCTAGTATACTTTACACATATTCACTAAATACTGTACTGTGGCATAATATTTTGGGGCAATGCAGCTATGGTCAAAAAACTGTTTATTATACAGAACTGTGCAATAAAAGGACTGTGTCAATTTGATAACCAAACATGTGGACAGTGGTCTGTGTAAAGCTAAATAAATACTTTGTAGTCTCAGATTAAAACAACAGCTGAGAGTACAAAAGGAAGAGCAGAGGTTTTATTTCGAATCAGCTATTTTCTGTCTAAGCCAGTAGAGTTGTCCCACATATATTGTTGACAAGGTGCATTATCTTGGCTGTTGTTGTGGATGAGTTTTGTTCTGTTGCTCCTTTATTGTTGCATATTAAGAATGTCTAGAGTTTCTGCAAGGACATATTTGGAAGTGTTAAGTGGTGTGTGGGTTGCAAAATGGAAGCAATTCATGTAGCAGTTGTAGATGTGACTTTACATTGTTCATTTTGTGTATCAAGCTGAGCAAATTACTTTCAAATATGTCATCCAAAAACGACTTCCTGCTAAATGCTACAACTTATTAGGTAATATACAAAAAATTAATGGTGCACTACTTCAGTCACTTATATTTCTAACATCGCTATGCATTGTTATGATCATTCTATCATCTTCAGGTGGATTATGAGACATTTACAATGCCTAATTTGCTTGTATTTGCTCTATGCTGCAATAGAACACCACACGTTTCTCACTACACCCTTTTCAGTGTTACAATATTGAGCAGGTCTTGCCAGGCAGCACACTGACATAACACAGATGTGCAGTGTAAGACAGTACTCCATTTCTAAGACTACTGACATAACACAGATGTGTAGTGGATGACAGTACTCCATTTCTAAGACTACTGGAGTGCATGCCCTCACGGCCTCCCCTCCATGTTTCAGGTATAAACATGATGGTTCTGCCATCTGTCCAGGTCATCAATTCACTTAGCTAGGTAATAACCATTATTCTGTGATTAAACAATAATGAACTCATAGCCCCACCTCTTTACTGTCATCATTCTTAAAAGTAGTAGAAACCATAAAGAGAAACAGACTCATGGGGTACTTAACAAAATATGGTCTTCTATGTAAAGAACAGTCTGTTGCAGATCAGGTAAAAGCACAGGATCAGCCATAACTCAGTTTACAAATATTGTTCTGAAAGTACTAGACAAAGGAGGTCGCATAACAGGAATCTTCCTTGGCCTTACCAAAGCCTTCAATACAGTAGGCTACAAAATTCTGCTAAATAAATTTGATGTACTAGGTATAAGGAGGGTAGCAAGTAAGTGGTTTCATACATATCTGAAAAATTGAGCATAGTACATGAAGATCTCTCAGACTAACTTCAGTTGTACCATAAACACCTTTTAAACCCAGAATACAGCACAACAATATTGGAGCCCCCAAGAAAGTGAGCTTGGTGCAATACTGTTCTTGATATATACCAAAAATTTTGTCAGTGTGGTAAGAAAGGACTACCAACTGATGACAGTAACATTTTAATCAGTGATGAGCTGCAAAGTGTACAAAAACAAAAAAGGCAAGAAACCCTTCAGTAATTATATAAAACTGAAAGATAAGTCAATCGCATGTGTACTGAGAACAAAACTTCTAGAGGTGCATGTTGACACAAAACTAAAATGTACGATCACATAATTGCCTTCAGGGAGTGAATAGGTTCAGCATGCTATGCACTTAGAATAATAAATACAGTGTTTAGTAGCTCAGGCACTAGAATAACATACAGGGTGAGCACAACATCTTGCCTTGATTATAAAAATTTATAACAGAATAACCGTTTGACATAATTAGTTACATTTGATGCCACTACATAGGTTAGTGTTACTAGTTGTTGTGACCAATAGATGGCGCTAGTGCTCCACAACACTGACTTGATCTGTTAGGTCACGTTAGTTGCTGGCAAAATGGTGTTGAAGCAGGAGAAAGCACAATGTGTGCTTCGGTTTCACGAAACAAAATCGCCCATCAGTGTTCAGTGTAAATTTTGGGCTTCTTATGAATGCAGCCCTCCTGACATTAAATCAATAAAGTGATGGTAATGCAAAGTTTTACAAAACAGGCAGCATTGAAGATCATCCTTGAAGTGCCAGGCCTCATGTGAGTGGTGCAACTGTTGGTCTTGTTTGGCAATCATTTCAGTGGAGTCCATCTAAATCAACTCATCAAGCATCACGTGAACTTCAAATACCACAAGCAAGTGTAGTGAAGATTCTTCATGAAAGGCTTAGGTTGCATGCTTACAAAGTGCCAATTGTGCAGGCCTTGCAACCCAATGATTTGCTCACACGTGCTGAATTTGCAACTGAGATTCTCAACATGATTGATGGCACTAATGATTACTTACATCACACATGCTTTACCAATGAATCCACCACCCCCATGTTACTGGAATGGTAAATAGGCATAATGTCCATATATGGGTTCAGAATCTCCACATGCTACAATACAGTTACAGCGGGACAGTGAGAAAGTGAATGTTTGGTGCAGTCTCATGCATAACAAGGTTTTTGGACCGTTTGTCTGTGTGGAAAAATCCATTACTGCTAACATTTACTTATATGTTTTGCAACAGTTCATTGCCCCACAGTTAGAAGAATATCATCCATGGATAATTTTCCGGAGCACCCCTCCCCCTCCCGCTCCCCCCACTGGGCTTTGATAGTGCGGCATGATTTCCTGGATGAAACATTTCTGGATCGGTGGACTGGGACTATATCAAGGACTGTGGCTTCATCACATCAGTTGATGACGTCAATGAACTGAAGGCTAGGACACAAGCTGCTGTGGGTACTGTGACAGAACCCATGTTACAAAACACCAGGGGGGAACTGAAATACTGCCTCGAAAAAAAAAAAAAAAAAAAAAAAAAGCCAACTAGTAACACTAACATATGTATCAGAATCAAATGTAAATTATTATGTCAAGCGGTTATTCTGTAATAAATTGTTATAATCAGGGCAAGACTTTGTGCTAACCCTGTATTTAATCTGTTCATTAAATAATTAGTTATGCTATAACTTTCTTCGGGAAAAATGAACAGAGTATGTAAACAATCTTTTAGTTCTGTCAAAGAGGGTTGGGTTGGGTTGGGTTGTGGAGGAGACCAAACAACGAGGTCATCGGTCTCATCAGATTAGGGAAGGAAGTCAGCTGTGCGCCTTCAAAGGAACCATCTCTGTATTTGCCTGGAGCGATTTAGGGAAATCACGGAAAACCTAAATCAGGATGGCCAGACACAAGATTGAACCATCATCCTCCTGAATGTGGTTGAAGAGGGGTATATAAAGTATAAAAAAAGTAGCAAGAGAACTCTCTGCATCAAGATGTTTAAATTTGTTGTGGGGAGCTTGTCTGTTCTGTGTAAAAACATTTTGTGAACAGTAATCTACATAAAGACCCGTACCCAAACAGCAGGTCTCTACATGAACATGAGACCAGATGCAGCAATTACTTACAGCTCAACACAAAAAATAAAACAGAAACCAAAATTAGTGTACTATGTAATGGAAATAAATGATACAACAAACTTCCACAAGTGTTCAAAGACAAAACTAAAATACAGGCCCTCAGGAATATCCTACAAAATTATTTAATAGAAAAGCATTTATACTGTTGATAAGTGTGGTTGCATTCGGCATTTTTTCAACTTAAATTAACACATCACATCATTTTCACAGCGAGTTAAACACATCTCACTCCACTGACTGGGCTGGGGTAGGCTTCTGTCTAGCAAGGTGATGCTCGTGTAGGCACCCTGTGATGCTGACAACATGCCAGAGGTTGCCCGGCAGCCTTGGTAGTCCACAGCCGCAATGCCAGTGGCACTGCTCGTAGTGCTGTGATGGTATTACTCTGGGGGGGGGTTTCTTCATGACTCGGCCCTGGTCACATTTACTGCAGCAGCGCACACAGACTGCTATGTGCAGGACGCAACTTGCCACCTTCTGGTGGGAGTCATATGGTGGGCAGCTCGGATGGCAGGTCAGTGGCGTGAGGCACAGAGTCCAACGAGGAACTGGGTGTTTGCTGCTACTGGTGACACACAGTCTTCTCATCATCCAGTGTGGCCCTGGTACTGTGGTGGTACTGTCAGACTCCCAAATTCTCTGTTCCTAAATACAGATTTATTTTTATGGCTCTGGCATGCATTTGTTACACCAAATCCTGACACCCAGTCATGTAGCCTGTAACAAAAGTCTTCCCCCAGTGTGGTGACATCGACCCATTGTAAGGGATCCGTGATCCCACGAACATAGATATTAAAATCCGACACCCAGGTCAATAGCAGACAGGAGTTGATTGTTGAGCACTGTAGGAGGCAGTGAGATTAGTGTCGAGTGAAAGCAGTACTGGGAAGACTCACAGAAAAGAAAAAATGGCAGTCGAGTTGGGTACAGTGTCAATGGCGGATGTGCCGAGTGAGGATTAAATTGTAAATTCACTGGAGTGTGACAAATGAGAGCTTCCCCTTATCATCGTGGGTTGACCCTCATCAATACAGAATCATGACTGATATAAAACCGAAATTGATAAGTACCGAATTATGTGTTTCGTGTCAACCGTGTCAGCCAGCAACAACCATGGATTGCAGTGAGGATTGTTGTGAATGTTAACCATCATCACTGCGTGTGATGAAGTACTTAAAATCAGCAACCAATAAAAGATATAAATGTAATTAAACATGTAAGGTGAAGGTAGCAACTGCCTCAGAATTTGTGTGTTAATAGAAAATACATATCAGCTAGTATATTGTAACATTTGTTGTCTTTAATAACAAAAAAATTTTCAATCATTAACTATTCTGTCTCAGAACAGCTGCACTGTGTTGAAATACCGCCAAAACCACAGCAGAAAAACCGATGGCCTTTCATCCATTAAGTACATGGTCATATATTCATAATAATTAACTGTTTGGCAGCTTCAGTACTATTATTGCTGTGCAGTGTAGTTTTCAACTGACTGCAGCTAGCTCATCCCGCAACCCTTCTAAAAGCATGTTATACTGACCCATGTGTCGCCACAACGTGGCTGTCAGCCTGTGGCTGCCATTGGAGTATTTCATGACGGCTTTCTTATGACTTCATATTAATTTCACTCAAGACTTGGTAGTGACACCACACTGTGCCCCTCCATGGAGAAGACCTGGCCCCTTCAGGCCTTGTTCTCCATTGTAACTACTTCTATTGTTAATTTTAAGGACAAATAAACACTAATTGAATGGCTATTCTTAAACGCTATACAGTTGCTGCCCCAATCTTAAAAACTCCAGAATCTTCTTTGTTGTCTCTTGCCCATACTTCTTAATCTCACAACATCTCTCAAGAGTCCTTTACCCTCCCCGTTAACTTTAATATTACAAAAGATATTTCCCTGCTAGGTCTCCAGCCATGCTTACACATACACAACTTTTAACCCTGCATCCCACACTTATAAATAAAAATAATACTCTTTCTTTCTTTATGCATTACCCTTAACATATAAGTTTTAACAAAACATGGTATGGCTCTATTAAACTCTTATGCTTGGTATCTGATCTGCCTATCCATTCGTTTTTTAACGCTTATTTTAGAACAACTCTTGGAATTTTGTCGTTGCAACAAAATTTTTCCCTAAGCATTCCCATAAAACATACTCCCAAAACTATTCACACAAGAAAACCACTTACAGCACTACCATTCACAAAAATTTGACAGATAGTCCCACTTAGTCCTCCTACTGAATTTCCCTGAAATGTTTGGTTTTCTGGTCCTCCTCCTCACTCAAAACACCTTAATGGTGCTCAGTGACACTATGCCATGTGAATTACTCCTTAATGTATTTGTCCACAGTTTAACTGGTTTATATTGCAAAACAGGTGCATCTTACGACAGCTCTACACTGGCAACAGTTTTCTGCGGCCAAAGATTAACTTTGGCATGATGTTTGTATTTGTATATTTATTGATCCACCCAATCATTCAATGTACAGAAGTGTACAACATGAATGGGACAAGTTAATCAAATGATATGAGAATATATATCTAAAAACACAGATGATGTGACTTACCGAACGAAAGTGCTGGCAGGTTGATAGACACACAAACAAACACAAACATACACATGAAATTCAAGCTTTCGCAACAAACTGTTGCCTCATCAGGAAAGAGGGAAGGAGAGGGAAAGATGAAAGGATGTGGGTTTTAAGGGAGAGGGTAAGGAGTCATTCCAATCCCGGGAGCGGAAAGACTTACAAGGTAAAATATATATATTTTTTAAACAGTATTTTACATATTTCTCTTTGCTTTTTGTTCAGGATTATTCTGATTGCTTTTAAATAAACAACTGCTTTTTTGCAGTATAAATAAGTTCCTTGATTCAGTACTGTGACACAAAAAACAATTCCATAGCATAGTACTGAATGGAAAAGAGCATAATACATGCTGAGCCATGCTGCGGCTCGCGTTGTTGCTGTTTGTAGGTTTCTGCCCTCTCTTGGAGGCCAGACGGTGTTGTTTAGTTGGCATGGTTGTGGTTGTTTGTCTTGTCTTGTGTTGACTGGTGCCACATGGTTTTGCAAGCATGTCCTGTCCGCTAGTGGCAGCAGCGGCAGTTATCGGTATGTAGTAACTGTTGCCCTATCTTTGGGCCGAGGCCATTGTTTTTCCAGGTCATGTGATTGGGCCAGTTTGGTTGGGTACTGAGGAGGAGCCAGGTCTATGCAGTGCCAGAACACACTGGGGCCACTGGCGGCACACATGGACAGCCGGATGGAAGGGCTATGGTCATGAGGGTGTACGACCTCATCGTAAACTGGATCCAGCAAGCTTTAAGACAAGTACATTTCCGTCCAAGTAAAGAAAACTCCACCATTGTGATATCTCGTGATTCTCCAGTGACTTGGGTTTCAGTTACTGCTCTTAGTGCCACTGAGGCAAAGAGCAGCGAGTGGAGTTCTTTGGGAAGGTGGATCTGATTAGCTTTCCTTGACTTCTTATTACTATTTACTGCGTTCAACTTGTTACAATTTGTTAAGTTCAAACTGCAGTAATTATTCTTGCCTGGTGGCCGCTAACACCCCACTTACCTGCCCTGGGGGTTAGTGTATGTAATGGCAGTGTACGTTTCCTCGCCTTGCCGCTGCTGTCCAATAAGGCGTGTAGTTTTACAGTTTTCTTGATTGTAGGCTGGTCAGTGTTTCTTCTACTCTGGTGGTAGTGATTCCTTTCTCATTCTTGGCACTCTAAACACAGTATTCTGGGGTCATAGTGCAGACTGCCGGTTCCAGCTTTGGCCTATCGTTCCATCATTGCATTTGTTTTATTGGACATCAGGTAGCTTCAGAAAGATTATCATTAGTCATTCATTAGACTGCCACTAGTCGAAATTACCATCTTGTGAAGTGAATGCATCTCTTGGCTGCCTATCTCATCACTCGCGAAAGTGTTTGTTGCTGGACCTTCTCAGAGGTCAATTCCTGGAGCACCGTCTGTGACCCCTTGGTTCTTGTAAGACATTTGTGTTCTAAAAGGAGGTCTGATGGCTGGTAGTTCAGTGTAACGCTCCTTCAGCCCACGTCTTTTGCGGGTATAATCTGCCTCAGTACCCTTTAAGGAACCTATGTACTGGTCCTTATGTTTTGTTATTGTATTATTTATTACAATGCCTTGTAATGCCTACATTAAAGGTTATACATGTCTAGTTAATAGTTCTGGTTACCTTCTGGAATAAATCTAGCAGTGTAGTGTTCAGTGGATGTTAAGGGTTGTGTTATAAAGTTTACCATCATCTTATTTCACCCATTTGGTGATCAGTTGCTTGTTTTTTTAATTAACCTTTGCTAGTGTATTTTCTGTTTTGCAGCAGGTTTCTAAATTTTTTTATATTATTACCGTTCCTGGCGTGTAAGGCCTTCAGCTGTGATTGTGCTCATTTGTCTTAAAATTCTAATTTGGTATTTGTATTTTAGCAGTGAGCCTTAAAACCTTATTTACTGCCATTCCTGGTGGTCTGATGCCTTCTGCTGTGTTTGTGGTGACTTGCCTTAATATTTCAATACACATAATTTGTAAGTTGCAGCGAGTTTTAAACAATTCTTAATTTATTGCCATTCCTGGCATGTAAGGCTGTCTGCCCAGATCACAGTGGCTTGCTTGTAAAACATTATCTTCTGTATCTGTATTTAATAGTGATTTGCTAAATTGTAACTCACTGAAAACCCTATTATTTACACCGTTGTTTACTCCTTCATTAATAATGTGTGGTATTTTTATTTATTGTTGAGTCTGGAATTACTGGTTTAAAATAAATTATGTGTAACTGTAAAAGGCAACCAATAATAATTGATTATGGCCCCGTCCACAATCGTAACTGAATCCTGCCTTTCCTGGACTACCAGGTTTCACATGCATGCCAATGTGCTGGCATTTAGCTTGTCCCTCACCTAGTGGAGCATAAAACAAATTTTGCTTAGTCTGGAACTAATCATGTCAGTGTGTCTTTTCCATGTGAATGAATCAGTGATTTCAATCCCTAAGAATTTTGTTTCATTGACAAATTGTTCATTGCTGTCACTTAGTGTTACTGTTGGGCTGTGTGGAATTCTGTTCTGAATGGTGTGGAAGGTTAGGCATAATGTCTTTTTGGGATTTAGGACTAGTCTATTTGATGCAAGCCATGAGTCTAGCTGGGTTGTATTTCTATTAACTGCTGACTGAAGAGATTCATCTGTATTTGATATAAGGATATTAGTATAATCAGCAAAGAGAAATGCCTTGCTAGTGGGTACGGTGGAAGGGGGGTCATTTACATAATGTAGAAATAACAAGGGACCTAGAATAGAGCCCTGTAGCACACCATTTTTTTATAACTTGTGTAGATGAGTGCACCTCATTTAGGATTCCTGATTGACTGACGTTATTTATATGAACATACTGTGCTTGGTCTTTCACATAACTGCTGAGCCAGCCATGGGTAGTTCCCCTTATCCTGTAAGAATCCAACTTGTGATTTACCACGTCAAAAACCCTTGTGAGGTCAAGACAGACACCTATAGCTGGACATTTCTTGTCAACAAGATGTAGAGTAGCATCAAGAAATTCGTATATGGCATCAGTAGTGGTTTTATTTTCTTGTAAACCATACTGAGCAGAAGAAAGAATGATGTTTTTTGCAGGAGGCATTGTGGTTTGCCGAACACTGACATGGGAGGTGGGGCACTTCTTCATCCACTGTCGTTGGCCGTTTTGTGGGTGATGCTGGTCATTCATGTTCTGTTGTCGTATGTGGCGAGACCTTCCAGCATCCACACAGGCTGCAGATGGTTGATGGCCACCATTGTCAGTTTGCTGGTGACATCAATTCGAGAGATGTTGCTGCAGCTGATGACTTGGTATGGACCCTTTTAAGGAGGTAAGAGTGCAAGTTGAACTGTGCCATCACACTGTATGGTGAATTTCATCATGACCAGCACCTTGTGTATGAAGGTAGGCGGTGCTGTGTGGTGCAATGGCAATTGAACGACAATGCCCTTAATTCTTCTTTGTACCACTTGTAGTAATTAAGATAACGGCTGTGGGTCGTCATCCGTGCGTGGCATGAAAAGGTCCACCAGAAATCACAGTGTCACTCTGAATAGTAATTTGACAAACAATGCCCATAGATCCTCTATTGCAGTGGTGTGCACCCAGAGCAAGACCCAAGGGAGCACTTCTGCCCATGTGCCATTGTGACACGTGAGCGCTGCTTTCACTGTTCTGTGTCACCTCTTGACAAAACCATTACTCTGTAGGTGATATGCTGTCATACACCAATAGTTGATGCTGCACATGTTGCATAATGCTTCAAACAGCAAGGCCTCAGACTGTTGTCCTTGGTATATCTTTATTGTAAGTGGGCAGCTGAACTGGGCAATCTACGTATGCACAAATGCTGTGGTTGTGGCTTCCGGTGAGTCTTTGGTCTCACTTCAACCATTGTGTCACGTGGCCAATCACAGAGTTGGTCTACTTTTGTCCTGATGATTCTGGTAAAGGGCTGATGAGGTACAAATGAATGTGACAAAATTGTCCACACAGAACTGCGAAGTGGCCTAGTGACAGTTGCACATCATGGTCAATTTTGCTTTGTTGACAGGCAGTGCATGTGTGTCTCGATACTTTGCAGTGTCTTTTAACATTTGGTCATACATGAAATGGTCAGTGACCAGCTTCATTGTGGGTCATATTCCTAGATGGGAGAGATTGTGCAACAACTGAAAAATAGCTTCACGAAAGGGTGCTGAAACCAGTGGCTGTCATCCTCCAAGCAAAGTATCACAGAGTAGAACTGCATCCGTCTCTGGTAGCTGACATTGTTCAATCTTCAGAGTGGTGGCGGGATCAGAAGAGGGTGCTGTAATTGACCCAACATCTGTGATATGGATGGACCCAACATCTGTTTCCATGCCATTTGGTGATGCTACAGTTGAAGTGATATGGTATTGACCCCTGAAAGGTAGTCCACCAGAATGTCATCTGCTTCCCATAAGTAGTGGACATACATAGTAAACTGAGAAATACGATCCAAGTATCTAAATATTCATACATCCATAGTTGAAATGGAGGACCGTGGGACGTCAGCTGGTATAAATTTATATTAAAAATCAAGAAATTCCTCCAGCTGTATTTAAGGTGTCGATTTTATTTTTGCGACTAGTTTCAACATTGTAACAATGTCATCTTCAGGCCCATACACTTGTTGACGTCAACTGAGTGCAGCTGATACTAGAAGTCAGTGGTGAGATACAGACATGCTCCATGTGGAAGGTGGTTAATTATCTCACCACTCACTTCTAATATCAGCTGCACGCAGTTGACGTCAGCAAGTGTATGGGCCTGAAGATGATGTTGTTACAATGTTGAAACTAGTTGTCAAAATAAAATTGACACCTTAAATACAGCTGGAAGTATTTCTTCCTTTTTAATATAAAAGTATCTAAATTGTCAGATGTCAAATCATCTCCATGACTAGATTATGGTCTGCATAAATCACAACCACTTGCCCATCAATACCTTCATTGAAATAGTGGACAGCTTGTAGAGTGCTGAAAGTTCTCAGTCAAATGTGGAATACTGTGATGAGGCTTTTGACAGCTTTTTGGAGGAAAACTGGAGTGGTTGAACTTGATCATTGATAATTTGTTGGAGTACTGCCTCTGCTCCTACCTCACTGGCGTCGGTGACGAGATACTACTGGAGGTCGTGGAATGTTTTTGGTCTTGGAAGATTTCATATGAGCACCAACTGGTCATCCAGGAGATATGTTTCTGAAGCGGAGATGGTGTACCTAGAAATGTGACTTGTTTCTGGTGAAGCTGTAATTTGTCCTTGTTGATTTCAACCCCTGTTTCTTCTAAGGCACCATGAACTTGTTTTTGCATGGTGTTTTTGAGTCCATGTGGCATTACCTAGAACTTGAATGAACCAAAAGGCATAATGATGTATGTTTTTTGAATAATGTCTTGGTGCATGAGAATCTGTTAGTGTGCTTTCTTGCAACCAACGATGGTAAACACAGTAGCTCCTGCTAGTTTGTGGGTAGTCTTGAATTTTTAGTACTTGTTAGGAATCATGCACAGTTCTAGCATTCAATGTAAAATGATCACCACACTTGCAGACTGATCTGGCTTTATTTGGAACCAATTTTACCTGCAAGGGCCATGGGCTGTCAGGTTGTCGAAGCACACCATACAACATTGACTGCTTCTTTTGAAGCATTGAGTTTTTGAGGATCTAATCTATGCACCTCGTGTCATGCCGCAGATCCTGGTATAGCAATAATCCTATGAACCATTATGTTCTGTATGTCACACAAATACAGTGTTGTTGGGACACTGGCATGGGCTGAGGAGGCAGACGGCGCAGAGCACAGAAGTACATACCAGTGTTGACTTGTCTGCTCAGGTTGGCTGTGAGCGTGGTTCTGGTAGGTCTGAGGCACAACTAGTAGTTTTCTTTGCACGCATCCAGGAGCTGTGTGTGGTGTACAGTGAACTTGTCCAGTGCAGCCAAGGTTTGTTGCATTAGGTGTTGCATTAGGCATAGGACCATTGGTGGCACATCCCGATATTATAGTATTAGATGTGTGCATGTCATGGTGGTACAATGCAGACTGCTGCAAGTCAGGGTAAAGTTTGAAGTGTCACAAGAAGTCCACCCTGAGAACTGGTTGCATCACATCGGCTCTGTAGAAAATCCACATGTGTTCTGCACTGTTGTTGAAAGTCACTGTTCTGCTTGTGGCGCCGCATACCCATATGAGAATGTCATTGGTGGCCAGGAGTTGCAGATGTTCTGAGGTAGACTGCACTGAGGCATGGTGATGCAGGACTATACTGACTTCAGACCCTGTGTCAATCAGGAAGTGGGTATTGTCTATAAAGTCTGTGACAAAAATGCATTCACCTGTCGGGGTCACCATGGATGGAAGGAAACTTGCAGCATGGTGGGCAAGTGTGTCTATTCCTGCCACCACTGGTGTTTGGGTGCAGGCACGAAGTTTGGCATTTTTGTGTCTTATCACTGAAAGTTCAGTGGTACCAGTGCACAGCGTCAGAATTGTCCAATTTGGCTGAACGTCAACTGTACTGGGGCAGTTCAGACATTGTGCTGTAGTGGGTTGTGGTGAACAGGCACTGCGGGGTGGCATGTTGTCATGGGGTGGTCTGTCTGAGAGGCGGTTGTCCCGACACATGCAGGTGTATGTTCTGTTGGCCAGTGTGAGTCCATCTTCCTTCGGTTGCTGCTTGTGGACTATCAGTGCAGTCTAGACTTCAGTTGGCAACTATGCAAGCCAGACAGTCCACAATGTGTGACTGTTTTGACCTTTGTGTCAGTCGAGTGCCAGGGGCAGCATCACAGCTGTGGCAGAGTGCTGTCACTGTGATGTGCTTCATACAGCACTTAATGTAGTTGTTGTTCTGGAGGGTGCACAAGTCATCTAAGAATCATTTGTTTTGCTGTCTCATGTTTATTGGAGGGCAGTGGTGATGGGATGATGTCACTTGCTAATTGGTGTGCTTGCTTAAGTGATACAGTAAAATGATGAATTTTTATGAGTCATCCGTAATGTCTCAGTGTGCAAAAAAGTGTTCCACTGTAGCATACAATAACATCAACTCCATGCAGAACGGCTGGAGCTTAATGTTGGACATGGCAGAGTACATGGCATGCTGACAGCATGTGTGCAAAAAAGCATTCCGCTGTAGCAAACAATAACATCAACTCATCCATGCAGAACGGCTGGAGCTTAATGTTGGACATGGCAGAGCGCATGGCATGCTGACAGCATGTGTGCATGTTGCATGTTGTAGTATATAGTTGCTGTGCTGTCTGCTGGAAGGTGACTGTGGTTGAGATGGCAACATGGCACCACAACTGTTTGTCAATTGCTATTGTTCTGTCTTGATACAGAATGCCACCTGAGGTGAGTTCATGGAAACTTGAAATGCAGGATAATCACCACAGTCAGCTTGTAAAATTATGCCATTGAGGTCAGTGCCAGTGGTAGTTGCTGTTGGAAGGAGACCAGTTGACAATGTGAGTGTCGAAGCCCATTGCTGTCATTGTGTGGCCTGCATTGGTGACATGGTCAAGGTGAGGTATGTTGCGTGACATTTTCTATACAGTGAGGGCACTACATTGATGCATACATTGAACACTGATGTAGTGTTCCTATTGTTGGACCTGTAGAGTAATTATTGTTGCAAGTTATCACTGTCAATACCCAAGATACATTGTTAATTTGATGTTGATCAAAACTTTCATTCTGTTCATTACGTTAGTAATCAATCTCACTTCACACATCCATGGTGCTCACACCTATGTACAGCGAATGTTCAATGAGATGAAGTTCTAGTAAGCTTGACGCAGATATGAGTGATCACTATCACAAATGCAAATCACGTGTTCACGACTTGGGGTTATCAATGTGGAAGGATTTTCACATTATGGGCAATACTAGTGAATCATTACTAACTGCACTGCATTCTGTACACAGTGTTTTATTTCCACTTGGTACAATACATAGTTGCTGTTCGATAGGAAAGCACAGAGTGGTGGTGATAGTGATCGAGCACCTGAAATGAGCAATCCATGAGCCAATGAAAGCCTTGGATACTGTCTCGGCAGTAATGTTAGGGAGAGGGACAACCTTGACCCAGTGAGACAAACAGTCGATAGTTGATAAGCTATATCTATGGCCCTCCGAAGGAGGAAGAGGCCCAATCAGATCTATACGTATGTGATGGAATCGTCCTACAGGAACATCGAACTTGCCCAGAGACGGGGTGGTGTGGCAGCTGATCTTGTTGCACTGGCAAGCGACACAGCTGTGTGCCCAGGTTTAACAGTCCCATTTGATATTCTTACAAACAAAACTTTCTGACATGAGATGTGTGGTGGCTCAAATGCCCAGGTTGGCTAGGTTATGCAGGGCATCGAAAACCTGTCGGCGCAGCCTGGGTGGGAGTAAAGGTCATAGGGTGCCGGTCGAAGAATCACACCACACCTCATCGGAAACGCCAGGAAATTGGCCTTTGTGAAAACAAGTGATATTTGTAGGCCTTGTAGGAGAGCCTTAGAATCTTCGTCAGAAGCTTGGAGGGAGACCAGATCGGAAAGATCAACAATGTGGGAAACAACACTGATCTGCGAGAAGAAATCCACAGCAATGTTATCTGCACCTTGATTGTGAATTGAGAAACCAGGTCAAAGTGGTGGTAACATCGAGGGGGTGGGTCTTCAGGTGGGTTGCAGAACGCTTCTGCCAGTGGTTTGTGATTGGTGAGGACGAAAAACGAACGTCCCTCGACGTTGGGGAGAAAATGTTTGATTGCCTTGTAAACAGCAAGGAGCTCTCTATTGAATGCAGAATATTTTCTCTGAGCTGTAGATAGTTTCTTGGAGAAGAAATGAAGGGGAGAAACTGTGTTGCCCTTGCGTTGTTGCAACACTGCCCCCACTGTGATGTTGCTGGCGTCCGTAGTGATGAATAACTCGGCCGAGAGGTCGGGGTGGGCGAATGTCACAGCGTGAGCTAAAGAAGTCTTCAGAACCTTGAAGGCCTCTAGCATCAGAGCAGCCCAAGAGAGTGGTTTGATACTGGAAGTTTGTTTGCCTGATAGCGCGTCCATTAGGGGTGCCTGAACAGCGGCGGCAGAAGACCGATAGCAACGATAGTAATTGATGGTGCCGAGGAAACGGCGTAGCTCTTTGTAAGTAGCTGGGGGCGACAGAGATGTGATAGCCTGCACACGAGATTTGGGAGGCTGTATTCTGTCAGTGGAGATGGTGGAACGTAGAAAGGAGACTGACGCCTGGCGAAACTGAAACTTGTCTTTGTTGACCTCGACACCATTGGAGTTCGAGGTCTGGAGGACCATAGACAGATGATTTTCATGTTCCTATGCTGAGCTGCTGATAATGAGAATGTCCTCCAGATAAGCAAACTAAAACTCGAACTGTCACAAGATAGGGTCAATGAAACGTTGCCACATTTGCGCCGCATACTTTGGGCCGAACGACTTGAAGTGGTATTGGAATAAACCAAGCAGCGTGATAATAGCCATCTTAGGAATGTCTTCAAGCACCGAGGGAATCTGGAGGTAGGTGGGTTTACAGTCAGTAACACTGAAAATTGTGGCGCCCAATAACATATGAGTGAAGTCATTGATGTTCGGCACTGGGTAATTGTCCATGACGGTATGAGCGTTTAAGCATCAGTAATCGCCGCACATTCAAAAAGATCAGTCGTATTTGGGAACGAGGTGGATTGGTGAAGACCAGTTGCTGTCTGAAGGTTGCAGAACACCTGCTGCCAAAAGTTCATTAATCTGTTGCTGGGCCGCACACAACTTAATAGGGTTGAGGTGTCGGACCTTATGCCTAATAGGAGGGCTGTCAGTGGTAACTATCTTGTATGTTGTTCCGTCAATGACGGAAGAAATTGAGAACTGCACATGAGATTGGTTAACGTCCTGGCACTGAGTCTTCGGACGAGTAGGGTGTGATGAGGCATAGCCGTTAGCACGAGTGGGGAAAGGTAGCACGAAAGTCACATGTCTCTTATGGGAGCATGGCGTGTGCTTGTGTGGAGTAGGATTGGTGCGCACGCAGTGCCAAGCGAAGGTGAATGGGTGGCGACTGTCTGCTGTTAACCTTGCACTGGACAACCAGCGCGGGCAAGAGCAGTGCTGGCTTTGCACGTGGGGCCACAATGGCTGCTCGGTCATGTGGCCGGTGAGTGACAAAGGGAGAATGTTTATCAACATGCACGATAGCTGTCTGAGAGGTGGGCATGGTCGCAACGCACACACGACTGTCATTAGCAGCACTGTTTGAAACACACAGCACTGGATGAGGCGAGTGGGATGGGGGGGTTGGAATGTCACACGCAAGTAAAGTTTGTGGACTAACCTGGTGAGACTTCAAGCTAGGCTTGGCCGAGCAATTTTCTTTAGGTGGTGACGCCATGGACTGTAGTTGCAGAAGCAAGGTATGAGCCATGATGACCTCACTGTAAGTGGATGTGATGAGTTGTTTTAGCTTCTCGTTGTCCTGGTGGAGTTGCGTCGCTGAGTCGTATTCTGACAGTAGGTCCGTATCGCAGGTCACAATGTCACAATGTTGCCTGTGAGGGTGGAGCACTTGCATGTGATATCATATGTTGCGGTGAAACAGAGCGTTGGACATAGGTTCAGGTGCACAGTATGTGAGTGTTCCTAGGATGGTGGATCACTGAACCCTGTACGATGTTCGGAGATAGTTCGTAATGTGACAAAATATCCATACCGAGGATCGGTTCATCGATGTCGGCAATATAGAATGTCCATGGAAAACGTAGAGAAGGAGATGGAGCAACCTTTACTGAGCCTGAGGTAGGTAACGTTGATGCGTTGACAGCTCGTAGAAGTGACTTCGTCTGTGAAGAAGTGGGTGGAACCATCGAAGTAGGTATGATCGACACGTCAGTTCCAGTGTCGACCAGAAAAGCTAGGCCTTATGCAATGTCAGTCACATAGAGACGACCACTCTGCCGGGCAGTCAAGTGAATGGAGTGTAATGTAAGAGGATGCCTGTTAGGTTCCCCACAGGACTCGGCGTCTCTTAGTTCCTGCGGTCGGTGTTTGGGTGTTGGCATGGCACCCTGCACTTCTTGGCGTCGTCGCCAAACACTTTGTGGTACCAGCAGAAAGGGTGAGCATGGTGAGAACGAGTTGGAGACTGCAACAATGGGGGCAGCTTGTCCTTGTTGATTTGTTCCAGTAAATAGATCGGTACGTAAGGTGTGTGGGCGATCCTGGAGTGCTCGGACAGCGGAGAGAGTGAGCCGATGCTGCCAGGAGAAGTAGATGAGGTGATGGCGGAGCAAACCTTGCCTCTGCTGGCTGAAGGTCGGTATGTGGGGGCAGCTGTGCCGACAAATGGTGTGGAATGTACTGGCTGATGTTGCTGCAGCAGCGAATACAACTGGTCTGCGATACATAGGCGGGAGCTGATGGACTTGAACGAGTGTGGTAATAGATGGATCTGTAGGTCAGTAGGTAGTTTGGCAAACCACACAGCCCATAGTGTGGCATCAGACATGGTATGCTCGTTCATGAGTAATCGAAGGTGGCACCAGAGTTGTGAGGGGGTGTGTTCCCCCAGGTGCTCCTCATAGAGAATCTTGATTATTAGCTCTTATGACGAGCAGGCAAGTCGTTCCATTATAGGCTTCTTTGCAAACTCGTATTTTGGTGCAGGCAGCAGCGAAAGGAGCAGATTACAAATCAAATCTGAGTGGTCATGGAGGTGTGTGACGAAGCAGAGAAACTTTGAGTTGTCGTCAGACACATGATGTAACTCGAACAGATGCTCAATGAGCGCGAACCACGATGCCGGGTTGTCCTCCTAAGCTTTGGCAGGTGGCCAGCAGGGCGTGACCACAGCAGCTTTGGTGTCTCCTGGGGTAGCAGCTGAACTGAGGTTAAGTCAGAGGCCAGCGTGGTAGGCCTGGATTTAAACCAGGTGAGCGAATCTGTAGTAGCAGCAGCTGCATAGTTGACTGTGTGTCATGAAAACACGGCATGGCAGGCATGGACGGTACCGTGGAAACAGGCTGATGGACGGCACATGAGGGGGGCCCAGAAACTGGACCCGTGAGTGATGAGTGCTGGATGGAAACAACCCGCTTCCGGAACAGGACGAGATACCGGTGTGGCAGACACAGGGAGTGCTGTGGGAGCAGCAGGTGGTTGAGCGACTGGAAACGGGGACCCCCGCAAGTGAGGGGGGGGGGGGGGGGAGGTTGAGAACGCCTACCACGTGGAAACTATCTGGTGCATAACATGCCTGTAGTGCATGTGGTGGACCACAGAGGCAAGGTAATGGGTCCATGTTGTGAAAATACTGAATTGTGCATGTAAATTGGACACAACAGGAACACCACATGCATGGAACGGACACGGCGCAGTTTGTAGTAATGGCGGTGTTACACATGGCCCAGCAGTAACTGATATAGCATGCCGGTGGATGGCTAAACATGTGTTTTAATTGAGATCACTCTGTTCTTGAAACACTTGATTTGAAGAGACACAATTCGAAATATTGTTCAGTTCACATTTCACTGTCAGATGGGCATAATCCAGTGACATGAAGCCTGAGTCCATTGTTCTCTCTAACGGCATAGTTGTCGACCATTGAAAACTAATGAGGTTAGCACATGGAGTTGGTTGAGAATGTGAATCACTGTGCGTAAATGATGAAACGCCATTGGTGAAGAAATGACGAAACTTGGAGAGCAGAGTTGTGCTTCCACATCTTCAAACAAGGCATTGTTTGACGTGGTCATTGCATAGTGCACATAACCTGTTGCATAAACACCAGCACAGAAAATGCGACACACGAACGAACTGTGGGGTCACCACTATGGGAATGGGATCGGTAATCAGGATATAGAAAACTTAATTCCTATATATGTCGTGGCTCATATATATTTACACTTGACACCGTGTCTGTACAGATTGGAGTATAACAAAGATCTGACTAAAGTAAAGTTAAGATGGAGGCTCAACAGAGCACTTAAGAGTTCATAGATATTAAGTTTCATGATCAATATGAACTATCTTGTTCTTCTTTTGTAGTTTTTATCTCTGCACCTAGGGGGATTATTAAATTCCTTTTTTTTTTTTTCAGGGTAATGGGCTTTTCCATCCACTCTTATATCTGCAGACCATCCAGTGTGTTGCCTTTTCTTCAAGTGAGCATGGTCAGGGATGTTTGATGGTCTGCCACACTTCCTTTGCAGGCTTCCCAATTCTATAACTGTTGCAGCAACTGATGCCTTGAATTCCACAACAGAAATCTCTTTTGTAAAGAATCCATGCATTTACTAGTGCAACACTATAAAAGTGGAAAAATATTCTCAAATAAAACTTCTTGCTTTTCATTATGTGAGGATAGCGTGCAACCATCCGGTCAGTCATGACTACTCCACCCACGAATTTGTTGTAGCGTGCTACAGCATATGGTCTCTCTATATCTATGTAAGACGGTTCTTCATGTCCCATCTTTTGACAGTATCTGTTGGTGTCCCTCCAGCAAAGGTAGATAACCATGCGGACAATGTTTCTATACACCCATTGCACAACTGTAATATTGTCATTTGAAGTGACAATAGACATTGAACCTTGATGTGATTTCATTAGAGCTTTGCTGTTGGTCAATATACTCTGTGCATCCTTCAGTCTGTTCGACCTTATAGTTCCCAATACATGAATTTTCTTTTGCTTCAGATACAAATGCAATGGGATTGTTGTGAATAAATTGTCAATAATAATCTTGTGATTCTTTCCTTCCAGCCCCTGGCACAATCTTACAACAGCGTCCCCAATAGGACTAAAGTTAGGGCTCAGTGTGTTATTCTGTTCCTGCCTTTTCCCTTGGTACATCTTACAAAATGTCACATATCCATCTGAGCCAGAGCGTACCCTTGCTTTGAATCCACACTTTTTGAGTTTAGACTTTATATACTGTTTTACCCTGCTTCTACCCTTGAAAGGGATAATCATTTCATCTATTGAGTGATATTCAGTAGGAGTTACTGTCCCTGAAAATGTATCTTTCAGTACGTCCAAAATGGGTTTCACCTTCACAAACATTTCAATGTTGTTTTCAGGGATTTCATCACTGTCTACAAAATGTAAATACATTTTTATTTTCTCAAATCTCTTTAGTGACATAATGTCAGCAATAAGATCCATTCTCAAAGCTGGGTTACTTGACCAGTACATATGCTAGTTTGGGTATTTTGTATATGTCATAATCAAATTAATCACTAAGGAGCAATGAATTTCACTTACTGAGAAAGAGAAATTGCATTCACCATTTGAAAAAGCATACCATGTTGTCTCTCTAACTATCACGTCCAGTGCTTCGGGAGTGAACATGTTGCAGTAGCAAAAATATGGTGTCTTTGTACTGAAGGATCACCATTACTTTTGTAAACACCACAGAATGCAGGAATGTTACCAATGGAGTCATTGTCCTTGTTTGGATACCATATAATACAGGAAGATGTTGGAGAATTCGAAACTGTGGGACTTGTAGTTGCACTATTGGTCTGCACTGTTATTGAATGAATTGCACTATCAACAGCTAAATCACCACTAGCAACAATGTCATCACCAACAACACTATCATCATCAGAATCATCATCAGGAATATCACTGTCTTCATCAATTGTAATTATGTCCAAATCAGAACAATTGGCATCATCAACAGAATCTAAAATGAGTAAAATTTCCTCTGGGCTCAATGCTTTCCTTTGATTCATTTTTAATAATGTTGTAAGAGAAACTGTAACATAAATGAAAGTAACAAAATGACAAAAACGGTATTTTATAATTGAGACACTGGTGGTTATGTTGTATTTCAGGTTATGTTACCTATTGCACTGTGTCCACAAATGTGTATGTTTGTAAACAGTCAATTTATACAAAATAGTTCCCAGATATCACTGTTTCAACAGTAACATTATGATAATAAATGTTCAAAGCACACAATAAAAAATTGTAGACGAAAAATTCTCTTGCAGAAAAGTGTAAATTATGATGCACGTACTGAACAACAGGCTGCCACTGACTATCTACAGGTATAAAAACATCTCTCCCCATAACAGTCGAAGGTAATGAACTACGGACAAGGTAGCCAACTTACAGGAACACAATGGCTACAAATGTAACCACTGCCCATTACAGGACCTCATTTTCTTCAATATATTCAGCACTAGGTTAATGATCACAATTGTGCCAATATCCCTGAAGAGATTAAAAATGAATTTCACTGATACTCAGTCTCGTTTACTTTAAAAATTTACATATATCTATCTACTTACCTAGAGCTAATTACTGGACTATGAAGCATGACATAATATAATATTATTGTTTTGTATTTTAAATTATTAACTCCATTATTATTGCAAATCTGTAATTTACAACTGCAATGTGTTCAGTTTTTCATATTGCTTTTACGGACCATGATGTGCGGTCACCATTCACTTTAAATTTGTTCCCAAGACATTGTTTCAATAGTTTTAATAATTTTTGAACCTTCCCATTGCTGTCAGGAAATGTAGCTTGTGTGTGAATCTGAAAATTTCACTTTCACCAAATATTGTCATAAAAATTGTATGTTGAGTCTAATTGAGTCACCATATATCAAAACGAAAATTCACCCAATAAAACCAAAAGAATAATTCACCATATCTCGTGTAAGGGCCTAAAATCATGTTCTTAACATATGTACAATGTACTCAACATGTCACTATCACAGGGGATGTTGCCTGGCACACTGAAATATGCTATTGTTAGATTGTTTACTGAGAAAAATAGTAAGACAGATACTTCTGACCAGTATCACTACTTACCTTCTTGTTAAAGATACTGGGAAAAATTATGTATGTATGAATGATAATACACCACATTCAAAATAAGATACTTAATCTCAATTTGAATTTCAAAAGGGCCTTTCTACTGGACGTGCTATTTTTTAATTCATAAATAAAATTATACAAAATTCAAATGACAAAATATTGCCAGCTGAATTTTCTCTGACTTGTCTAAAGCATTTGACTGTTCAGTTAGCAGTACCTTACTACAGAATCTCCAATATTAAAACACTAGAGATCTTGGATAACTGCTTTTCATCCTGTCTAACTAAAAGGGTGCGGAAGGTTGCGTTAAGAAACTAAAGGAGTGTATGCAATGAAACAGCATCTTCAGAATGTATGATGTAATGAAAATAAATGTGTAATTCAGCTGGAGAAATAAACTGTAAATTTCAAATTTTAACAAAGTTGTGGAACCTTTCATGACTATTATATCATTGTACATTGTACTTTTGAGAAGCACAAATGGTTCCCTTTGCTAATGATCCAAGTATTTGAATAAAGCCTAAGGGAGCAACTTCAACACTTGAAAATGCAAATAATATTTTCTTTAAAATAAATAACTGGTTCTCTGCAAATAGGCTGTCACTGAATTTAGATAAAACTCAATACGTGCAATTCAGCACTGCACAAAGTTTGATCACACCTTTCGAAATAATGCATGAGAGTAAATCAATAAGTGAAACAGAATATTGTAGAGTCTTACGTGTTTACATTAATAAAATCCAGTACTGGAAGTCACATATTACAATATTCTTAAAGATTTAAACTCTGTAGCTTTTGTGTTACAGATAACATCAGATTTTAGAGATGAAAATGTCTAAAAGTAAGCTCATTTTTGCTACGTATTTCACTAATGTCTTATGGTGTCTTATGGCATCATACTCCAAGGCAATTTGTCACTGAAGAAAAGCATGTTTCTTACAGAGAAGTGTGTAATAAGGATAATATGTGATTTGACTCCAGAACTTCTTGTAGACAGCTCTTTAAAGAGTGGGACTTACTGGCAACATTCTCACAGTACATTAATCCCTTATGGGAAAAATGACAAAAATCAATCATAGTTGGGAAATAACAGTAACATTCAAAAATATACTGCCTGATAAAAATGTGAAGCACCCAGAAAGGAAGGACAGAATGAAATGAAACCTCACGGGTTGAGATGATGTGCAAAGTTGTTTCAGTGATTATAAAATATGTCAAATTTAGAAAGAAACTAACTTATGAGTGTTGTATTCTCTTCCAGAGTGAACATTCCCACAACTGTTATACATCTACATCTACATCTACATCTATACTCCGCGAGCCACCTTACGGTGTGTGGTGGAGGGTACTTATTGTACCACTACCGGACCCCCCCTTCCCTGTTCCATTCACGAATTGTGCGTGGGAAGAACGACTGCTTGTAAGTCTCCGTATTTGCTCTAATTTCTCGGATCTTTTCATTGTGATCATTACGCGAGATATATGTGGGCGGTAGTAATATGTTGCCCATCTCTTCCCGGAATGTGCTCTCTCGTAATTTCGATAATAAACCTCTCCGTATTGCGTAACGCCTTTCTTGAAGTGTCCACCACTGGAGCTTGTTCAGCATCTCCGTAACGCTCTCGCGCTGACTAAATGTCCCCATGACGAATCGCGCTGCTTTTCGCTGGATCATGTCTATCTCTTCTATTAATCCAACCTGGTAAGGGTCCCATACTGATGAGCAATACTCAAGAATCGGACGAACAAACGTTTTGTAAGCTACTTCTTTCGTCGATGAGTCACATTTTCTTAGAATTCTTCCTATGAATCTCAACCTGGCGCCTGCTTTTCCCACTATTTGTTTTATGTGATCATTCCACTTCAGATCGCTCCGGATAGTAACTCCTAAGTATTTTACGGTCGTTACCGCTTCCAATGATTTACCACCTATGGCATAATCGTACTGGAATAGATTTCTGCCCCTATGTATGCGCATTATATTACATTTATCTACGTTTAGGGAAAGCTGCCAGCTGTCGCACCATGCATTAATCCTCTGCAGGTCCTCCTGGAGTACATACGAGTCTTCTGATGTTGCTACTTTCTTGTAGACAACCGTGTCATCTGCAAATAGCCTCACGGAGCTACCGATGTTGTCAACTAAGTCATTTATGTATATTGTAAACAATAAAGGTCCTATCACGCTTCCCTGCGGTACTCCCGAAATTACCTCTACATCTGCAGATTTTGAACCGTTAAGAATGACATGTTGTGTTCTTTCTTCTAGGAAATCCTGAATCCAATCACAAACCTGGTCCGATATTCCATAAGCTCGTATTTTTTTCACTAAACGTAAGTGCGGAACCGTATCAAATGCCTTCCTGAAGTCCAGGAATATGGCATCAATCTGCTCGCCAGTGTCTACGGCACTGTGAATTTCTTGGGCAAATAGGGCGAGCTGAGTTTCACATGATCTCTGTTTGCGGAATCCATGTTGGTTATGATGAAGGAGATTTGTATTATCTAAGAACGTCATAATACGAGAACACAAAACATGTTCCATTATTCTACAACAGATTGACGTAAGCGAAATAGGCCTATAATTATTCGCATCTGATTTATGACCCTTCTTGAAAATGGGAACGACCTGCGCTTTCTTCCAGTCGCTAGGTACTTTACGTTCTTCCAGCGATCTACGATAAATTGCTGATAGAAAGGGGGCAAGTTCTTTAGCATAATCACTGTAGAATCTGAAGGGTATCTCGTCTGGTCCGGATGCTTTTCCGCTACTAAGTGATAGCAGTTGTTTTTCAATTCCGATATCGTTTATTTCAATATTTTCCATTTTGGCGTCCGTGCGACGGCTGAAGTCAGGGACCGTGTTACGATTTTCCGCAGTGAAACAGTTTCGGAACACTGAATTCAGTATTTCTGCCTTTCTTCGGTCGTCCTCTGTTTCGGTGCCATCGTGGTCAACGAGTGACTGAATAGGGGATTTAGATCCGCTTACCGATTTTACATATGACCAAAACTTTTTAGGGTTCTTGTTTAGATTGTTTGCCAATGTTTTATGTTCGAATTCGTTGAATGCTTCTCTCATTGCTCTCTTTACGCTCTTTTTCACTTCGTTCAGCTTTTCCTTATCAGCTATGATTCGACTACTCTTAAACCTATGATGAAGCTTTCTTTGTTTCCGTAGTACCTTTCGTACATGATTGTTATACCACGGTGGATCTTTCCCCTCGCTTTGGACCTTAGTCGGTACGAACTTATCTAAGGCGTACTGGACGATGTTTCTGAATTTTTTCCATTTTTGTTCCACATCCTCTTCCTCAGAAATGAACGTTTGATGGTGGTCACTCAGATATTCTGCGATTTGTGCCCTATCACTCTTGTTAAGCAAATATATTTTCCTTCCTTTCTTGGCATTTCTTATTACACTTGTAGTCATTGATGCAACCACTGACTTATGATCACTGATACCCTCTTCTACATTCACGGAGTCAAAAAGTTCCGGTCTATTTGTTGCTATGAGGTCTAAAACGTTAGCTTCACGAGTTGGTTCTCTAACTATCTGCTCGAAGTAATTCTCGGACAAGGCAGTCAGGATAATGTCACAAGAGTCTCTGTCCCTGGCTCCAGTTCTGATTGTGTGACTATCCCATTCTATACCTGGTAGATTGAAGTCTCCCCCTATTACAATAGTATGATCACGAAACTTCTTCACGACGTTCTGCAGGTTCTCTCTGAGGCGCTCAACTACTACGGTTGCTGATGCAGGTGGTCTATAGAAGCATCCGACTATCATATCTGACCCACCTTTGATACTTAACTTAACCCAGATTATTTCACATTCGCATTCGCTAATAACTTCACTGGATATTATTGAATTCTTTACTGCTATAAATACTCCTACACCATTGGCGTTTATCCTATCCTTGCGGTATATATTCCATTCTGTGTCTAGGATTTCGTTACTGTTCACTTCCGGTTTTAACCAACTTTCTGTTCCTAATACTATATGCGCACTATTTCCTTCAATAAGAGATACTAATTCAGGAACCTTGCCCTGGATACTCCTGCAGTTTACCAATATTACGTTAACTTTTCCTGTTTTTGGTCTCTGAGGACGGACGTTCTTTATCAACGATGATAATGTCCTCTCTGGTAAGCCGTCAGGTATTTTATCGTTTCGCCCAAGGGGGGGTCCCTCTAACCTAAAAAACCCCCGTGTGCATGCCACACGTACTCTGCTACCCTAGTAGCTGCTTCCGGTGTGTAGTGCACGCCTGACCTGTCTAGGGGGGCCCTACAGTTCTCCACCCAATAACGGAGGTCGATGAATTTGCAACCATTATAGTCGCAGAGTCGTCTGAGCCTCTGGTTTAGACCCTCCACACGGCTCCAAACTGGAGGACCGCGATCGACTCTGGGCACTATGCTGCAGATATTAAGCTCAGCTTGCACTCCGCGTGCGATGCTGGTTGTCTTCACCAAATCAGCCAGCCACCGGAAGGAACCAAGGATGGCCTCAGAACCCAAGCGGCAGGCGTCATTCGTATCCTGGTTACTGGCACTTGGATGGAATTGACATCCAAGATGGTCCCACACATGTTCTATTGGGCTCTGGTCTGGGGAACTCACTCGCAATGGGAGTACCCAGACATCATGCAGGCAGTTGAAAGAGACCAGTGCTACAGGTGAATGAACAGTGTTCTGCCGGAAAATGGTCACTGCCTGCTGCTGTTCTCCTACTAATGGTGTGCAATGATACAGAATGTTGTTTGGAGTCCATTGCACATGCAGATGGGAAGGGGTTTTGATGTGCTTGGTGTACAATATGATGACCTTCCCTTGTGGCGGTCAGACAGGTTTGACAGGAGCATTGATGACAAATATGCTCACTTGCACGTTCCTGTGCAGTCCAACATCAGACTACTGTCACATCCAAATGCCCCAAATACTGGATATTGCATGATTCAGTTCATGATTACAGAATAATCAGCCAGTTTTCTATAAGGACAGTATGGTATGAACTGTGTGACTTTTAAGCTTGGTTATCACAAATTTTGTGCATATGGGGTCCCGAAGATTCTGGCTGATGTCTACAAAGTGAAGCTGTTGGGAGCTGCATTAACATTTCTGATGTGGTACAGAGCAGATGAAAATGAATTTTTCTATCACATCATGACAGTGGATGAAAAATAGGTTACATACTGGTATGTCAGAAACCAGTCAGTGAAGTGTGGTCACACAAGCTTGCCACACAGGCCTCTACTAAAGTGTAGCCAAACATTTTCTGCACAAAAATCGGTGATGACAATTTTTTGGGAGCTTTTATGGGAAGCGCCACTACAGAAAACTCTAACATTTATTGCAAAACGCTGAACAATCTCAGAAGAGCAGTCCAGAATGAAAGATGTTAGATGCTGAATTCTGGCATTATTTTTGTGCAGAATACTGCTAGATGCACACACATAAACATTGCTTAACAGTTTCAACTTGGAATAGTTTGATCATGTTCTATGTAACCCTTATTTGTTACTGAGTGATTTTTACCTGTTTCCAAAGATATAAAAATGGCTCAGGTCGCAGTTTTTTGAAAGTGATGAGGAGATAAAGGAGAGTGTCAGAACATGGGCTAACTCACAGGTGGCAAAATTCCATAATGAAAACATGGAAAACTCATGCCTTAATGTAAGAGGCATCTATGTAGAATACAAAATTATATCCTGTTTTCTGAATAGCCCTTGTAGCATTATTATTTTTCATTTTAACTTATATTAATCCATTTATTATTGCAGATCTGTAATTTCCAATTGCAGTTTGTTTAATTTTTATAGTACCTTTATGGACTAATTTGCATGATTGCCATTTCTCTTAAATCTGTCTCTAAGACATTGTTTCAGTAGTTTTAATAATATTTTAATCTTCTCACTGTTGTCAGGCAATAGTTTAGCTTGTGTGTGCATCTCAAACAGCTTTAATTTTTCAAAATTTCAATTGTCATTTCAATCAAATAATACCATAAGCATTTACATATGTTGAGTCTCATTACTTCATCATTTATCAAAAGGAAAATTCACTGGAGAAAATTAAAAATTCACTATACACTTAATTTATATTGCTTTTACTGTTATGCTATTACCTGATAGTTGAGGAACTTGGCTCCATTCAGGTAAAGGAATACGGCAGTAATTGACCTGCCCATCTGGGCAACATATACGGGGCCAGCAGTCTTCATCAGTGGTACAGTTTTTAATTGGAAAAGGCTCAACCATTTGTTCTTTGGGGCAATTTCGTGGCACACCATTACGAAAAGCTGAAAAACAATGCATTCAGATCTTGAATCCTGTTTCTTGTTTGGTACATGAGCATCATACGGTTTGTGGGGGTTAAGGATTAATATAAAATGCAATTGAAAATTATTAAATGAGTCTTTGTTAAAACTGTGACTCTTTTCTACTTTGTGTCTCTTATTTATGCACACCTAAACACAAGGTAATGTGACTGGTACTATAGGTAACCTTACTGGCATTAGAAACACAAAGAAACATTTGCAATCAAATGATACGACCAGCTGCCTTTTTACTTCTAGGTTTGATTACTGTGACCAGTTTCTGTGACCAAGGCCATTTTCCAGTCATTATATCATTGTGGGAGTGCATGTTTGTATCTCCATATACTTCTGCAACAATAAATAAAATAGATGTATAGCCACCAGAAAATGCCTTGGTGGTCAAGATTGATTTTGGTAATCTAAAACAAAAAGTGCAAGTGGTGCTGTCATTTGGTTCCAAGTAATACTACAGTCATGGAAATTGCATCACCATGTTCCATATGCTGGACACAAAACAAAGAAACATACTTTAACACACAACTATTTGGAACCATGCAGAATCGTTTTTGGTGACTGTGATATTAATATTTGAATGATGAAAATCTAAAACAACTGAAGTAAATAATACAAAACGTAAGACAATGAGCATCTTACATAAAATGTTCAACAGTTTTTTTCCTAAAATGTTTGTGAGTAAGAGGTTTAAAGCCACTTACGTTTATGAATAGGCTCTGGCTTTGGTCTAGGAATTCCCTTCAGACATCGTCTTTTACCTTGTACCTCACAGCATTGTAGTTTGAATGCTTTACAGTCACCATCATTTTTGCATGGAAGACTGAATAGAGGTATATTGGTGGTTGCAGAGGGACATATTAGACTGGTAGTGTTGTTGGTCTGTTCTGAAACATAAAAGGAGAATATTTTCATTGGTAAGCACAAGACAGCCCCTGACAAGGTGATCATTTTATTAACATTCGTAAAATGATTTTATAACTAAACTAAGTTCTCTAGTTGTTAAGTAACATTAAAATATACAGAAATGTTGTTGTGTAGCTATGTAAAAAGAGGCCTTATTGAAAGGTGAGAGACACTGATTTTATGACAGTGCAATGGGTGGTACTTTCATCTTGGCGATGACAAAGAAGAAGGAAGCTATATTTTATTTATCTGTATAAATTTAATATTTTTACATTAAAGGTGCCACCTTAATACTCAGAATTAGTTTATTCAATACTTTACTGAGTACTAGAAATTGATAGAATAAACACTGAAAGGAAGACCACAGTAAGAAATATGCACACCAATCAAATACTTAGGAGAATGTAGATATCATACATGCATCAGAGATCCAACAAGATCCCCAGCACTAATCTCAAATGAAAAGAAATGTAATTAGTAGAAAACTGGAAAAAAATTGAGAGCATCTAGTGAGAATGTGAGAAAGGGGCTAAATTCATTAGTCCCCTTCATCTTGCTGGAACAGAGTGAATAAGTACAAGCTTAGTAATCATTTTTATTAAAAAGAAAAAGCACAATAAATTTCCTTGAAAGTAAATATGTGTGAACATGCATCTATTACCCTGATTAAACATATAGAAAGACCTTATCATCTTACGGTTCACATTCACAGTGTTATAATTTCATGGCAGATGCATCACTGTTATGTTACATATTTTTGATGATAAATAAAAGTGGTTTACACTACATCGTACTATCTGTTCTGTAGCAAAGTATATACCACAGAAGATTTTATCATTTAACCTGTGTGACAGCTCATATATGTATGCCACATTTCATTAATAATTTTTATTGACATTATCTTCCTTATACATGATCCAGTCACACTGATGTGATCATTGCCTATTTTCAGCATCAACATGCAATAACCACTCACAGATGGCAGGTGGCAGCACTATCTGTGTAGGGCATATAAAGCCTGTCAGCGGATGAGGAACACAGTGCAGTCATTGTATTATTGCAGAAATGGAGCAATTTATCTGACATCCAAAGGAGTGTAATCATTGGCTTTTGGGCCAAGGATGGAAGCATTTCCAAAATGGCTTAGTTTTTAAACCTTTTCTTGTGCTGCCATGCACGAAGTATACTGTGCATCGCAAAATTGCACTATCCGAAACTGGTGCAAGGCAATTGCAGTACACCATGGGCCACAGATGACAAGGGTAAATGACACCTGTGGAGATGTCTAAGGTGAACAGATGTGCAACTGTAGAGTAACTGACCACCCACATGAAACAAGGGCTACCAACAGCATCTCCTCAACAACAGTTCAGCGAACTTTGCTTTGTATGGGCATCCACAGCAGATGCTTGGTTCTTGCACCCATGCTGACTGCTATACATTGGTAATGACGGCTGAAATTTGCACACCAATATAGTAACTGAATGTCCGTTGAATGGCAACAGGTGGCATTTTCAGATGAGTCATGTTTTATGCTCCATAGGACTGAAAGCAAACTCACTGCAACAATTACTGAAAGGGTTCAGGCTGGAGGAGAGAGCATTATGGTCTGGGGAATATTATTGTGGCATTCCGAGGTTAATCTTGTCATTCTGGAAGACACAGTGGATCAACACAAGTATGCATCTATTCTTGGGAACAGTGTACATACCTACATTCAGTTTATTTTTCTTATGATGGCACTTACCAACAGGGCACTGCAATCTGTTACATAGCTCACAGTGTATGTGCATGGTCTGAAGAGCACCATGATGAGTTTACCATAGTCCAATGGCCACCAAACCCCCCAAATTTAAACCAAATCAAGAATCTGTGGGGCCACCTCAATTGGGTTATATGTGCCACAGATCCTCAACTGAGTAACATAGTGCATCTGGCCATGGAACTGGAGTCAGAATAACTCAACATCCCTGCTGGTACCTTCTGGAAACTCACTGACTCTCTTCCTGCACATCTTGTTGCAGTCTGTACTGCAGAAGGTAGTTGTTCAGGCTTTTGACAGGCTTTTGAGTACATTAATTTGATTGGGTAAAATGTGACCAGATAGTGTATGTACTTTAATAAAATCCATGAAGCACTTAACACATGTCACTGCAGAATTAGAAATTGTCTAATATATAGCAGCTATTAAAAGGTAAAACAATCACTAATGTAAATTTCTCCAATTGCTAATAACCAGAGTGTAAATGCTAGTCTTTCTTTCACATTATGTTAGTCATTGGGAATTGGTGTTCTACTTTTAAATTACATTAGCTGTCATGAGCAGCCAGCAAAAATTGCCAATCAACATCTATACAAAGTTTTGGCCTAATGGTAAGGAAAATATGTTAAGTGTACCTCAATGCAATTCACGTATACATAGAAACTGATATGCATAGAAACTGATATACATAGAAACTGAGACACCTAAGTCCTTCCTTCCCTACACCAAATTGTACGTTTCTGTTCTTCATATCAACTGGAGGAAAAAGTTTGTGTAGCGACAGTGGCAGTAAACAATGTACCAAAAATCCTGACTGTATGGGTATGAGTGTGGAGGGGTTTTGAGGGGGTGTGGGAGGTGAGGAAGTGGGAGGGGGGAGATGGGCATTTAAAAGCCTTTTTCTACATGTTTTTCTTGATTATCTAAAAGATTGCAGCTTCTAGCAAAAATCTTACCCAATACAAAATAAAACTACATTAAATTTCCTGCAAAAAGGTCCTAATCATAGTTTCTCTAGAATTAATAATTTCCACACTGCAGGGGATGCAAAAATTGCAGATTGTTAAAAATTGTGTCTTAATGGTATAAAATTAACATATATTATTAACTTAAGTGGGTTAAGAACAAATTTTAAATGTTTGTACCACAACTAAGTGCACTAGAACTGTAATAAGGGATAAACTGTGTTCTGAGGGTGTCAGAGGGTGGAAAGTTTGGGGTGGAGGTTAGTAACCAATTATGACCAGTGCTAATACACTCAAACTGATAATTAAGATAATTACTTTATATATGTAAACTAGGAGAAAAACAGCTATTCTGAAAACAAAGCCACTGTTGCTTCTTCTATACTATGCAGTTTTCATTATTATCTGATATCCTGCTTTAAACAAACCATTTTAACTTTACACAGACCACTACCAACAATCTACATACTGGTAAAATCTAGATCTATCTGACACAAACATTAGAGTCAGGCAGAACTTACATTCCTAACTCCCAAGTATTCAGACACATTCTAGATGAAGTGGCTAATGATGTAATCCTTCATGTTGTGTTGAAATCTTTGGGAATTTTCAGTTTCCTCCCTGATGGCCATTGGCAATCTGTTAAAACTCTATTGTGAACTCTAGAGAGGGGTGCATACTTTACATGGAAAGTATTTCTTTGTGTACGGCAGTTGTGAATTACTGGGTTCATCCTAAATTTACTCTAGTTCATACAATGTAAGCTTTCGTGGCTGGTACTGACATCACTAAAAACTTCTGGAGTAATAGTTATCAACCACAAACACCGATAGGGAGTATACACATTGGCATGTAATTCTAAGAACATGTAAGTCCCTGAAAAGACTTCAGCAAGATGTCTAATTATTAACTTTACACAATGTCATTATCACATGCTTCTGCAAATGAACACTTTTTTTCTCCTTAGGTGTAATGACCCATGAGCTTATGCCATAGGGAACAACTATGTTAAAGTATGCAAAGTATGCTGACAACAATATCTGCAGGTGAACAAAGCAATAGACACTTGTGAGTGCAAAGTAGGCAGAACTGAGCTTTTTCATTAACTTTTCCATGTATATGAGGACACTACTATAAAAAGAGACACAAGACAGTAGTAAATGCAAAAAGACACACCTTGAGAGTGTGTTTCCTTCCACAACTGGCATCAATCTTAAATGTTTTTGCATGTGTGCCTATCCATTCAACAAACCCACTACACTTTGAGTGGTGTCTTTACTCATCCAGTTATTTGGTCTCCATCTATACCTACATCTACATCCATACTCCACAGTCCACCTTGTGGCACATGGGAGAGGGTACCCCATACCACTACTAACCATTTGCTTTCCTGTCCCATTTGCAAATAGAACAAGAGAAAAATTACTATCTATACACCTTCATATGAGCCCTAATTTCTTATATCTTATCTTCATGTTCCTTACATGCAATTTATGAGGCAACAGAATCATTCTGCAGTCAGCTTCAAATGCCAGTATTCTAAATTTTCTCAATAATGGTTCTCAAAATGAACGTCACTTTCCATCCAGGGAGTCCCATTTGAGCTCCTGAAGCATCTCCATAACACTTGCGAGATGTCTGAACCTACTAGTAACAAATGCAACAGTCCCGGGGCACCAGTGGCAGATACAGAAAAACCACAAGGAGGGGGCACTAAAGATATCTTCAGCTACCTTTACTTTTACCGTAATAAAAAATAATCAAGTCACATGCAAAGTTTAAGAAAGTTTTATTTAAACTGATTATACACATACACAACACAATGCCATCTTATGATATAAAAAAGTTACAATTGTGATTCTCTTCCTTAAATGATGAATTCTATGTGCCTCTTCCTCCTGGCAAATTGGTTAATTACATTGTCACTAGGACAATCAATGTCAGGGTTAGTGTTCAACTGACCTAAGCCATGAAGTCGATTCTCCTTCATTGTTGACCTCAGCCATATCTTTGTATGCTACAATGTTGAAAAACTTCTTTTTGCTGTAGTAGTAGATGCAGGCAGACACGAAAATATTTTGTACGTCATGTGCAAAGTAGGATAGTCAGATCTAGGATAAACAGACAATGCTTGCATAACAGAATCACAATCATTAAGGGTGTTTATGTTCGTTTGCTTGTATTGAAGAATCTCTCCCATTAGTCTCTTTTTAATCACAAAACAGTAGAACATTTGCAACTTTTCTCGAACAAATTCCAGACAGAATAATGTATTAAGATCACTATAATGGCCGCTACTTCTTGTAGGTATGTGTTAGCTATCTATGTGCAAGACAGAAACGTTTAAAATACTATGACGGCGACATGTGCTACATAGAAAATATCCACCACTGTGGAGCACACATGTTTATCCATTGCTATATAGTCTGCAGCTCATGGTCTATGGGCTAGCATTGCTGCCTCTGGATCACACGTCCCAGATTCAGTTCCTGGCTGGGTTGGGGATTTTCTCTGCCAGGGGACTGGGTATTTGCGTTGTCCTCATCATTTCATCATCATCATCATCATCAGCATCATCATCATTTGTGATTGGATTGTGAAACGAAAATGGACTGTGTAAAAATTGGGACGTTGTACGGGCACTGACGACTGTGCAGTTGAGTGCCCCACAAACGAAACATCATCATCATCATCATCACTGTATAACATTTGATGTACCAGTATGTTACAGGTCTGATCATGCATAACTAAACATACTACTGTTTCTCTTTTTAAACAAAGTTATTGTCATTTACGACATACAAAATAATTAATTCCTTAGTTAACAGACCATTTGCATGGTTTCTTTGGTATATAGGCTATTTATCTATGATTTGATTTTTTTTTAATGTATGCATGCTGCCTGTTTAGGGATTATTAAGACAGTCCTTTACTTCCCTCATTGCCTCATCTGTTAAAAAATTAAGTGATAGTGGTGACTATGACCATAATCTGCTCTGCCCGACATCACGTAATTTCTGAACTTGGCCTCTAGCATTTATTTCATCACTACTGACTAGTTCTGTCTACATTGCACAAAGAAAGTGGCCTACCCTTCTACACTACTCAAGAATTAAAATTCTAGCTGACTTTGTGACAAGCCTTCTCCAAATCTACAAATTCAGAATACATTTCCTTGTTTTCCACAAATCTGCTCTCTGTCATTAATGGTGTGCTAAACTGTTTTTTGAGTGCCATCATACATCCTAAAATGAAACTGCTTCTCTCGTAATTTACCTTCAATTTTCCACATTTAGTGATTCTTAGGGTATCCATGTCCAGAGGGCAAGGGGGCCCATGTCACACAAACACAACACTTTATTTTTTCTAGTACTTTGGTACAGAAAAATCACTTGCCACTGAGTGGCTGCCCGACTAGTCCTCATCACATGAGCTTAATTGAACATCAGATTGAGAGCGAGGCTGGCCGGGCCTGACTCTATAAGCCGCCAGCCAGCCAGTAGAGTGCACTACAGAGAGGCCACGTGTGCATCAATGAGTGGGGGGGGCCTCTGCTGGTGCTGGAGTCATGCAGCTTCTGTGGTGTGCCTACAGCTGCATGCCCAGATTGTGGCTGTGGGATCTTACGCAGGCCACCATCAGAAAAAACAGTGGCGCCTCCTTGGTAAGAAAGTCCTGCAGATATTTTTTCCTTTGGGTCTTAAAGGTGTGAACTATGTGCTCAGCCTCCACATTAAATTCGGTGAAAGGTAGGGGAGCGAATATGGTGAATGCCCAAATGCACACAGAAATCACAGAATGTCTGGGACAGGAACTGAGACTTGTTTTTAGAAATGAGAGTAACTGGAAGACTGTCCACAGAAAATTTTTTTTAAAGAGCCTGAATAGTAATCTTCATAATGGCCAAGGAGCACTGGACCACACATGGATAATGAGAAAACACACCAGTGACAGCTAAAACACATTCAGAAATGGACCTGCAAATTCCACATGGATGTGTTCCCAGGGATGGGTTGCTGAAGCCTGTGGGGAAAGCAAAGCCTTATGAGCTGCTTGCTGACTAGCACACTGGGGACACGCAGCCACCAAATGCTTCTGTTGCTGGTCAATGGCGGGTCAGTATACATATCTGCAAGCCAAGGTTTTGGTTGGGAAAGCCCCAGTGATCCTAATACAACAGCTATAAAACCTCCTGCTGCAAATCCTGAATGACCACTCTGGGAGCTGCGTCATCTGTGGAGAGGAGGAGGATCCTGTCTAAGAATGAGACACGATTGTGCATGACAAAACAGTCACAAAACGAATAAGAAGCATCCCTGGAGGACGAGATGGCCAACGCTGCTGGACGAGGTGGATGACTTGCTTGAGGTCGGGGTTAGAAGCTGCGGCCCTGGTGACTTGGGTACTAGTGATCAGAAAGCCGTCTACCATCTGGTGAGAGGCTGTATCCAGTTGGGAACACACAAACACACAAGCTCCTCTCTATCAAACTCACAGTCTGAACCCACAGGCAGCCTGGATAAGGTGTCCGCATTGGCATGGCGCCAAGTGGGCGAAAATAGTGATATTTGGAGAGGAATAATACCTAGCACTGCAGCCTATGGGCTACCTTATCGGTGACATGGGTGAACATAATAACGAAAGTAACAGCTTTTGGTCCTTAATGAGCTGGAATCTGGCGCCATATGAGAATACGTGAAATTTGGTGCCTATACACAATGGCCAGAACTTTCTTCTTGACCTAACAGATCTGTGCCGGATTGGGAGTTTTGGGTGCAGACACCAGTGGCTGCGCCAAGCCGTCTGCATTCCGATGGGCGAGGGTGGTCCCCTTGCTGTACTGCAAGGTGTCCACAGCTGAAACTGTCGGTTTGCTATGATCAAAAGTAGCTTGGCGTGGCGCCGACCTGAGGCGGTCCTTCAGCGTGGAAAAGGCCTGATTGTACGCCAGAGACCGGATAATGGAGGCACCCTTGTCGAGAAGGAGGTAGAGAGGTTCAAATGGCTCTCAGCACTATGGGACTTAACATCTGAGGTCATCAGTCCCCTAGAACTTAGAACTACTTAAACCTAACTAACCTGACATCACATACATCCATGCCCGAGGCAGGATTCGAACCTATGACCATAGCAGTCACACGGTTCTGGACTGAAGTGCCTAGAGCTACTCAGCCACCCCGACCGGCTGGTAGAGAGGGTGCGCAATGGTGGATCCCGCGGGTATGAAGCAGTGGTAATAGCCAGTTTGAGTCAGAAAAGCCTGCAGTTTAAGCAACGATGAGGGATGTAGCAAATATGTAATCACCTTGACCGGATCCACCCATTGTCGGACACTGTGCCATGATACACTGTGGCCCAGATACTCAAGAGGGGGTTGGAAAAATTTACAATTCTGTAGATTGCAACCACATCTGAAGCCCAAAATTTTTCAAAACAGGCCTGGAGGTTGCGCAGGTGGTCAGTCGTAGTACATCTGGTAGCTACAGTGTCATCCAGGTAGTTGATAGATTGCAGAATAATGGACGTGTCCTGTTGCAGATTGCATCGAAAAATTGCAGGGGCAAACATTAACCGTCGGTATCGAAATAGGCCGAAAGGCATATTACAAAACACGATATGCTGCGACGACTCATCCGAGGGTGACTGGTAATATACTTCGGAAAAGATCGAGTTTGGAGGAGAACTGACCCACTGCTAACGATGTGAACAGCTCTTGTGGATGCGGCACGTGTCAATGGAGACATGTCGACCGTGAACAGTGAATTCACAATGACCTTAAAATGACCGCAACGTCGCAGTTTACCTCAGGGTTTAATAACGATAACAAGTGAAACAGGAACCACGACCCCGAGAGATGCGAGCCAGACAAACTCTGCCTCGATTTGGGAGCAGAGGGCTATTGGAATCTACAGAGCCGCCTGCTTCAAGGTTATGTAGGCTTTAAAGCCTGTGGCGCACCCTAGGACTTCCGTAAAGATATCTCTAAGTTCGTGAGGGAAATCCAAGGGCCTGAAAGGCATCAAATCCGGAAATGTTTGCTGAGCTAGTGTGGTGTCACCGCCAGACACCACACTTGCTAGGTGGTAGCCTTTAAATCGGTCGTGGTCCGTTAGTATACGTCGGACCCGCGTGTCGCCACTATCAGTGATTACAGACCGAGCGCCGCCACACGGCGGGTCTAGTCTAGAGACTCCCTAGCGCTCGCCCCAGTTGGACAGCCGACTTTGCTATCGATGGTTCACTGCCTACATACGCTCTCATTTGCAGAGACGACAGTTTAGCATAGCCTTCAGCTACGTCATTGGCTACGACCTAGCAAGGCGCCATATTCAGTTACTATGTCTTCTGAACAGATAACATTGTGGATCATGTACCGTCAAGAGCGACGTTCATCATTAATGGATTGAAGTTAAGTATCAAACTTAGTATGTCCGCTTTCTGAATTCTAATTCCTTGTCATGTTCCAGACCTCACGTTAGTATCGTTCTTCCCTCCTCACGCCAGCCTGCGTGAGCTAAAATGCGTCCATTTCGGCCTCCTCTAGTAACACGGTGTTGGCTCTTCTGCCAACACAACATAATGAAGAACAATAAAGGTAATAGGCCGAGTTAGTGATCTGTAGGTAACATCAGCTGTGGACTCACTGAGCAAGGGAATTTGCTGTTAATCATATCCCCGTAGGCGCCTGCTTACTGGCGACAGCAGAGGAGACCAGAGGTCTGAATATGTCCGGGCACTAAGCAGCGAAACTGCCGCGCCGATGGCCACCGGCAGGCGCAACTGCCCCGAGAGAACCGAAACCTCGATGAAACGTCTGTCGGACGCCTGACAGGGCACCGCTGGGGACCCTCTGATCTATCATGGTGGGAGTAACGAGACGCAGAAGGCAGCAACAGGAAGCGGAGGCTGTAACAGTGTTTACGTGTTGTGGGGGAACCGGCGGATCGGCTGGCTCGCGCCGCCAGACACGCTGCCCTGCTGTGGCGTCGCTTCCAGCTGCCGACCAACGGCGTGCGAGACCACGTTCGACCGGGCAATGAACAAAACCTCTTCGAGGGTGGATTTCCCGATTGGCGGGACCGTTGCCGGACTTCCTTATACGGTGCAGAGCGGATGATAACGTCGGTAACCCTTTATACGGTGTAGAGCGGATGATAACATCGCAGACCGTGACGTCGACATACGACCCTTTTGACTTGGACGTGACGAAACGGCACTTGCGGCTAAGGCTGTGGAGAGTCTCGACCTAGGCGGGATAAGACTGATGAGGCTGCTCCTCGCATTGGTAGAATTCTACCCTAGCGGCCACAACGTGTGTGCAGCGGCGATAATACGAGGACAACAACGAGCGTAAATCATCAAAAGACAACGAAGAAGGTTCCTGTAATGGGGCCACCTGCCGCAACACCTGATACGAGGCGGGAAAGTACAGGACAAAAACAGTGCACGACATACCTCCACATCCGTCACGTGGATGGCACGGAAGTGTTGCCATATGCGGTGTCCGTACGCCTCCCAGTCTACATCTACGTCTACATCTACATACATACTCCGCAATCCACCGTACGGTTCGTGGCGGAGGGTATCTCGTACCACAACTAGCATCGTCTCTCCCTGTTCCACTCCCAAACAGAACGAGGGAAAAATGACTGCCTATATGCTTCTGTACGAGCCCTAATCTCCCTTATCTTATCTTTGGCGTCTTTCCGCGAAATGTAAGTTGGCGGCAGTAAAATTGTACTGCAGTCAGACTTAAATGCTGGTTCTCTAAATTTTCTCAGTAGCGATTCACGAAAAAAAAACAAAAAAAAAAAAAAACGCGTCCTTTCCTCTACAGACTCCCACCCGAGTTCCTGAAGCATTTCCGTAACACTCGCGTGATGATCAAACCCACCAGTAACAAATCTAGCAGCCCGCCTCTTGAATTGCTTCTATGTCCTCCCTCAATCCGACCTGATAGGGATCCCAAACGCTCGAGCAGTACTCAAGAATAGGTCGTATTAGTGCTTTATAAGCGGTCTCCTTTACAGATGAACCACATCTTCCCAAAATTCTACCAATGAATCGAAGACGACTATCTGCCTTCCCCACAACTGCCATTACATGCTTGTCCCACTTCATATCGCTCTGCAATGTTACGCCCAAATATTTAATCGACGTGACTGTGTCAAACGCTACACTACTAATGGAGTATTCAAACATTACAGGATTCTTTTTCCTTTTTCCTATTCATCCGCATTAATTTACATTTATCTATATTTAGAGTTAGCTGCCATTCTTTACACCAATCACAAATCCTGTCCAAGTCATCTTGTATCCTCCAGTCTTCCGCCGGCTCGTCAAACTGCGCAAACGGAGGGGGAAACGTAGCCGGAGACGCAGGGGAAGAGAACGACACCGGCACAGCCTGTCTGTTGTTGCGCCAAAGTTTGAATAGAGCTTCCATGTCATAAGAAGAAAAATGGGACAACCGATTGCAAAAAGCAACCACACACGTAACAAGTGAAAAACGATCCTACTCATCGACGGCGTATTCTAGCTACAAGAACACAGAAAATAACGAACACAGCACTCTTACTACTTCAAGTATTTTGGTACGGAAAAAACACTTGCCATCTGATCTGAAGCAACAATTTTACACTTCTCTGTTCCACAGGGATCCATACTGGCCCATTTCTCTTCATTTTATATACAAATCATATCCCAAATGCTGTAAATTATGGAAATATAATTACTTAAGCAGATGATATAACTCTGCTACTCAAGAAAAATAACACAGAAAATCTGGAAATAAAAGCCAACTTGGAAATAAGTAATGTTATCCAAAGCTTTGCTCAAATAAATCTGCATAACAACATTTCTAAAACACTTTGTTTAAATTTTTAACTAAAAAACCAACACATTGAAGATATAGATTTGTATAGATAGGCGCCTAGCAGAAAATTCCAAATACACAAAATTCCTTGGGATAATAATCAATGAAAATTTAAACTGGGACATGCTTTTCTGCTCTATTGTTTTAGTCACGTGAGTACAAACTTTTTGGATATTCTCATGCAAAAGTGTTTAATATTTTTAAAAATCTTAAAATAATTTATCATGCCAGTCTATGTCTCAGGGTTGTTATTCCTGCTGGATTTATTATTATACTGATGTTCACCTGAAGATGTGGCTTTTAGTGCCACGAAACCGGTAGCGATCCAATAATAGAGGTCTAAATACATCTGAAGCGGTTATGAATACCCAAGACGAATACTCATAGCTGTGGTTGCCCAACCTACAAGGTTGTCTGTAGAAGCATGCCAAGTGAGGCAAAAGGAGCCTTCTTTAGACTTTCAAATAAGAGTAAAGCCTTAGTTAAATCACATGTCCAGTTCAATATGATGAGTCTCAAGAATGGTTGCGTTCCAAATTACATAAAACATTTGTTCCGACAAAAAGTGAATATGCCTGAACACTGTGTTCGCAAAGTTATGACATTGTATCCGATGTGAAATACGATGTTTGTCTGCAAAATAGGATCACGTAAATAAGGGACTGTATTTAGCCCAATTAGTATTTTCTAAGTTAGTAAGACAGCAGCAATATGACTGGGAGCACGAGTACCTTGAGGATATAGTGGGACAGTTTCGAGATTGTACTAGTGCTATACATCAAGATAAAGTAAGCAGGTTACATAATAAGGGCCACCAGATTGTTCGTCAGGATGTCATAGAACGTGGTCTTGACTTTTGTCTTAGAGTGTGCAACCTTTCTGACATCACTTTTAATGAGACAGAAACATGATTTTAGAGGAAGGATCATCGTACGGGATCAATCATGTGGCCAATCAACAACAGATTAGTTCGTTGCTCTCCCACACCGTCTCTGCGCTACATGGTGCCAACCTAACCACGGCAGTGAAGTAGAGATTGCCGTCAATAAAAATCGAGCGAGGCCGTACAGACTACGATGGGTCTGGTTTAGTCAAGGAACGACTTTACAGTGACAAGGCTGTTTCGGGCAGTATTAACAAAAAAGTCTGATGAACATTAACCGCTAATAGTCCAGTCGATCAAGGGAAAAACAGCCGTTATCTTAAATGAAGATCAGTATGTGAATAAAGTGCAATCCATGTTTGTAGATAATGGAATTGTTAAGTCTAATGTAGATCCTACGAACAGATATTTGGCTATTCTAAAAAGACCATTAATACGACCACTACCTTTCCAAATCCGTTAAAAAAGAAAAATATTGTTCCTATGAACCCAGTAGCAAGCTTTGATTAACCCACATAAAGACGACTTTCCAGCTCGTCCAGTTGTTAACGCACGTAGTGGGCAACGGCTACGACACTGAGAAGTTGATTGCAAGGTACCTCGACTGGCACTGCCACCACCCAGTTCGCTTCAACATCCGCAATAGGGGACAACCAATTGAAAAACTTTCTAGCTTAACCACCCCCTCAGGAACTCTCTCTGGAGGTCAAGAACGTGTATACCAGTATTCCAACAGATCAGGTGCAGGGTATTGTGGGTGATAATTTAAGACCGTATGGCGGACAACGCAGCAACGAAATCAATGACGTATTCAAGTTGTCGGCATTGGTTCTAAGGTTCAATTACTTCACATTTGGGGACGATATCTTTTTACAAAAACAAGGTCCTGCAATGGGGTCCCACTTGTCATACTGTCTTGCCGATATATTCATGACAGCTTTCGAGTCGGATGCTATGACTCAGTTTCCAATATATGCCAGCAAGATCGTAACTTGGTACAGATATGTAGATGACATTCTCTTTCTTTTCAATGGGACACGGGAGGAATGTTGTCAGTTCGTTAAATGGCTTACACGAGAGCATATAATTTTCTGCTCATCACAATGAAGGATGACATTACCGCATCTGGACCTTAAATTACCTTATGGGGTACTAAAGTCGGATTCGATATTTACAGAAAAGCAACCAACACCGATGTAGTGATTCATAGCTCCTCCAATCACCCTATCAAGTACAAAATGTCGGCCTTCAGGTCGTTTCCATATAGGCTCCATCGTGTGCAGTTGTCAAAGGAAGCCTTTGGTGGAGAGTTTCGAATCATTCACTACATGGCCTACAAAAGCGGTTATGACAGAGAGTTTGTCAGTGGTATTAATCGTACTCAGAAAAACAAGAAAAACCACAGGAACGGATAGCACCCTTATCAATGCCGATAGTGGATAGTCGGAAGACCATTGGTATCATTCATGTATCATAAAATTCCATATTTCGGCAATATTTCCGGAAGGATCGGCAGGCAGTTGAGGTCTAAAAATATTTACCAGGCTTTCTTCATCCCCAGCAACATTGGCGCAAGGTACAGGCACAAAGAACATGCCACTTGTCCCAAATGTAATGCAGCCAGGAGCCTTAGCACTAGGCTTAGAGAACATCTTAGGGTTTCCATCTCAGAATCTGCCTTGAGTAGCCACCTTCGTGAGCAGAGGCGTTCCGCTACCGTTCTCACTAGTAACTTAAGTATTTTACATCGAGAAAATAAGGGACACACTTTAAGCATCATGGAGGAGGTAGAAATTATGAGATCAATTAGTCGTTTTCCACACCAAATCCTGAATGGACAAACGGAGTTGAGACACCGTTGCATTTTGGCAAAATTCGACCTCCTAAGTTAGTACTCTGTACTTTCTTCACTTAGTCCCCTCTGTTCCTCCTCGGCCTTTCCAGTTTCCTCACCTCACCTCCCCACCTCCCACGCATCCGTCTATCTTAGGTTTTCCGCGTTTTCGTTTCAAGTATGTTTTTAAAGTTTTTGTAAACGTTCTAAAATTTTATCTTCTGTTAATAAGAATCAGAATTCACACAGGCTTGGATTGTTTCACCTATGAAAGTGAAGAATATTTTTAATGAATTTTTACGAAGAAAAAACATAACAATGCTTTCTTTTGTTTCAGGATAGTCAGCAAACATGGCGTTATCGTTTGAACAACGGAAATGGGTGTTACAGTGTTACAGGAAAACAGAGAATGTGAGTGCGGTACGCCGACGTTGGAGAGTTGAATTTGGAACACCACCACCGACGAGAGTAACAATTACAAGAATCGGAGAAAAGTTTGAAGCCGAAGGAACGGTGCCCGATATGAATAAGGGACATAGCGAACGAAAGAGAAGTTCAACAGACAATGAGAGCGTTGATGCACTAATCCAGGCATACACACGATCGCCGAAGAAATCTGTCAGGCAATGCTCTTGTGAGATTGGGATCTGCAGAAGCAGTGTTCATACAATTTTGCGGTCTCAGAACTTTAAGCCTTATATTCCAAGACTTCTCCATGCTCTTAACGAGGATGATCCTGATAGGCCAAGCGAATTTTGTGAGTAGTTCACTAACAGATGTGAAGAAGGAGCAACGTTTCCAAGATCGAATTATTTGGTCAGATGAGGCGACGTTTAAACGTGATGGGACCGCCGTAATTGCGTGTACTGGGCCAGGTAGAATCCATACATAAATGAACAAAGGCATGTTAATCTACCAGGAGTAACAGTCTAGTGTGGTCTGCCTTCCAGAGGGTTAATCGGGCCATTGTATTGTATTGTATTGTATTGTGTGTTAACCGGGGACCTAGAAACGACGGAGAGGCTTCGTCCCCGCCGCAGCCGCAGTGGTCCACAACCCCACGACGACTACCGCAGTCCACTTCACCCCTCCGCCGCCCCGCACCGAACCCAGGGTTATTGTGCGGTTCGGCCCCCGGCGGACCCCCCAAGGAACGTCTCACACCAGACGAGTGTAACCCCGATATTTGCGTGGTAGAGCAATGGTGGTGTACGCGTACGTGGAGAACTTCTTTGCGCAGCAATCGCCGACATAGTGTAACTGAGGCGGAATAAGGGGAACCAGCCCGCATTCGCCGAGGCAGATGGAAAACCGCCTAAAAAACATCCACAGACTGGCCGGTTCACCGCGCCTCGACACAAATCCGCCCGGACGGAGTCGTGCCGGGACCAGGCGCTCCTTCACACACCGGAAAGCCGTGCGTTAGACCGCACGGCCAACCGGGCGGGCTAATCGGGCCATACTTCTTTGACAACACTGTCACGGGCGAAAGTACTCGGAAATGTTGGAAATGATAACTCCTGGTCTTAGCGTTGTCTTTGGAAATGAAGATTATTACTTGCAACACGATGGGGCGCCACCTCACTTTCACTTGGATGTGAGGGTATTTCTCAATCGTACGTTCACTGCATGAGCGAGCCGTCCACAGGCAAGCTATTTACTTTCTTGCCGTCAGTATAACACTCTAGGTAGAACATCCCTCCATTGTGTGGCAACCACTTCTTGGTTTTTCATTCTGGCTCATAAATAGGTATTAATAGTTTTCATTTGTTTTCTCCTTACTAATAGATCACTATGGTACGATTTGTTTAGGACTGATCCACTGTGTAGGAATCTGAGTGTTTTTTTCTATGAAATGCCGTCTTTTAGTAGGGGTAAGATGGATACTGCCTACAGGAAAATTAAACAGACCTTTGGAGAAAAGAGAACCACTTGTATGAACATCAAGAGCTCAGATGGAAACCCAGTTCTAACCAAAGAAGGGAAAGAAGAAGGTGGAATGAGTATGTAGGGGGTCTATACAAGGGCGATGGACTTGAGGACAATATTATGGAAATGGAAGAGGATGTAGATGAAAATGAAATGGGAGATATGATACTGCGTGAAGAGTTTGAGAGAGCACTGAAAGACCTGAGTCGAAACAAGTCCCCGGGAGTAGACAACATTCCATGAGAACTACTGACAGCCTTGGGAGAGCCAGTCCTGACAAAACTCTACCATCTGGTCAGCAAGATGTATGAGACAGGCGAAATACCCTCAGATTTCGAGAAGAATATAATAATTCCAATCCCAAAGAAAGCAGGTGTTGACAGATGTGAAAATTACCGAACTATCAGTTTAATAAGCCACGGCTGCAAAATACTAACACGAACTCTTTAGAGACGAATGGAAAAACTGGTAGAAGCCGACATCGGGGCAGATCAGTTTGGATTCCGTAGAAATGTTGGAACACGTGAGGCAATACTGACCCTACGACTTATCTTAGAAAATAGGTTAAGGAAAGGCAAACCTACATTTTTAGCATTTGTAGACCTATAGAAAGTTTTTGACAATGTTGACTGGAATACTCTCTTTCAAATTCTAAAGGTAAAATACAGAGAGCGAAAGGCTATTTACAATTTGTACAGAAACCAGATGGCAGTTATAAGAATCGAGGGACATGAAAGGGAAGCAGCGGTTGGGAAGGAAGTGAGACAGGGTTGTAGCCTATCCCCGATGTTATTCAATTAGTATATTGAGCAAGCAACAAGGGAAACAAAAGAAAAATCCGGAGTAGACATTAAAATCCATGGAGAAGAAATAAAAACTTTGAGATTCGCCGATGACGTAGTAATTCTGTCAGAGACAGCAAAGGACTTGGAAAAGCAGTTGAACAGAATGGACAGTGTCTTGAAAGGAGGGTATAAGATGAACATCAACAAAAGCAAAACGAGGATAATGGAATGTAGTCGATGGGTGATGCTGAGGGAATTAGATTAGGGAATGAAACACTTAAAGTAGTAAAGGAGTTTTGTTATTTGGGGAGCAAAATAACTGATGATGGTCGAAGTAGAGAGGATATAAAATGTAGATTGGCAATGGCAAGGAAAGCGTTTCTGAAGAAGAGAAATTTGTTAACATCAAGGATAGATTTAAGCGTCAGGAAGTCGTTTCTGAGAGTATTTGTATGGAGTGTAGCCATGTATGGAAGTGAAACATGGACGATAAGTAGTTCGGACAAGAAGAGAATAGAAGCTTTCGAAATGTGGTGCTACAGAAGAATACTGAAGATTTGATGGTAGATCACATAACTAATAAGGAGTTATTGAATAGAATTGGGGAGAAGAGGAGTTTGTGGCACAACTTGACTAGAAGAAGGGCTCGGTTGGTAGGACATGTTCTAAGGCATCAAGGGATCACCAATTTAGTATTGGAGGGCAGCGTGGAGGGTAAAAATCGCAGATGGATACCAAGAAATGAATACACTAAGCAGATTCAGAAGGATGTAGGCTGCACTGGATAGAGTAGCAGGGATAGCTGCATCATACCAGTCTCAGGACTGAAGACCACAAGAACATCAACAACAATAACAACAATAGTAGTGTTTTGTTTTGATGGACAACGAATGTTGGGTAAAAAGATTCTGAGCTTTTCCATTCTAATGTTTTAGTCATGTGGGTATTAACATTTTGTTATCCTCACGTAAAAGTTTTTGATATTAAAAAAAAATTAAATCTTAAAATAATTTACAATACCATTGTAGGCCTCACGGCTGTTATTCTTCCTGGATTTATTGTTATACAGACGTCCACCTGATGATGTGGCTTTTAGTGCCAAGAAACCGGTAGTGACCCAATAATAAAGAAATAAATACAGCTGAAGCGGTTATCAATACCCAAGATGAATACTCCAAGCTGAGGTTGCCCCACCGACAAGGTTGTCTTCGTGAGAATAGTTGCTCCATAAACAATATATTTTCTGAATCCCTGCTGACTGTGTGTCAACAAATCGTTTTCCTTGAGGTCATTCATAATATTCCAACACAGTATATGTTCCAAAGCGAAGTTCCTCATTTTTTATTTATTCATCCAAATAATCTTTCCAGAGTGAGGGACACAGGACAAACACAAAACTAAACAGTAACACAACGCAACACATGAAAAATAAAGTATTATTTCAGTAGATGCATCAATTTTAGCTTTTTTACAAAAGAGCTTGCACTGCTTGTTGTAGCTGCACTGTCTTGTTTCAAGTCTCTTGTATCTAAAATGTTCTAAAAATTCTGCTACTGAATAGAAGCAATGATCTTATAAGAAGCCCTTGGGATTTTACAAAAGAGCGTGAAAGATATGACTTTTACCTTATGTGAAAGACTATCGTAAATTTGTATACCGCTGTTTATTGAGGAACAAACTGTTTGTAGAAGAATTGCTATGTTTGTAATGTGTAAAAGGTGGTGGGTAGGAATTGCTAACTGAATCTCTACATCTTGTTTTCATTTCCCGGGGAAGGGAAGGGGGGGGGGATCATTATATGGTGATATTTAGAATACAAACAAATGTACAAATTAATTTGCAATATGAATGTAAAATGACTCGTTCCACATCATGACGATTTATCATGCAAAATGATCCACAGAACATGAAAGCAACTAACTAACTATTGTGGAAGTTTTATAGGCTGATGTCCGTAGTGACTGGACATGAAGCTTTTTGTCTTGCATCTAGCACTTGGATATTAAAATTTTCATTTATGTGTTTCACATTCTTTCTAACATAGTTACAGATTTCTAGTATGTACATACAGAGAAGTGGGAGGATTGACGACATTTCAAAGAGGGGTTTGTAAGGATCTGTTTGTCGAGCACATTGCATTGCTCTTACAGTTCTTTTCTCGGTTAGGAAAACGAGTGAACTAGGTGGTGTATTACCCCAGCATGTAATTACATACAGTAGGATGCTATGGAACTGAGCAAAGTTGGCAATTCGGACAGTGCTAAAACTTGCTTTAACAGAGAGTAATCGTAGAGTGTAACATATTTTATTTAGTGTTCCACTTATTTTGTTTATATGTGCATGCCATTTGAAGTTATTTTGAAGCCGAATGCCTGAAAATTTAGTTTCCAGGGAAGGTGAAATTTTGTTGGACTTTGTCACATTGATTTTGCATGCATCACCTTTGAAACAAAAATAAAGGAACTTTTTGGTGTTTATCAGTACTTTATTCCCCTCAATCCATCTATTTAGCTGTGATGTAGTTATATTTACAGCTACTTATAGCTGGCGCGGAGTATTTCCTGCAATAAGGATGCTAGTGTCATCTGCAAAAACAAGTGTTTGTGACTGAATGTTTTGATTTAAATCGTGTATACAGGAGAAAGACAATCGGCCCAATAATGTATCCCTGAGAGACTCAATTTTTTTAAGAATTTCTGTCTCTGAGAAACATATCCTAGTATTTTCCTTTAGTTAATGTTTTCTTTGTACCTTCTGTTTCCCGTTTGTCGTTTGCGATGTCAACCATTTTAGTGGATTGCCTCTAATGCCATGTACTTGAAGCTTGTCCAACAGTATGTTGTGGTCCAGAATGTCAAAGGCTTTATATAAGTCTAAAAAATTAGAGTGGCACTTTCTTTTGTCTATTGTTTGCAGGGAATTGTGTATAAAATCGTACATGGTAGTTGATTTATTCCTCCTGAATCCATGCTGAGTATCAGTGAGAATTTCGTTTTTCTCTAAAACATTTATTAACTTATTATACGTTACCATTTGTATGATTTTACTAAAGCCTGATAATAAGGCAGTTGGTATATAGTTTTTTGTATTTGATTTGTCTCCTTCCTTATCAACAGGGGCCTTTCTAGCAACTTTTAAACAGTCTGGGAATGTGGCTGCCAGAAAAGATCAAACGACAATGTCTGCAAGAGGCAGTGTTGATACACTGCTTTACGATGCAGTCAGGATGATATTTCCTTAAGGGTTGATACAATATGGACGATTTCATCTGGAGTTGCTCGACAAACACCGATTGAAAAAGAACATGACTGCAGTTTGTTTTTCTGCTTCTTTCTAATATCCGTTTTGTCTCTGACTATTAAATTATTTATGATATCAGCAAAGTAATATCTAAAAAGGTTTACAATGTGTTGGGGATCAGTTCCACTCTTGTTCCCATGGTTCAGAGTGATTTTACATTTTAGGCGACATTATTTGCTTTCTTCTTTATTACTTTCCATAATGTTTGGCTTTTATTTGCTGAGTCTGTCATGAAATTATTATTGACCTTTCTTTTTGCCTGGCGTATCACTCTACTGCGTATTTGAATGTATTTCTGAATGTTGCTGTTCGGAAATGGGAGAATGTTATTGTTCTTTCTGAACCTATTTCTCTTTTCGTTTTTTTGACACATGTTGTTGTATATCTTTCTGCCTTTGTAGTTGGGCCTCTTATTACATCTGTTTTGAGAGGGAATCCAATTTCAAAGTAATCACCGAAGATGCTAGATAATTTCTCGAATTTTTTGTTGGTGTCACCTATTTGTAAAACTTCTTCCCACCTTCCTCCTGATAATAGGGAACTGAATGTTTCTATATTATGTGCACTGAAACTTCTTGCTCTTACAGTTCTTTTGTAGTTCTGGGTGGTGAGCAAGTAGCTTCAGAGAAGAACAACTTGATCTTCATGATCACTAAGGCAGTATGTATGTCGGTGATTTGTAGGAGTGACTCTACAGCTACTTATGTCTAATGTGTGGGTTCGATGCACACATCAGGCAACCATTTTTAGAAAGCACGAACAGACACTCTTCACATCTGATAATGCTGGTTGATCAACGTAGGTCTGCACCGTGGCTCCATATCAACATTAAAGTTGGTGTCCGTTCGTCGCTGTAGGGTCGGTCATAGCAGAGGCGGAAGTCACGTCAAGTGCAGATTCTGTCACCAGTACGCTTCCTTACCCGAAAGGTTTTTATTATTAGTGAGCCAGTCGTCATGTAAGGACACAAGCCACTTGTGTTTGAATTAAGATGTTGACAATATTGGCGCTGTACTGTGTTTCGAACTCATACCTCTCCTTTCTCCAGGTCTGGCCCCTCTGCGACGATGCAGTTACGTCGTTCCGTTGTTTCCTCGAGGTCCCAAATTTCTCTAGGTCTGCACAAGACCGCATCTCTCGTTTCGAAACCCAGTCAGGCGCGAAAGTTTCCATCGTGTCATTTCAAGTTGTTACATGCGCGCATCAAACTAGAGATGACAAATGATTACCATTTTTAACACCTTCCGTTTGCAACAAGAACGGTTGGTACTGGATTCGACTCCGTCAGCAACAGAACTTTCCGTCGTATCATTTCATATTCAAACATGACATCCTTAGCTACTGGTAAAAAGAATTCGATGGTCAATTTTTCTTCGTGTGTAGACAACAAAGATGATACGGTTGGTTGGTTGATTTGTCCGGCATTTGCCTGAAGTGATTTAGAAAAATCACGAGGACCTAAATCAGGGTGGCCGGACGTGGGTTTGAAACGTCGTCCTCCCGAATGCAAAGATGATATATGCTGGACTCTACTCTCAGTCAGCACAATCGTTTGTCATGTTTGGACATTTGCAGATCTCACTACCGGTGAAATACAACGATTTTTCTAGTCTATTCGTGACTAGATGTTAACTAAAACAGGTTATGGGTTCGAATCCCGGTAACGCATAACTCTTTCGTCTCGCCATTCAGTCATCTCGCTATTGGTGAAAAATTGATTTCTAACATTTGATTTTGCTTAGTTAACAATGTGATTAGATGCTGGATTCGAATCCCCATCAAAAAGAAAACTCTATGCCATGTCATTTCAAATTTAAATCTGTGCATATTTTATTACTTGTGACTGAAGCCATATTTAATGTGAACCGTGGTTAGTTAAGAGGAAGAATAGTTGCTGGATTGGAGTCCCGGGACCCAGTCTGGTACACAAATGTTCGTAATGTAACTTCAATTTGAACTTTGTTTTTGAAATGTCATTTACTGTAAAAAAATTGGATTTAGAAGCGTAATGGCTGTGTCATCTCAATAACGTGTTTTCTTATGTTTGCGTTATCGTGATATTAATTTGCATATTATGGACTGATAGCCATACAGAGCAGTTACCTCTTCTGGCCTGCTGTAGTAACATTTTTGTATGGTCAAACGACTGTATCGAAAAGACAGCAGAGGACCTGCACGACTGTTACGGTAAGTGGATTGCATACATATCACGCTAGACACAATTTTGGTTGTTCGGATACTTTTGTGCACGATAGTAGATTTCGAACTCCCTATATATACAGAACACTGCACTTCAGAGCAGTACATGCACATTAAGCACTCCTGTGTTTCGTACGTAGAGAATTCTGTATTCCACAGTACGTGTACGTTTCACACTCTTAGTCATTTTTGTGTGTTGCGCTGTACCTGAACTGTTGTATTAAGTCCATTTCCGTCACATGTACGGATGCTGGCATCACAGGAAACGTGTTCAGTAAGGTATCCCGAAACTCCGTCTTCTTTTCTGCACAGAAATGCTCTCGTTCCTACGTGCGTTATACATAATTTTTTTAAACAGCTGTCCTTAGTACCGGCTTCGCCCGGCACAGTTTGCAGCAAGTAAAGCTGTCACCAGTCCGAAGACTGACCTGAGCAGCACAGTGCCTTACTAGGCACAGTCCTGTCGCAGGTCTTCCTGAGATCTTTGAACTGACTCTCCCAACCTGTGTAGTGTGGCCTCCGAACCACGGTGCAGCTCGTCATTCCTCACATCAACAAACATTGCCGGAGGTCAATAAAGCGATAACTGACAGATGCAAGATTGGCCGGGAATCGGAGCTGAAACCTATGGGTCCATAGTCTGTCATTTTACCATTGAGCGACCACGCTAGTGTATTTTTGTTATTGCTTTCGACACGAAATTCTCTTTTTGTATTTGATCATACTCACTTATTTTACATTTTCATCACAATACTTGATTTTATAGTGTGAACTGGAAGTCCACCGACAAGATTTCAGAAGTTGTTACCTGTTTTTCGCTCTATGCCTTCAAGCTTGCGTACAGTCACTGCTGAGTTCCATCTCTGTTTTGTTTTTTTCGTGAGTGTCAGTCGTACACCGACTCCAACACACAGCAGCAAAATGGTTCAAATGGCTCTGAGCATTATGGGACTTAACATCTGTGGTCATCAGTCCCATAGAACTTAGAACTACTTAAACCTAACTAACCTAAGGACATGACACATATCCATGCCCAAGGCAGCATTCGAACCTGATACCGTAGCGGTCACGCGGTTCCAGACTGAAGCGCCTAGAACTGCTCGTCCACACCGGCCGGCACACAGCAGCACGGACAGGTTCACTGATGAAGAGTCGGCCGATATGCACTTAGTGCGTGTGGGTTCACTGAATGCAATGCAGTGGACGACGCTATGCGAAGCTCCTCCCGCATCGACAACAACCACAGCACCGTTTCGCCTGAGGGTTGTCACGTTACTGTGACCTTTGTGTTGTACGAGGTGTGTTTTTCAAGTACCGTTTTGCCACACCGCGGCCGCAGCGCTGTGGTCGGCGTTCTGCGCATACGCACTGGGTACCTACATCTGTTGTCTACACACTAACGCCATTACAGTCTGATTCTTCCTTGTTTACGTTGTGCACTGAGTGTTTAAGATGCCTCCGATAATCGTGAGTCCCGCCGACTGTGAAGTATGGGCTGTTATAAGATTTCTTAGTGCTAAAGGCCTAAAAGCGATCGATATTCATCGTGAGGTCTGTGCAGTTTACAGAGAAAACATTATGAGTGACGGAATGGTAAGAAAGTGGGTGAGAGCATTTAAAGATGGCCGCACAAATGTGCATGATGAACAACAGAGTGGGCGGCCTTCGGTCGTTAATGAAAGTTTGGTACAGTATGTGGACAATAAGGTGAGAGAAAACAGACGCTTTACGATTTCCTCCTTGCAGGATGACTTTCCTAATGTTTCTTGTAGTGTTTTGTATGGCATTGTGACCAGGCACTTGAATTACCGAAAATTGTGCACACGTTGGGTACCGAAAATGTTGACGGATGTGCACAAAACCAAATGTTTAGACAGTGCATTGACTTACCTTGAGTGCTATCACAACGACGGTGATGATTTCTTAAGCCAAATTGTTACGTGCGATGAAACATGGGTGGCCTACGTCACATCAGAATCAAAGCAACGGTCCATGGAATGGCGGCATTCAGATTCACCCAGAAAAGTAAAGTTTAAGCAAACAACTTCCGCCCGTAAAATCATGTGCACAGTTTTTTGGGACAGAAAAGGAGTATTGCTTGTGGAATTTCTGCATCGTAATGAGACAATCAATGCAGTAGCTTACTGTAAGACATTGCACAATCTGCGCCATTCAATTCAGAACAAAAGATGTGGGAAGTTGAGCAAGGGCATCGTTTTGCTGCAAGACAATGCCCGTCCGCATGTGGAGAATCAGACCAAAGTTCTCATCACATCTTTTCGATGGGAAACTCTAGTTCATCCTCTATACACCTCGATCTTGCGCCCAGTGACTACCATCTGTTCCTGCACTTGAAAAAACACCTGGGAAATCAGCTTCTTGAAGACGATGATGAAGTCAAAACAATGGTGATGCAGTGGTTAACAAGTCAGGCGGGAGACTTCTATGAGGAGGGTATTCAAAAACTGGTACAACGTTAGGACAAGCGTCTCAATATTGACGGAAATTGTGTAGAAAAGTAGATTAAGGTACAGGTTTTCATGTAAAAATAAAATTATTGAGATATCTTAGCACGTCTTTTTTTAATTTCAAAACGGTACTTACTTTAAAAAAAACACTCCTCGTACGTTCATGTGTGTATATATTACATGCTTTCTCACCACTATGGAGGTTCTTCAGCAGGAACTAAGGTAACTGGAATAACAAACCGATCAAATCGTAGCTACATTATTACACTGTAACGAGCCACCAGAGACTGAGATTCCTTGTACCAAACTATGCAGAAAATATCCCTTAACGCCCGCTGAAGTTTTCTCAGTCGTGTTGGTGGTTCACTCTGTAAATTGTGTTCTGTTCTGACAGAACATTATGACCACCGACCTGCTATCGATATAATATCGCCCAGGCGATAGCAGCGAATGAATGCTAGTCACACAGACGCTGCATGTAGTACCAGTGAGCGTACTGTCGTGTGTAGAATGGGGAAGGCGCGCGGTCTGAGTTTGACCGAGGGCAATTTGTGACGGCCCGGAGGTTCGGCAGGAGCATTTCAGCAACTGCACGACCTGTCGTGTGTTTGAGGAGTGCTGTGGTGAGTGTCTTGAACACGTCACGAAACCAAGGTAAAATGACGTCCAAATGTCGTGAAGTCGTGCGGCCATCCCTCATTACAGACGACAGATGTCGCAGGCTGGGCGGACTGGTGAAACAGGACAGGTGGCAGAACTAACGTCACACTTTAATGCTGAGCAGAATACAAGCGTGTCTGAACACAGAGTGCAGCTGCAGCGAACACTCCTAACGATGGGGCACTGCAACTGATGACCCATGCATGTGCCAATGTTAACACTACGACATTGGCAACTAACACTGAAATGGGCACGTAACCATCGGTACTGAACGTTGGCGAACTGGCAGAGAGTTGCATGGTTTGATGAATCCCGGTACCTTCTTCAGACCTTCTGCAGACGGGAGTGCGCAATTCCGTCGTCTTCCAAGGTAGCAACTCCTTGGCACCTGTACTGCGGGACGGTGACAAGCTGGCCACGGCTACATTATGCTCTGGGGAACATTCATGTGGGAATCCATGTGTCCAGTGAAGCTCGTCCAAGGCACCATAATGGCCAAGGAGTGTCGTATACTCCTTCATGACGATCATGTTTCCCAACGGCAGTGGCATTTTTCAGAAAGACAATGCGCCATGTCACAAGGGCAGGAATGTGATGTAGTGGTTCGAGGAACACAGTGGCCAGTTCCAATTCACGCACTGGTCCCCCAGCTCGCCAGATCTGAACTGAATCGGACACATCTGGGATGTCATTATTTTCATCATTGCAGCGAACAGCAACTGTTACGAAATTGTCTCGAATGAATAACAACCCACAGTTGCACTAAATTATGTTTATTTTGAACTTTGCCCATGGTTTCTGCTATAATAATATATCCTTCTTCAGAAGTCCTATAAAATGACCAAAATAGCATCTAGACCAGTGATACAATCTACACATAAACTTCAAAATAACGTAAGTGATCACATATTACTTACATACACACTAGTAAATGAAAAATGTCTTAGCCCAGTGGCTGCGTCGAGACCAATAAAATACGAGGGTAATCCCAAGCCAGTCGTTGTGGCCGAGCGGTTCTAGGCGCTTCAGTCCGGAACCGCACTGCTGCGACGGTCGCAGGTTCGAATCCTGCCTCGGCCATGGATGTGTGTCGTGTCCTTAGTTTAGTTAGGTTAAAGTAGTTCTAAGTCTAGGGGACTGATGACCTCCGATGTTAAGTCCCATAGTGCTCAGAGCCATTGGAACCATTGGTAATCCCACAATTAACGCTGACAGGTACTGTGAGACTCTGAAAAAACTCAAGCGGACAATTCAGAACCGGAGAAGAGGAATGTTGAGTAAGAGTGTACACATTCTCCATGACAACGCTCGCCCACACATCGCTCGGCAAACCGTTGCTCTCCTGCAACAGTTTCAGTAGAACATAATCACCCACCCACCCTATAGTCCTGACTTGGCGCCCAGTCCCTATCACCTGTTCCCTAGGTTAAAAGAACATTTGACCGCAAAGCGATTCAGCTCCGACTACGAGGTGAAACAAGAGGTTCATAACTTTCAGAACAGCATGGCGGCGAGCTGGTATGACATGGGCATACAAAAACTGCCACAGCGTCTACAAAAATGCATCGACAGAAATAGTGATTATATCGAAAACTAGCTAAATGTTCGAGCTGCAAACTGATGTAAACTATTGTAGAAATAAACAGGTCTATGTACTTATAAAAAAATAGGAGACCTTACTTTTGGGATTACCCTCGTAACTTCAATAGGCATAAGCCTGTTTGGAACATAAGTAAAATTAGATATGGCACCGTATGTGCTCCGCCACTACCTCTGTTATACAGGGCGCACGGTCGTCAAGTGTGCCGCACCCCGTGCACCATAGGTGGTGCTCACCACAGTGAGCTACGTCGCACCGTGTATCAGGTAACTGATCAATACGTACGACAATAATGTGTCTATGTACAACGACTACGGTCGGCTGGTAGAATTAGCCCTGTATGCTATTAGAGAGTATAATGTAAGCTGATGTTATATTTGCATATGGTAGTCTCGTTTCTGAACCATGCATCAAATTGTGATACGGCAAAGTTTGTCAATATTCTACCACTCTAACGATCGTATGCCACAGCATTCCAGTAAGGTTCCAAATGATTGGAAAAGAGCACAGGTAATCCCAGTCTTCAAGAAGGGTCGTCGAGCAGATGCGCAAAACTATAGGCCTATGTCTCTGACATCGATCTGTTGCAGAATTTTAGAACACGTTTTTTGCTCGCGTATCATGTCATTTCTGGAAATCCAGAATCTATTCTGTAGGAATCAACATGGATTCCGGAAACAGCGATCGTGTGAGACCCAACTCGCTTGATTTGTTCATGAGACCCAGAAAATATTAGATACAGGCTCCCAGGTAGATGCCATTTTCCTTGACTTCCGTTGAAACTTCCCCTTTTTAACAATTATACATGACTGTCCTTAAACTGACACACAATACTTACATAGCCCCCATGCTCCCCACAAAAAATTTTTACAAATGGTGTTGGGCACTGGCCAATACAGATTTGACAAAAATTTTTCACAATTACAGTAACAAATATATAAAATGCACACACTTGTTGATACAATGTTGGTCAAAAGCTAAAAATTTCTCACAGTCCATAAAGACAGTCCTCATCATTCGTCACAGTAAAATTGCAGTGTTTTTCTCAAAGTCTGAGCAGTAAAAGAAAATGCACACGGAAGTAGTGGATTTCCATGGAGTCTTGAAGAAGCAGTGTTGTCCTTCCAACGGAAAGACAGTGCTGACTCTTGACATGCTGACAGGTAATGGGCCACAATGGAGCAAACCCACAGCAGAGTCATTCGAAGTTTTGAAGAATATTGGTAGGTAGGTCATCACAGAGCAGACCCACTGGAGTCCTGGTAGAGATTGTGGTATTGGTGGGCCACCAGAGGTGCAGACCCACTGCAGTCCTTGTAGAGATGATGGTATTGATGGTTGATGTAGACCCACTGTAGTCCTTGTAGAGATAATGGTACTGGTGAGTCATCAAAGATGCAGACCCACTGTAGTCCTTGTAGAGATAATGGTACTGGTGAGTCATCAAAGGTGTAGACCCACTGTAGTCCTTGTAGAAATGCCCAGCAGCCATCTGTTGCGACTGTGCAGGTGCACAATCACCATCGAAGAGTCTTGCAGAGAATATAGCAAGTCCATAAACCACCATTTGTGCACTCACAAAGTTTTTGAAATTGTCCTTAGAACCAGCAATGCTGTTATCCAGTCCCTTGCTGAATTATTAACACACGTGCAAACACTATCAGTCCCTACTTCTCACATATTGTCCATATACTATGACCGACAGAAACGTGTGCCGTGAAATGTAACTAACAAGTTAATAATATCATGAACTGGTGACAATTACAATTTAATAACATAAGAATACAATTACAAAGGTACAAATACATCATTAAAGAACATAACAATACAGACAACATTTGTAGTAAAACAGGCGTTACAAAAGAATAGAAATAAACATATACATCAGTGTTACAGGAATTACGACATGAGTACAAAAATAAAAGATCAGAATCACTTTCGAAACATCAACTTCACACATGAGCATTAAAACAAAACAGAGTAAATAATGTGTAAGCATATTTATAAGGTAAATAACATATTATTAATGCCAATTATGTTTGAGGATAACAGTATTCCTCATCATAGTGAATGTAGCGTAGTACTAGAAAAATTCTATAATTCTTATCAGATAAACACATAAAGACAGGAAAAACACAAATACGCAAGGGTACACAAACATATGGAGGGATGACACCAAAGGAAAGGACAGGGATTGTTTTACTGCAGTATTTTGCATGGAGATCTCCCTTCTTTCATCATTATTCCCAAAAAGTCCTATCTAAGCCTGCTTTCTGTATTCTGTTCACATCCTCTGTCAAAAATAGTTTTTCTCCACTGTACAGTATCCTTTTTTTTTTTTTTTTTTTGCCAGACCATTTTCTGATAGCTTCTCAATGCATTTCTTATAAATTCATCATAGTTAGTTTCTTATATAGTCTACCCCCTCTTAAGCTAACTTAAATCTACTGAGCTCAGATGCTAAACTAAGGGACGAGGCAATGCAGCAGCACAAAACAAGTAACACAAACAGCAATGACCAAAAAAATGGAAAATTGCAAAGCAAGCTACAGTAAATCTAAATTACCAAGCAATGCAACATTACAACTAATATGAGCCAATGTGCAGCAACAAAAAAATAAATCTGTCTTAGCAGAGTAACACAAATTAAAGTTCAGTAGCACTATGCCTGGCAAACAGCAGCTTATATCTAAACATGACATAGCTCAAGCAAAAAAAATAGTACACTAAAGATAACAATGCAGATAAGGGAAATGTATAATCACATCTTAATGTCTAAGTAATTAAAGTGGTGCACCACAAGAAGTTATTCTACAAAAAAAAATTACCAAGTAGTTGAAAAGAAAATTATGAATGCAGTTCCTGTGAAGGTAAATGTCGTTTGTTGCTCCCTCATTTTTTTGAAAAAAAATTATTATTTACTCGATCTGTAGACAGAAAATATTTATATTAGTACATCTATAACATTCTATTTTAACCAATGTTGCAGTGCCGCTAGAAACTAGATATCAAATGAAATAAGCAACTATGTACAAAGCAAAGCATAAGAACATCGTTCAATAGTCATGTGGCATTTCATAAGTAGTAAAAAAATCTCTCATCTAGAAAGACAGTAGTCATAGTCAGGTGTGTAGACAAACTATTTCTTGTCATTTCATTAGGCATTTCAGTAAATATCAGAAAGTACGATATGTTTCCAAGTAATCAGCGTGTCGGATTTGCGATGCTTTCTCTAAAGGAATGACAATGGCCAGGATAATGGCCTCCCTTTTTTTTTTCCTGTGCTCTGAAAGGCACGCGCTAATGGCTTTTTTTCGGGCGGCTGTCGCCCAGGTGGGTGCCCGCGACGCATTGCGTGCAGGTAGTCACTTAACTTTCTTACGGAAATATTTACGACAGCAGCTTCCGCTACAGTGACAGTCTCATATAAAAATATTTCACAGGTCGCGAATTTACGTTGCAAATGTGTAGAAACAAAATCCTATGAATATAACAGTGTCCAAAAAAAATTTTCGCCAGCATTGTGATACATTCACGCATTTCATAACTCTTAAAGTATGATTCTTGGTTTCCAACATCCTGTTTCACAAGTCAAGAGTCCCTAACTTCTGTTCATTATTCATCTCGCTTCCCACGCCCGGGTTCCCGGGTTCGATTCCCGGCGGGGTCAGGGATTTTCTCTGCCTTGTGATGGCTGGGTGTTGTGTGTTGTCCTTAGGTTAGTTAGGTTTAAGTAGTTCTAAGTCCTAGGGGACTTATGACCACAGCAGTTGAGTCCCATAGTACTCAGAGCCATTTGAACCATTATTTTTGTTCATTATTCATATACATATAAACACGTAATCACATTCCTCATATATGGTAGCATCATCTTAATGACATAAACATACCTCAACAGCATAATACACATAGTCGTCGTAAAAATAACATCATAACACTTCAGTCAAATCTCAAAATCGTCGTAGCTTCCTCCAATAATTAAAAAAAATTCTCTGCTCATGTCAAAAGTGTCATCTGCCTCAAACGTACTTTAAAAATCATGAATCCATACCAAATACATCATTCAAAGCTCTCATAGTTTCACAATGGTTCCGAAAAAATATGAACAGTTTACGAAGTACAGACAAAATACAGTTTCATAAGTGTGAAGTTACCCAACTGTGTATTGCGTAAACATGTGTCACTGATGTAGTAAAAGAATGTTTATCTCTCAGTTAAATGATCAGATAGCTGTGTAATTTGTGTGTTAGAGAAATATGGTACCGATGTGTAAAGTTGTATAAGCAAATACCATATTAGCTAGGGTTCCTTGTGGTTGCCACACACATGGTACACAAAGTAAGCATGTACCCCCCTGAGGATTAATGTAATTATACCCTCAGGTGTTACAGATTACAGCAATGGAATGAAATGTATCACGGAAAACTTTCTTTGTAATTCAAAAAATCTTTAAAAATAAATGTTTTAAGTACAAAATTAATCACTCAAATACGTGTACTGTAGCGCTAAATGTGCGTCTTGTTGCAACATAATCTGTGTGGAAGTGTCGTAGTTATCGTCCTCCGAAAGCTAAGTTCTGCAGAAGTCAATGTACTTACCTCATAATACACAAAAGTGAAATGCTTTGCGTATAAATGTCTTAGTCATTACGCTTATTGCCGTGATGAAGAAAGTACTGTACTGTAACGTATTGTTGTGCTACGGAAAAGGCAGTCTCATTGTAGCTATACCACAAAAGTTACTACTAAAACCTGTTTTACTTTCCAGAATAAAACAGAAAACTGTGCAGATATAAAACAGAAACACTGCAAAAGCAACATTGTAAATTTTCACTCATTAGTAGCGTCGTGATAAAACCGTGTATCTGTCACATAAACTAATCACTCTGTCGTCTGGTATCTCACAGAAAGTACTTTAAACCCAGAATGTATTTTCAAGTAAACCAAAATGTTGCATTAAAATCTTATTAGCAGTACCAGTATGTGTCCTAAGTATGTAAGCCTGATAGTCATTACATAGTCGTGCAACTAACAAGCAAGAATGTACAAATGCAACACTGTGTAGTCTGTTCACTATAACAATGCATTCGTAATTTCGTTTAAATAAGTTCTCTTGGTTCTTGACTGGATATTTAACTTCAAACATTGTTGCATGTTAACAGATTCTAAGTCTGGCAAAGCATACTAGAAATGTGAAGTGAAAAATTTTGTGAGAAAGACAAAGTTAAAAGGCAGATTATCTTTCAATAAACGGTTTTACATGTGAAATGTGGTACAATCTTTTACTCTTCAAAGTACTCAGAATTTCAGCTTGAACGCAATTATCATGCAGTATACGTCAGTAAAGAATACTGGAATTTTTCACAAGGTTAGCGTCTATGTTATTTTTCTCTGAGCCAGCCGGCGCACGTGGGTGCCTACGGCGCGAGTCATTGTCTGTCTCTTTGTTGGCGCGCGTTGTTATTGGGATTAGGAGACCTAACTTCTACGAATTCGCCTTGCCGAGAGGGCCCAGCTCTGTTAGAATCCCGCCAGTTCTGATAAAATTCACGTCTGTCGTTTTGTCGGTAGTTTACATAGTTTCTTGTTTGTCGGTCATGTGGTGGAGAATTTCTCCCTGAGTCGTAACTGCGCGCTGAACTGTTGCGTCTGAAGTTATTCTGTCTCCCTTGATAATAATAGTTCTGGTTGTCATATTGTATATTTCTATGATTGTCTCTGTCATATTCATTACTACGGAAATGCGATCTTTCTCTGTAACTATTATTACTCTGCCAGTGGTTGTCATATGGGTGGTGTCTGTTTTGGTCACGATTTGCGTTGTAAGAATAGCCTTGTCGTGTCCACTTATTATTTCTTTCATCGCGGAATTGCGACGAATGTGATCTGTAATTGTCGTGCTCCTGCGTTCCGCGATTGTCAGTGTCAATTTCCAGTTCTTGTAAGAGTCCTTGAAATGCTTCAATGTCGTCTTTGCAACGTCCTGCCAAAATAATATGTCGTAAATGTTTAGGTAATTTCATTAAGCAAATGCGGATGAGTTCTGAAGGGCTGTATGGGTTTGAAAGATATTGATTCTTATGCAACATGTCTTCAAAATATTTGACAAGACTGGAAAATTCAGATTGTTCGAAATGTTTCATCATTATGATGCCATGTTTTACTCGGTCTTGTCCGGCTTGAGACCAATATGCTGAGAGGAAGGCATGGTAAAATTCTCCTTCACTGTGGCAATCGTGAATGACCGATCGCATTCTTACAGCTGGTTCATTCTCTAAGTAGCCACACATAAATTCTAATCTGTGTTCTAACGACCAGTTGGGAGGAAAACAATGAGAGAATTGATGGAGCCATGCTTGTGGATGAATGTCGTTGCCAGAATTCTCAAATGTTTTGAATTTACGTGTAGTAATGAACAGCTTATAGTCAAAATCATCATGTCGGCGAGTCACATATCGGTCATTGTTACGTCGTGTCGGCTGTTCAATCTCAAAATTCGGTGCACATTGCCAATTTCTTTCATAATTTCCGAAATGCGCTGTGTTATTATTTTGTGGCTGTTCCGTATTTCTATGTCCCTCTTCCCGTATTGGGGCGCGAGTGTCCTCTGAAATATGTAATTCTTGCACTACTTGTGCCAACTGATCTTGCACTTCCCAGATTTCTCTTTTGTACTGTGTATTGATTTGATTTTGATTTTGTTTGAATTTTCTAATTTCTACATACTCTTCAGTGTCAGTGAAGGCTACAGGTGTTGTGTTATTCAGATCATCATCTACCTTTGTAGATAAGTTAGTGAACTGATCTGAAAGTTCGGCTACTTTATCCGACAGTGAAATTATTTCCTCTGTATGTTTTTCTGAACCAAGTTTCAGAGTATCTACTGTGTCCTTTAAGTTTTCCTGAGTTTTTGCAAGTTGCGTAACCGAATCGGTAGATGCAACTGAGTCAATTTTAGCTTGCAAGGTGTCGTGATTTTCATGAACAATGGTTTGCAGTTCTTTTATGGCTGCTTCGTGATTCTGTAATACATTTTCATGCCGCGAAAAAATAGGTTGAAAATGCTCACAAATTTGTGTTTTTACGTCATTACAGACTTTTTGACATTTCGATTCAATGTTATGTTACTCAGTAGTTAAATCTTCACGTGTTTTTTCAAGTGTGGTGTCTAACTTTTGAAGCTTTTGCTGTGTTTGTCTCTGATTTTGTTCCATTGTGTCTAACTTTTGAAGATTTTGTCCCATTTGTTTCTGATTTTGTTCAAGTGTTGTGTCTAACTTTTGTAGCTTTTGTCCCATTTGTCGCATTAACTGTAATAACAATGCACTGGTGTCTGAAACATGTTACTCAGTGCTTTTCGGCAGTGAATTTGCACCGGCAACATTCACATTTTGACAAGCGGAAAACGTGTCTTGACTCATTTGGGAAAACGCTGAATCTACAGTATTTGCAAAATTGTGTCCTGTCATTTCGGATTCCTGAGGCGAGCTATTGCCGACCGATCGATCGATTATGCTTCCCTCTTCACTAATTGTTTCACTGTCCACACCATTGTTTGCAGCCCGCTCCATTTCCCTATGCACAATTACCAAATTACTACTTTGAACATTAGTAAATTCATTACTCGGCGGCGCTGATAAGCTACGCTCGTCGTCACTATTATTTCTCAGTTTAGTTTGGAGCCTAGTATTACGTTTTTCACACGCCATTATTGTCACAGTATTTCACACGACAACACAGAAAAACACAATTTGAAGATCAAAAATAAGAGAACACATTAACATAGTACTGAAAATAATATCTAGTTAATTGCAGCTGCGAAATACTTGGTGCAAATCTACATGCATGCCACAACTGTTTTACTGTACAACAATGAAAGTCTGCAACTACAAAGGAGATTTTCTCTACAATTACGCGCTAGCAATAAACAAAATCTACACTAATTACACAAACTACAAGAAAAAAAATCAGAAGATTCCAGTGAGGTATCCTGGCAGGGTCGCCATATGAAACTTCCCCTTTTTAACAATTATACATGACTGTCCTTAAACTGACACACAATATTTTGTTAGCGCAACGGAATCTGACTTTCAATAATCCCTACAAAAGAATGGGCCCTGACTAACAGTAAACTATACCTTTCACAAATCACTTACCTCACAAAAATCTTCGCTACTCAAGCTACTGCAATACAGCGAGCGCCACTACTGCCAGCTAAATAAAAGATTCATACTACTGAAGGCACTAACTACTGATAGGGATAGTTAGCAAATGAAAGATATTAATAGAGAACAAACAATGTATTTACCTTGATATCATCATATATAAATATAGCAGTTCATGACAAATTTCAAAACTCCACCATCTCTCTCCCCACATCCACCACTGCTGGCGGCTCACCTCCAACTGCACAACGCTACGCGCTGTTCACATCCAGCTGCCGCTGCCCAACACTACAATGGCAGACAACAATGCAAACTAGCCACAGACTGCACACAGCACAGCCAGTGATTTTCATTTTCATACAGAGAGCGCTACGTGGCGGCGGCGTTACCAATATAAGAACCTAAACAGCCTACTTACATAAAGAAAACATAAACAGCCTACTTACACCGTAAGGCGTTAGATACAGTTCCGTACTGTCGCCTGATGAACAAAGTAAGAGCCTACGGAATATCAGACCAGCTGTGTGACTGGATTTAAGAGTTTTTAGCAAACAGAACACTGCATGTTGTTCTCAATGGAGAGACGTCTAAAGACGTTAAAGTAACCTCTGGCGTGCCACAGGGGAGTGTTATGGGACCATTGCTTTTCACAATATATTTAAATGACCTAGTAGATAGTGTCAGAAGTTCCATGCGGCTTTTCGCGGATGATGCTGTAGTATACAGAGAAGTTGGAGCATTAGAAAATTGTAGTGAAATGCAGGAAGATCTGCAGCGGATAGGCACTTGGTGCAGGGAACGGCAACTGTCCCTTAACATAGACAAATGTAATGTATTGCGAATACGTAGAAAGAAGGATCCTTTAGTGGATGATTATATGATAGCGGAACAAACACTGGTAACAGTTACTTCTGTAAAATATATGGGAGTATGCGTACGGAACGATTTGAAGTGGAATGATCATATAAAATTAGTTGTTGGAAAGGCGGGTACCAGGTTGAGATTCATTGGGAGAGAAAATGTAGCCCATCAACAAAGGAGGTGGCTTACAAAACACTCGTTCGACCTATACTTGAGTATTGCTCATCAGTGTGGGATCCGTACCAGGTCCGGTTGACAGAGGAGATAGAGAAGATCCAAAGAAGAGCGGCGCGTTTCGTCACAGGGTTATTTGGTAAGCGTGATAGCGTTACGGAGATGATTAGCAAACTCAAGTGGCAGACTCTTCAAGAGAGGCGCTCTGCATCGCGGTGTAGCTTGCTGTCCAGGTTTCGAGAGGGTGCGTTTCTGGATGAGGTATCGAATATATTGCTTCCCCCTACTTATACCTCCCGAGGAGATCACGAATGTAAAATTAGAGAGAGTCGAGCGCGCACGGAGGCTTTCCGGCAGTCGTTCCTCCAGCGAACCATACGCGACGGGAACAGGAAAGGGAGGTAATGACAGTGGCACGTAAAGTGCCCTCCGCCACACACCGTTGAGTGGCTTGCGGAGTGTAGATGTAGATGTAGATTTCATCTGTTGGACATTCGTATTAATAAGTATATGGTACTTCATTTGCACATGTAGGATTGTTATTAATTTATTGTCGTATGTATTGATTAGTTGCCTGATACACGGTGCGATTTAGCTCACTGTGGTGAGCGCCACCTGTGGTGTGTGGGATGTGGCACACTTGACAACCGTGTGCCCAGTATAACAGAGGTAGTGGCGGAGCACATACTGTGCCATATGTAATTTTACTTATGTTCCAAACAGGCTTATGTCTGTTGAAGTTATTTTACTGGTCTTGACGTAGCCACTGGGCTAAGACTTTTTCATTTATTAGTGCGTATGTAAGTAATATGTTATCACTTACGTTATTTTGAAGTTTATGCGTAGATTGTATCACTGGTGTAGATGTTACTTTGATCATTTTTTAAGACTCCTGAAGAAGGCTATATTATTACAGCAGAAACCATGGTCAAGGTTTAAAATAAACATAATTTTGTACAACTGTGGGATGTTTTTCATTCGAGACATCTGGGATGTGATTGAATGTGGCGTCAGAGCTCATGTGCCCCCTTCCTGGAATTTATGGGAGCTGACTTACGCATGCAAATGTGGTGCCAGCTCCTTCCAGCGACCAACCAAGGCCTCATTGAAACTTCCTGGCAAATTAAAACTGTGTGCCGGACCGAGAATCGAACTCGGGACCTTTGCCTTTCGCGGGCAAGTGCTCAACCAACTGAGCCACCCAAGCACGACTCACGCCCCGTCCTCACAGCTGTACTTCTGCCAATACCTCGTCTCCTACCTTCCAAACTTAACAGAAGCTCTCCTGCGAACCTTGTAGAAGTAAGCTGTGAGGACGGGGCATGAGTCGTGCTTGGGTAGCTCAGTTGGTAGAGCACTTGCCCGCGAAAGGCAAAGGTCCCGAGTTCGAGTCTGGGTCTGGCACACAGTTTTAATCTGCCAGGAAGTTTCATATCAGCGCACACTCCGCTGCAGAGTAAAAATCTCATTAAGGCCTCATTGCTTCCATACCACGACGCATCGCATCTGTTATCTTTGCCAGAGGTGGCCATACCAGCTATGAGATAGGTGGTGATATGTTCTGGCAGATCTGTTCAAATGGTTCAAATGGCTCTGAGCACTATGGAACTTAACATCTGAGGTCATCAGTCCCCTAGAACTTAGAACTACTTAAACTTAACTAACCTAAGGACATCACACACATCCATACCCGAGGCAGGATTCGGATCGTAGCGGTCGCGCGGTTCCAGACTGAAGCGCCTAGAACTGCTTGGTCACAACGGCCGGCGGCAGATCTGTGTACAGACGCCATTATATGGGTTGCCCAAATAGTAGCTTTTCTTCAGATAATCGGATAAGTCGATTGCTATCCTTAAAGAATTAAACCATTTTATCGCTCAGGTAATAGGATGCTTAAAAGAAAGAAAAAAAACAAAAAAGCAATCAGGCCACACCGACTGGCCACCGTGCCGTGACGTCATTCTGAAGCAGTGTGGAGGGCCAAGGAACGAGCTTGCCGTTGCCCTCGGAGCCGCTACTCGTCAGTCAGGCATCTGAGCGTCCCACATCACCACCAGCATTCTGCAGTCGTCACACCTTGGCTGAACCCAAGTACACCACACAGCAACTGAGCGAACTGAGCACTTAGCAATAGCATGTTTACTACTGTATTTAGAATGAAAGTACGTGTGCAGCATCGTTTTTATATCATTCATCTTTGTGTCGATATTGTCTGTTGGCTCTCGCCTCGAATCTTTGGCGACGTTCGTTTAATGATTTTTCTGACGCTTCATCAGTAAGTATGCTCCAGCAATGGGGGATGAACCCTTGACAATGCCAGCTATTTGTACCGGCGAAGCCGGCCTCTCTGGCCGAGCGGTTCTAGGCGCTTCAGTCTGGAACCGCGCGGCCGCTACGGTCGCAGGTGCGAATCCTGCCTCGGGCATGGATGTGTGTGATGTCCTTAGGTTAGTTAGGTTTAAATAGTTCTAAGGTCTAAGAGACTGATGGCCTCAGATGTTAAGTCCCCCTTGTGCTCAGAGCCATTTGAACCATTTTGTACCGGCAAAGCGTCAGACAAAGACCCTGGGACGAAAGCCAACAAGCAGTTGAGTCCGCGCAGAATAACGTCACCAGTACATGCGCAATTGGCAGGACACGCGGGGGAGAACTGGTAGTCATGGGTGCTACGGTCCGGCGCTGTAGGGGAAACGCCGAGTGCAGTAGGGGTAGTGCCATTCCAAACTGAAGCCTATACTACCAGTTTTTGTACATATTAAATGGGTCCCCTCCACACCCACACTTCCATGGTGACCATTCAAAAATGTCTGTCACCTCTGCTTCGGTTAGTATCTAAAAAGAATTCCACTGAAAATGCAACGAAAGCAGCGTTTTATTTTCTCCTGGCCTGTTAACCATTTGTAACCTTCCAGAGAAGCATCATGAGTGGCGAATTTTCAGTAAAACTTACTCATTTTTCTTGTGGTCATGCTAAAATTTGCTTCTTTGGCCAAAACACAGCAGAGTTTATACAGTGTCACCTCACTAAAGCCGTCGGCACGCGGAACGAGTTAGCTAACGTTGACGTCACGCCCTACGAGTTTTTTGACGTCACTTCCTGCTATTTCTCGTTGAGAAGCCATTTCATCACGTGAAACACACGTCCCGCGATATTTCGGCAACGTACCACGTAAAGTAGAACCAATAGGATGCAAGAACACTCCTTACGTCACAAGCCGAAAGCAAGACGCCATACTGTATTGTCATGATCAGCAGAAGCCCATATTCGATGGGTTTTATGGTATATGTTACATGCCATGATTAGAGGCCGTTTCTAAGCACGAGCGAGTTGAATGTCTGGAGAACGAATCGTTATTCGTACGATTTTTTATAATGACAGGAAACATCGTGTTGGTGGTTAAAGAATTTACGTATTTAGTTATTTTCGCTTTAAAACTCGCGTGCAATGAGATCAAGCTGTTTTAAGACAACGACCCATTTAAGATTAATGAAAACGTGTCTTTCTTATTAGGATTTGTTACTTAATTAAATGTGAATAACATTTTAAAGATCAAGTGCAGAAAACGCAGTCACTGAACTTCGTGCATCGGCATGGTGTAGTTTGTTGAGGCACGGTGATATGAGATCGTGCATATGTTGGGAATTGTTTCGCGCCCCAGTGTCACAATTTTTTTTTCACTTTCGCGGTTTTTGAAAGGTTTTGGGAGTTTAGTAGGGAATTAATTTCTGTAATATTTGATGTTATGTAAATATAAGGGTGCTCTCTGTCAGGAATGAGTTCGTTTGATTTGGTGAACTGTTATAAGCTGATGTCTTTACTGAGTGGACAGGTGTCTTTAATTTTTGTCACATTACACGATCACGGATCTTGAAGTTTTTAAGTATACTACAGACAGAATAACTTGACAAGCATGTGGTTAGGAAAGGATATCTTCGTTTTGTTAGAGCTAATGTAGGAATTCTAGGCGCGTCCGTCTTTGTGAACAAACTGTATGGTTTCCGAGACAAAAAAATCACGTCAAGCATCTCGCACCTCCTGCCGACGGCGCTATGTCTCGTTACTTCGGATATCGCGTCCTCCTGCACGTCAACTTTAGCTAGCTCGCCCCGTGTGGCGGCGGCTTAACACAGCAGCTATAACTGCGAGAGAACTCTGAAACAGTGAAACTTATTGAGGAACTGAGGAAAAGTTAGGTCAATAGCTTACGAAAAAACGCATCTTCCGGACAAAAATAAATGTCTTCACTTATGTTGTTACAAAACCCACATCATTTCTTGTTTCAACAGCTGTCGATGGCCCTTAAAATAACTTTCTTTCATCGAAAAAGTCTGTAGTTACTGGGCTAACACGATAGATAACTAAGTTTTGCAAAGTAATCATATGGCAAAATGTGAGGAATATTGTGGAAATTTCATTCTGGCTTTATCGCTGGGGCGCGCGATCGCAAATGAGGGTGCTACATCAGATCAGTTTTCTAGAGATTGGTGACAGATAGAGGACCTGCACTCAAGTCTAAAGAAAAATTCGACATATTAGCAAAATTTCATACATAGCACCATATTATGTAATATGCACCAAATGCAAATTCATGGCGACCGCTAATTTTCATGCAAACTTTTTCGACTTTCGTACATTTCTTTATTCCATGTAAATATCACAATATCTGTGACCATTAACGAAAAGATGGGCACGTCGTTATGAAACTGACATATAAAGCTACAAGTAACGCAAAAATGATTATTTTACTGAATAGTAACGAGAACGATTCCAAGGCGTGCGCCTCGATTCCGTCATTGTGCGACAAGTTGAAAAAGAGACACTGAGGAAGAAGTGATGTATACGTGTGTATGATGAAGCCCTTCCCTCAAAACTATTTCTCTTCTTCATGCCTCCTCTGTGTTACCACAGATAACGTGTCACTGATCTCATTTGTACTAAGATTGCCACGCAAGATGCCTATTTGCTTCCACCGGCCAGAGTGGAATACAGAAGTTCTAATAAGGTTCAGCAACCTGCAGTCTTCTCTAGTCGTTATCCCTGCGCAGAAAACAACACGTAGCTCGTGAATCCGTAATCTTGAGACTGTAAGAAACTCTTAGCGAGGAACTTTTGTTTTAGAAATGATTAAATTTCCGATCAGTTTGTTTATACGGGATGCCACTCGCTTTTTTATTGGCAGAACACGATAAATTGCAAAATTACATTCCACTTTAGAGTAACAAATACTTTCAATTCATCAACAAAATACTTAACTGCCTATTTCTGTAATTACAGTCACACTGTTCTCAGCTAGACATTGCAAGTTAATCAAGTCTTGACTGATACCGCGGCGAACATGTCCGTTCTCCGAGACTGCCGAACGAGCTCTAATATTACAGACGAACAACTTCGCTCGCCATCCAAGTTAGGCGCGATCCGAAGATCACCAAAGGAAGTGCTTCGTCTGCCTTTTCGTTTTGCAGTTTATTATTCTGCTGGATATTAATACTTGTGAAATAACGGAATGATAGCACGCTATTTAGAGATGCTTTAATTTGAAATTCAAGCAAATACGCTGTTTAATTCTTCAAATATTAATTTCAAGATTTTAAACATGGCTGCAACAGCAACTGTTGAAATTCTTGACGGTAAATGATAACAGCCAAACAGTTGCAGGATAAAGATTTATTAAAATCCTTGACCACGGTTTTGGTATATCTAAATAAACCTTCATCAGAAGTAAAATACAGTAAAATCACATCCTGCGGGGGAGATACATAAAACAATTGTGCCAAAGTCGTCGTAAGTAGTTAAAACAACAACAACATAACTGTTGTATAAATGGAGATGATAGCTTTAACTACTGACGACGCCTTTGGCACAATTGTTTTATGTATCTCCACGGCAGGATGTGGTTTTGTGTATTTTACTTCTGATGAAGGCATATTTAGATATACCGAAACCGTGGTCAAGGATTTTAATAAATCTTTATCCTGTAACTGTTTGGCTGTCATCATTTACCGACAATAATAGATTACCATTTTGGTGCGCAACTTCCGAACTTAGCAGCCAATCGCGAAGGACCACAATTTAGGCGGTCTTTCTCACGATACTCGTAGCGAACAAATCATCTGCGATCGGTAGCTCACACCACATTACGTCATCTTGCCACAGCCTCCTTCTCAACTGCTTTAAGAAGAGCTTCTCGTAGCCGAATATGATGACTGCAAAGCCACAAATATTACAATTGCCGACTAGCCGAAGGAGGGCAGAACTGCTCGACCCCCCTTCCGAACAAACGAATTAACTCGCCCAGTGCTTTGGACGAAAATTGGTCACTGCGCATTCGGTCTACGTCGTCATCAACTGGTCACGAGATCCTCAACAATTGCGCACTGCAACAATAGTTGTGTGAGATACGGCAGTGAAAGAAAGAAATGCGAAAACACGCAAAGAGTCGCTGTTATTCAGTAGCAATTAACTGTTAACGCTGCCCGTTATGAGACCGCGTAATAACCTCGTTTCTCGAGCGCCTCGCGGCTCGTTAAGGCGAGGCCGTAGCGACGTGACGCAACGAATCGCGTCTCGGAATTCCCTCCGCAGCCGCGTGCCGCACCACGGGTCAGCTTTCTCCGTCGACGGCGAACCTCGTCCTTCGACTGTTACTGCTAACGCTTTAGTTACTGGATGTCAAGCCGCATGCAGATTCCACACGCCTGTATCTTCGTTCTTCCAGAGAAACCTGTAATTACTGCTACTGTAGCTTCGTAGCTGAGCCTGTAGAGTGGCTGAGTTCATGGCGGAGGGTATCTTGTACCACTACTACATACCGTTCCTCATAAGAATAAACCTGGTGTAAACAAACACAAACGAGGTGATTGGTCAGCAGCCTTAACTCTCGTACAGTGGTGTTGTTGCGCTGTTGTAAGTAGGTTCAACTTATGTATTATATATCTTATTACTATGCCATTGTAAATGAAACGTTGAGACATTCTGATGTATTAACTGCCATCAACGTTTTTCATAACCATACTTTAGCTACGTAATTTTTACTTTAAAAATCGTGTACAGTCACAGTTTCCGTAAGCGCTACTTTTCCTCTGATTGCCCCGCTGATCAAATGTACCGCGAAAATGGCATGACACTGCTTTCTGCTTCGTAGTGAAGCACGCACTCGGAACACCGTAAATGGCTAGGAACAAGTTGTTCTTAATGTTTTTTAAACATTACAGAGGAAATTCATCAGATTTGGCGTTTTTTGAGAAACATTATGTAACATCGGTTGTATTCCTTGCGTAAACGGTAGCGTGGCAGAATGACACGAGTAGGCCGCTGGGCGGCAGTTGGAAACCCCTTCTCAGCTACAACTTCTTCTTTTTTTTTTTTTTTTTGTTCGGTTTGAAAACCTGAGTCATTTAAATACGAAATTTATCAAATTTGAGGTAAATAACTCATACTTAACCATTATTTTTTCAAGAAAAATGCACGTCTTCTATGTTTGAATTACATATTACACGCAGAATTGTGGGTTTCATTGCAAGTACAAATTCTTAATTATCGATGTATTATAAAAGATTGTTTAAGATTCTGAAATAAAGAAACATTACACAATTAAATTTTTTGGAGGCCAGGGTGGCCGAGCGGTTCTAGGCGCTACAATCTGGAACCGCGCGATCGATACGGTCGCATGTTCGAATCCTGCCTCGGAAATGGATGTGTATGATGTCGTTAGGTTAGTTAGGTTTAAGTATTTCTAAGTTCTAGGGGACTGAAAGTTAAGTCCCATAGTGCTCAGAGCCATTTGAACCATTTTGAAAAACCAAATACTCCTCGTCTGAATGTATCCATTGTTTTATAGAGCAGATGTTTCGCACGAGCCACAGTGATAAGCGTTATAGAAACATTGAATACAATAATTTTTACGTAGTCGAGCACACGGTATAAATGTTGGATTTTTACAGTTGTCACCTTAACACTTCAATATGAATCTAAGTGAGTTGATCTGGAGCCAAGTTAAGGGATATGTCACCAGGAATAACAAGACATGTCAGCTGCCATCACCAGAAAACAAGACATTAAAGCTGCCAAACTTACTGAAAATAATGCACGAAGCTTGCTGACACGTCACTGCCAAGCGATGGCGAATTGCAGAACAACACGTCATAAAAAAGGAGGAGAAATGTGGACTTTTTAGTCTCTTGAGGCTCTATTGCTGATCGCCTCGTTGTCAACGTAGCAGCATTGAAATGTACCGTATGCCTCGGAGTCCGATATGGAAGAAGTTCGGAGGTTAACAGAAGACTGACTGTAATACTTCAGTGACTTCAATATTTAACTGCATGTTGAAATCCCAGCAGCGCAATTTTACCCCACACATAGCTCATGCAGAAAAATTACCCTTGTGAAAGTCAGGAATTTTCATCATTCTCGTTTTTAATTATACTACCATGTTAGCTAAGATCGACAGCATGTTATGTTTTCCAGCAGATCACCTAAGAAGGGTATCGCCCGAATTTTACCATTGTTTCCTTCCATTCAAAAATTAAATGACATTCAAGGCTACGTTGTTCTCTATGCGGCTCTTTTTGCGACTTTACTACAACTGTTCACATCACTGCAGGTCAGTTGGACGAAGTGACTGGCCATTGATTTCCAAGTTAAACGCGCCGGTACAGACGTTGTCGCGTATTATCGCTGAGTCGATGCACGCGCAACGCTCAGTATAAAACGTATCCTCATTATCGTACTTGACTGTATTCAGGACAGCTTGGCTTGTGCTCCACGTGAAACGAAATCCAATGATGTTCCAGCAACCGCGGAAGATTACATAGTGTAATGTTTACATGAGGTTTGTTCTTATGATGAACGAAGTATAATCACTCCCTTTACTGTTGCACTCACAGATAGAGCGAGGGATAAACAAGTGTCTCTGCAACTCCGTATCAGCCCTAATTTTTGTTATCTCCTTGGTCCTTATGTGAAATCTACATTGACTACAGTAGAATCATTCTGCAGTCAGCCACAAATGTCTATCCTCTAAATCTTTTTAAGTTCTGTTTCGCGTAAAGAACGCCGTCTTCCCTCTCAGGACTCCCATTTGATTTCTCCAAGCATATCCGTAATACTCGCGCATTGATAGAACCTACGGCTAATAAATCTGAGTTACTTCGATATCTTTCTTTAGTGAGACTATGGTCCGGATCCCAAGCAGTGGGGCAGTACTTAAGAGCGGGTCGCAATAGTGTTCTTCTTCATAAATGAGCTACGCTCTCCTAATATTATTCCAATTAAGCGAAGTCAACCGTTCGCTTTCCCTACACTACTGCCCGGACGTGCTCATTCCATTTGATATAGCTTTGCAACGTTAAGCCTCGATATTTAATGGAGATGACCGTGTGAATCACCACATCACTAACTCTGTATTTGAACATTACAGCATTATCTGTCCTACTTATCTGCATTCGGGCACATTTTTCTACGTTTAGAGAAAGTTGCGATTCATCACACGAAATAAACATTCCAAGACATCCTGTATCCTGTCCGCAGCTCGTGGTCTCGTGGCTACAGTTGCTGGCTCTGGATCACAGGGTCCCGAGTGCGATTCCCGAACAGGCTGGGGATTTTCTCTGCCCGGGGACTGGGTGTCTGTATTGTTCTCATGGTTAGCCGAACGGTCTAACGCACGGCTTTCCGGTGTGGGAAGGAGCGCCTGGTCCCCGGCACGATTCCGCCCCGCGGACTTGTGTCGAGGTCCGGTGAGCCAGCCAGTCTGTGGATGGTTTTTAGGCGGTTTTCCATCTGCCTCGGCGAATGCGGGCTGGTTCTCCTTATTCCACCTCAGTTACACTATGTCGGCGATTGCTGCGCAAACGAGTTCTCCACGTACGCGTACACCACCATTACTCTACCACACAAACAAAGGGGTTACACTCGTCTGGCGCATTCGGGAGGACGACGGTTCAATCCCATCTCCAGCCATCCTGATTTAGGTTTTCCGTGATTTCCCTAAATCGTTTCAGGCAAATGCCGGGATGGTTCCTTTGAAAGGGCACGGCTGATTTCCTTCCCCATCCTTCCCTAACCCGAGCTTGTGCTCCGTCTCTAATGACCTCGTTGTCGACGGGACGTTAAAAAAAATCACTTGTCTGGTGTGAGACGTTCCCTGGGCGGTCCACCGGGGGCCGAACCGCACAATAACCCTGGGTTCGATGTGGGGCGGCGGAGGGGTGAAGTGGACTGCGGTAGTCGTCGTGGGGTTGTGGTCCACTGCGGCTGCGCCGGGGACAGAGCCTCTCCATCGTTTCTACGTTCCCGGTTAACATACAATACAATTGTCCTCATCATTTGATCATCATCATTCGTGACAGTGGCTAGATTGGAATGTGTAAAGATTGGACAGTGTAAAGATTGAGACTTTGTACGGGCACTGATGAGCGCGCAGTTGAGCACCCCACAAACCCACCATCACCAGCCTGTATTCTCCTACAGTCACTCAACGAAAATACCTTCCAGTACACTACAGCGCCATCGGCAAACAGTCCCAGATTGTTGTTCATTCGATCCGGCAGATGGTTTGTGTATATAGAGGTCAATAGCAGTTGTGGCATTTGCCTGAATCCAGAGCTGATAGAGAGCATCATGACTGATACAGGGATTAGTGATCACAAGGTCGTTGTAGCTAGGCTCAATACTGTTTCTTCCAAATCCACCAGAAACAAACGCAAAATAATTTTATTTATAAAAGCGGATAAAGTGTCACTAGAAGCCTTCCTAAGAGACAATCTCCATTCCTTCCGAACTGACTATGCAAATGTAGACGAAATGTGGCTCATATTCAAAGATGTAGTAGCAACAGCAATTGAGAGATTCCTACCTCATAAATTGGTAAGAGATGGAACTGATCCCCCGTGGTACACAAAACGGGTCCGAACTCTGTTGCAGAGGCAACGGAAAAAGCATGCGAAGTTCAGAAGAACGCGAAATCCCGAAGATTGGCTAAAATTTACTGATGCGTGAAATTTGGCACGGACTTCAATGCGAGATGCCTTTAATAGGTTCCACAACGAAACATTGTCTCGAAATTTGGTAGAAAATCCGAAAAAATTCTGGTCGTATGTAAAGTACACAAGCGGCAAGACGCAGTCAATACCTTCGCTGCGCAGTGCCGATGGTACTGTTACCGACGACTGTGCCGCTAAAGCGGAGTTATTGAACGCAGTTTTCCGAAATTCCTTCACCAGGGAAGATGAATGGAATATTCCAGAATTTGAAACACGAACAGCTGCTAGCATGAGTTTCTTGGAAGTAGATACCTTGGGGGTTGCGAAGCAACTCAAATCGCTTGATACGGGCAAGTCTTCAGGTCCAGATTGTATACCGATTAGGTTCCTTTCAGATTACGCTGATACAATAGCTCCCTACTTAGCACTCATACACAACTGCTCGCTCACCGATAGATCTGTACCTACAGATTGGAAAATTGCGCAGGTCGCACCAGTGTTTAAGAAGGGTAGTAGGAGTAATCCATCTAACTACAGACCTATATCATTGACGTCGGTTTGCAGTAGGGTTTTGGAGCATATACTATATTCAAACATTATGAATCACCTCGAAGGGAACGATCTATTGATACGTAATCAGCATGGTTTCAGAAAACATAGTTCTTGTGCAACGCAGCTAGCTCTTTATTCGCATGAAGTAATGGCCGCTATCGACAGGGGATCTCAAGTTGATTCCGTATTTCTAGATTTCCGGAAAGCTTTTGACACCGTTCCTCACAAGCGACTTCTAATCAAGATGCGGGCCTATGGGGTATCGTCTCAGTTGTGCGACTGGATTCGTGATTTCCTGTCAGGAAGGTCGCAGTTCGTAGTAATAGACGGCAAATCATCGAGTAAAACTGAAGTGATATCAGGTGTTCCCCGGGGAAGCGTCCTGGGTCCTCTGCTGTTCCTGATCTATATAAATGACCTGGGTGACAATCTGAACAGCTCTCTTAGGTTGTTCGCAGATGATGCTGTAATTTACCGTCATCCGAAGACCAGTGTCAGTTGCAAAGCGATTTAGAAAAGATTGCTGTATGGTGTGGCAGGTGGCAGTTGACGCTAAATAATGAAAAGTGTGAGGTGATCCACATGAGTTCCAAAAGAAATCCGTTGGAATTCGATTACTCGATAAATAGTACAATTCTCAAGGCTGTCAATTCAACTAAGTACCTGGGTGTTAAAATTACGAACAACTTCAGTTGGAAAGACCACATAGATAATATTGTGGGGAAGGCTAGCCAAAGGTTGCGTTTCATTGGCAGGACACTTAGAAGATGCAACACGTCCACTAAAGAGACAGTTTACACTACACTCGTTCGTCCTCTGTTAGAATATTGCTGCGCGGTGTGGGATCCTTACCAGGTGGGATTGACGGAGGACATCGAAAGGGTGCAAAAAAGGGCAGCTCGTTTTGTATTATCACGTAATAGGGGAAAGAGTGTGGCAGATATGATACGCGAGTTGGGACGGAAGTCACTAAAGCAAAGACGTTTTTCGTCGCGGCGAGATCTATTTACGAAATTTCAGTCACCAACTTTCTCTTCCGAATGCGAAAATATTTTGTTGAGCCCAACCTACATAGGTAGGAATGATCATCAAAATAAAATAAGAGAAATCAGAGCTCGAACAGAAAGCTTTAGGTGTTCGTTTTTCCCGCGCGCTGTTCGGGAGTGGAATGGTAGAGAGAGACAGTATGATTGTGGTTCGACGAATCCTCTGCCAAGCACTTAAATGTGAATTGCAGAGTAGTCATGTAGATGTAGATGTAGATGTAGATGTATCCCGGGACACTCCTTACGATACCCTCGTCTCCGATGGACATTCGCAGCCGAGGATATTACTCGAGAAATCTTGGACAAGTGTCTGGAGCCCACACTGTCGAGCGGCATGGCGGAGAACAGGGAGAGGGCGACAGACTGGAGTGGCACTGGACGAGGCACGCCGTGTCGGCTGCTGCGAGCGCCACTCAGAGTTGTGCGCCCCGCCTCGGAAAAAAAAAAAAAAAAAAAAAAGTCTGACTGCATTCACGAGATGATCGTGGTTGTAGAAACAGTTTAGGTGTTAAGAGAACATTCACCCCCGAAAATCATCTCGCTGTCGTTCTGGTAATGCCTGCCCCTCGCTATGGTTTGTCCATTTCAGGAAAGAACAACAAATCAGAGCACACCTATCCAGTGGGATGCAGGGCCAGGGAACAGTGACAGTCTGGACAAGCAGCTGTGCGGCTGTTTAGTGTCAGTTCTGAGTTGGGGCGTCGTTGCGGTGCAGAAAACACCCCCGCGGACGGCTTTCTACCACCCCTGATCTCGGCAGCTTTTGGTAACCTCGGCAGAGGTTTCAGATAGTGTGCCCTGTTAAGAGCGTCATCTGTCAGCAGCACATAACGGCATCGCCAGAAACACAATGGCCTTTCGCAATAATACGATATTGCCAGGTCCATGTTGTTCCGAATTATGAAGCAATGTTCCTTCAAACATCCACGCACGTCCAAAGGAACAGGCATTGCGGCGACTACAAGCCGTTACGAAATACATGATATGTATTCGCAGTTGCGAATATGGGCAACCATCAGCTGTGTAATGGAATGACAATGAGAATTTGTGCCGCACCGGGCCTCGAACCCGGATTTTCCGCTTATCAAATGGTTCAAATGGCTCTGAGCACTATGGGACTTAACTTCTGAGGTCATCAGTACCCTAGAACTTAGAACTATTTAAACCTAACTAACCTAAGGACATCACACACATCCATGCCCGAGGCAGGATTCGTACCTGCGACCGTAGCAGTCGCGCGGTTCCAGACTGTAGCGCCTAGAGCCGCTCGGCCACCACGGCCGGCTCAGCTTATCGCGAGAGATCGCCTTACCATTACGGCAGTCGTAAATGATAAATATTTTCTCAGACTTAACTATCCTTGCCAAATATTTGACCGTGTGCGGTGCTGTTTGATGTGTTTGACGTGTACGAGGTGTATGACAGAAATTTTGACCGACGGAAAGTTTGACAAGATGGCGAACGATGTGGAAACTGCAGTCAAGTATAAAAACAAAATAACACTGACAATTACCAAAATAGTAGAGGTACAGCATATTTACCAGCCATATTTGTGCGAGAAAAGGTTATGAACAAATCAATATTTTGCGCGTACAGTCACATACAACCGGAAGTGGAATGAAATAAGGAAATCGAAGTTCTCCGGTTCTTCCATGGACGACGTGGGCTCCTCGTTCCTATATAGTGATATTTTAATGAAATGTCTTACAGGAATAAGTAGAAGATAATAAATTTTCGCTGCCTTGTGTCTTGCCGGCCGGAGTGGCCGTGCGGCTCTAGGCGCTACAGTCTGGAGCCGAGCGACCGCTACGGTCGCAGGTTCGAATCCTGCTTCGGGCATGGCTGTGTGTGATGTCCTTAGGTTAGTTAGGTTTAATTAGTTCTAAGTTCTAGGCGACTGATGACCTCAGAAGTTAAGTCGCATAGTGCTCAGAGCCATTTGAACCTTGTGTCTTCCCTTTCAGTCTGCGGGCGAAGTAACGCTAAGCAAGTTATTTTTCACTGCCCTTGTGCAGAAAGTTGACGTAACCATCAGGTTCTGAATGTAACATTTCCATTAATAGGATTTCAGTTGTATATTTCTCTCTCGTTTTAAACCGTTTCCAGGACCATCGTTTCGCTTTCTTCTTCTTTAAACACCATACTAGAATCATTGTTGTTTGGTGAGTGGTTTGATACAGGTCTCCATGCTGCTAAAAATGCTTGATCTGCATTTGTGGCCATTCCCACTAGTACCAAAATACAGCATACACGAAAAGCTTCTCCTTCAAAAGTATTGTTAAATCAACAAGCGTACGGGCTTGTTAGACACATCCGTGGCTAGATAACAGCACACTCGACAGACAAGTTTGCTCCTTTAAGAGGGCCTTCACAAGTTTTAGAAAAGTTCATTACCCATTTGAAGAAAGTTGATGTAATAATCTGAGGATAATATTTCATTTAGGAGATATTCATTGGCAAATATCTCACTTTAAGCCGTTCCCTGGACCAGAGACTTGTTTTCTTCTTCTTTAAACAGAATGCGAATGTCAATGCAACTACTCATTTGAATTTGTGGCCGTTCTCACTACTTTCAAAGACTTACGAAGACGCACGCGCCTTCTTCAAAGTGCGATTAAACTGACAAACGTTGTTTGAACGTGTACTGTCTTGCTCGGCAGTTTTGTCAAACACGTTTAGCCTTTGTGCTATCCGAGCAGACTCACGGTCAGACCCTAACTTCCATATGTCAACAACCATCTGTCTGCAACCTGTACTCACCTTTTCATTCGGACATACATCTAAAACCTGAACTCGCCTGTTCCTTTGGACGCATGCATGATGGGAATTAGTATGAACACACGCACGCGCCTTGTTGTCCGCCATTTGTACGTGAAAATGTAACGGTACTGCGTGCCTGAGCACATAACGCTTACGAAGGCCTGCTATGCGAGAAATAAGAGCCCGACTGCGGCGCAAAGGGCATTAGCGACAGAGTTCATCCTGAAGACAAGCGGTTAAGAGTGCTAACAATTAAGAATTTGATTCACAAGTTATAGAGAACCGGTGTTCGTAATGAGTGTTGGCAATGTCGGTCATCCAAAAAGGGCAGAAACGCCTGAAAACATCGACAATACAAGCGCTGTGTTTCAAACCAGTCCCAGGAAATAGGTCAGACGAGCTGCACAACAGATGGGAATCAATCAGGAGACACTGCTAAAAAATGGTTCAAATGGCCCTGAGCGCTATGGGACTTAACATCGGAGGTCATCAGTCCCCTAGAACTTAGAACTACTTAAACCTAACTAACCTAAGGACATCATACACATCCATGCCCGAGGCAGGATTCGAACCTGCGACCGTAGCAGTCGCGCGGTTCCGGACTGAAGCTCCTAGAACCGCTCGGCTACCGCGGCCGGCGGAGACACTGCGACAGTTTGTTGTTGAAGACCTGTATCTCTTCCCATGCAAAATTCAAACCCATCAGCCATTAAGCCCGAGGGCCATGGAACATCGTTTGTGTTTCGCTAACACTATTGTCCGCAGAATTGACGAACGGGACTTTGATGTGAATATGATTTGGTTTAGGGACTAAGCCCACTTTGACTTGGATGGGTTCGTCAGTAAGCAAAATTTGGGGGACTGAGAACCCACATTTCAAGATCGAGAAGTCTCTTCACCCTCAACGTCTGCCTGTGTGTTGTGCAATGTCTAGTCACAGAATCGGGATAATCGGTGCGATATTCCTTTATGGCACAGTGATCAGCGAACACTACATGAAGGTTTTGGAAGATTATTTCATCCCCATTATCCGAAGTGACCCTGATTTCGACAAGATGTGGTTCATGCAATACGCAGGACGACCCCATCGAAGCAGGAGAGTCTTTGATGTCCTGCAGGAGCACTTTGGGGACCACGTTCTGGCTCTGGAGTACCCAGAGGCCACTGTCATGGCTCTTCATTGGCCATCATACTAGCGGGATCTGACTCCTTTTTGTGGGGCTGTATTAAAGACAAAGTGTTCAGCAATGACCCCAACACCATTGATGAGCCGGCCGTTGTGGCCGAGCGGTACTAGGCGCTTCAGTCCGGAACCGCGCTGCTGCTGCGGTCGCGGGTTCGAATCCTGCCTCGGACATGGATCTGTGTGCTGCCCTTAGGTTAGTTAGGTTTAAGCAGTTCTACGTCTAGGGGACTGATGACCTGAGATGTTAAGTCCCATAGTGCTCAGAGACATTTGAACCATTGCAGAAAACAGAGATTCACGAGGTCATTGACAGCATCGATGCTCCGACACTTCAGCGAGTCATGGAGAATTTCGCTATTCGTCTGCGCTAAACCATTGCCAATAATGGCAGGAACATCGAACATGTCAAAAGCTAAATACGAGTACCTGTAGTGACGTTTAGTGTGTGCACGTCGTAGTGTATGGACGCATCTATGAATAAGATTCGAGTAGTCTAAACAGCTTATTTGAGTGGGGAGATACCCTTTGGGGCAGGTGGATGTGTGCGGGACAGGACGGAGCCCATTTCCGTTGCGTGTACCCTTCTTCACGCTGCGACTGTCACAAACGGGTAGCGTGTTACGGCGGCGAACAGAAAACTGTATGGTGGGTCTTCTCGTTCTGATGTTGCGAGTGCGCGGCAGTTGTGAAATGACCGCGGCGACATTACCGCAGAGCCTCCCTGCCGCTTGCACAACGCGGCCGCATCTGGAGACAGCAGCAGCAGCAGCAGCGGCAAGAGCAGGATGGCAGGATGGGCTGCTGAGGGCGGCCTTGCGCCGTTGTCGCGACACTTTCGACACACTACGTGAACGCGACTGGGACTTAGACAAAGATGTTACTCAGCCGTCTCTGTGAGGGCGAATCGCGTTCCGAACAGTGGCCTCTACTTCAAATGGTTCAAATGGCTCTGAGCACATTGGGATTTAACATCTGAGGTCATCAGTCCCCTAGAACTTAGAACTACTTAAACCTTACTAACCAAAGGACATCACACACATCCATGCCCATGGCAGGATTCGAACCTGCGACCGTAGCAGCATTGCGGTTCGGGACTGAAGCGGCTAGAACCGCTCGGCAACAGCGGCCGGCACCTCTACTTCAACTGGGTCTCGATTTACAGATCTTTTTACTTACACATTGTTACCAGACAAGAAACGGTGTCAAACGGCGACATATTAAAACTTGCGTGTAATCTCGTGACATTGTTAGGTTGAGTAGAAAACTATTTCCGCCTTATTTTTACTTACTCTTTGCCCATTCATTCCACTGTCGTGGCAGACAACGTCTCTAACATCAGCACAGAAGCCAACATTAGATGATGTATTAGCCAAACCAATAAACAGGTGTAACTGTTAAAGCCGAGCGGGGCGCCTCCTGAACGTTGACGATCACCGCGATAAAATAAGGGAAATCAGAGCTCGTACGGAAAGATATAGGTGTTCATTCTTTCCGCGCGCTGTACGAGATTGGAATAATAGAGAATTGTGAAGGTGGTTCGATGAACCCTCTGCCAGGCACTTAAATGTGATTTGCAGAGTATCCATGTAAAGGTAGATGTAGTTGTAGATGCTCAGACATGCTGCTTCCGATGATGAAAAATTAGTAATGAACTGAGGTAACACTCCTTAAGGGGGGGGGGGGGGGGGGGGGGGTAGGACGTCAAACGGACCGACTTGGAGCAGGAGAGGCACCACAGGACATTTTAATTTCCACTGTCTATACTTTTACAAATAAATTCATAAAACTTTGTCAGCATGACCAGGAAGGCTTCAGAATTCACACTCATAGGAGTGGAAGTTCGAAAACATAACGAAATGATTTTTTTTTTACATGTGAAATTTCATAATTTTTTTCACTTACTTATGGCAGTATTTGTTGCTATAGGTACACTTTTCTTCATAAGTAAGAGAGATTATTCGATGAATTTTGCACAGCATACAAACCATACTTAAAGGTGTATGAAACTCTAGAATTTTCCAAATCTATTAAAAACTGTGGTAAAAACTGAGGTAATTAACTAAAAAAATTGTGTTTTTTCTAAACATGAAGTTTAAAATATAACAGTTTATACGTTTTTTCATAAATTAAATAAATTCTTGAGTTTCATACACCTGTGAGTATGGTATGTATGCTGTGCAAAATTCATCGAAGAATCTCTCTTACTTATGAAGAAAAGTGTACCTATAGCAACAAATGCAGCCATTTGTAAGTGAAAAAATGATGATATTTCGCACGTAAAAAAAAAATTGATTTTGTTATGTTTTCGAACTTCCACTGCAATGAGTGTGAATCCTGAATCCTTCCTGGTGTTGCTGACAAAGTTTTATGAATTTATTTGTAAAATTATAGACAGTGTAAATTAAAATGTCCTGTGATGGCTCTCCTACTCCAAGTCGGCCTGTTTCACGTCCTACCCCCTTTAAGCGGACTCACAAGGGGAGGCCACGACGTTTGGAATGCGGATTTACTGCAAACTTCGTACAGTCGTAGTACTCCATGAGAACAACAAAATGTGTAACCAGTAGCGCGTACTTCTCAAGCGTTACTGAGAAAGTCACAAGATAATTTCGGTCGTCAAATATATATATACCTGTGCGAGGCCACTTTTAGTAAGAAGCTGCGGCAGCCGAGTGGTTAGCGTTCAAGCCCCTGGGACCGCTGGGTCGATGGATCGAATCCCGTTCGTCAGTTTTTTTCGTTTCTAACACAATTTTCTTTGCTATTTATATTACATTTGATATAATGGGAAAAATACGTGTAATCGGATGAACTTTTAAAAAAATGGTTCAAATGGCTCTGAGTACTATGGGACTTAACATCTGAGGTCATCAGTCCCCTAGAACTTAGAACTACTTAAACCTAACTAACCTAAGGACACGAAACACATGCATGCCCGAGGCAGGATTTGAACCTGCGACCGTAGCGGTCACGCCGTTCCAGACTGAAGCGCCTAGAGCCGCTCGGCGACAACGGCCGGCGGATGAACTTTTATTGAATTTGCAATGTTATTTGGCAGTCTACAAATTCTTACTATCACAAATAATATAATATTTATAACTATCGACTTGTCAACGACCAAACGCATAAAGTGATACTGAATATGTATGCTTGTCCGTGTCTTCAAAACTGTTCGTCTTTAATCGAAAGAGAACGAGAAATTGCTTCTCGTGAAGACGATATTAAGATACACTCGATACTGCATGACCAATTATCAGCGCCGATTTTAAGGAAATGCTGCGTTATGCATGGTTTGCTTCCAAATTATCGGCTGAAAGAGAGGTTTTTGAAAATGTTAACGAGGTTCGTTTTTCCACGGAAAACCTCAAAAGATCTTGCGTATGCGGAAACATAGCGTTTATTGAATGCAGCTGGTGCCGTTTAACTTTGTTTTCCATGTTTTTACGAAAAATACCATCCTGAAACTTGCACTCGTAATGTCAACGGCGACGATTAATTGTACATCTTTTGAAAGCCGTCTGGGCCAGTCAAAACTTGGAGGTAACGTTTCGGGTTGCTTCCAGGTATAAGAGATTTCTCAATTCACGGACAAGCATACATTTTCAGTATCACTTTACGCGTGTGGTCGTTTACTAGTCGATAGTTATGAATAGTATACTATTTGTGATAGTAAAAAATTGTAGACTGCCAAATAACATTGTAAATTTAATAAAAGGTCATCCGATTATACGTATTTTTCCCATTATATAAACTGTAATATAAATAGTAAAGAAAATAGCCGTGTTAGAAACGAAAAAGAAAAACTGACGAACGGGACTCGATCCATCGGTCCAGCGATTAAGGGCTTGGACGCTAACCACTTTATTATTTTTTTATCTCATTTTTGTTCTAGATTGTTAGTTGAATTTATTCGTGGCGGACGTCCGATGACACCTGTACAGGTTGATCGTTAATCCGCTCACTCAGTTTTTTTGTTACAGAAGGTAGCTAAACCCTCTGACCGAACACGCTGAGCTACCCTGCCGGCTCCTCTCGGGTGCCGCAGCTTCATAGTATAAGTGGCCTCGCACAGGTATATATATTTGACGACCGAAATTATCTTACGATTTTCTCAATAACGCTTGAGAAGTACGCGCTACTGCTTAAACATTTTGTTGTCCTCATGGAGTACTACGACTGTACGAAGTTTGCAGTAAATCCGAGTTTCAAACGTCGTGGCTTCCACTTGTCAGATATTGCGATGAAGCTCCGTGGAAGATTAAAACTGTGTGCTCGACCGAGACGGGAAATCGGGCCCTTTGCCTTGTGTGGGCTGCTTCACCGTCTGGGCTACACGAGAACGAGTCACACCCCGTGCTCACAGCTTTACTTGCGGCAGTACCTCGTCTCCTAACTCCGAAACCTCACAGATCATCTCCTGCGAAACTTACACGCAGAATTATATGAATGCTCGGTGTCTGTTCTTTCGGACGTGTCCTCGCAAAGAACAGATACCACAAGTTCATATAATTAATTCGCCTCGAGGGTCGAGCATCTACGCTCTTCTGTGCGTATGGACCAGGTGTACCGGTATGAAATGAGCGTTAAGATACAAATGTGTCGATAGGGAACATTTGTTGTGAACGAGCCTTAATTTTTTGTTTGTTTGGTTGGTATGACATCTGTCAAGGATATTTAGTATACATCAAGTCATGGAACAAACAACATCATATGTTTTCATCGTGTTAACAATGTGGAATTTTGTACCAGAAAGTGACGATTTGCGGAAAGCATTAATTTTTTGTTTTCATTTCAAAAAAAGTGCTGCAGAGTCGCATCGAATGCTTGTCGAGGCATATCGTGATCATGCTCTATCAGAAGCAACATGCAAAAGATGGTTTCAACGGCTCAGAAATAATGATTTTGATGTAAGAAATGAAGAACGTGGAAGACCACCAAAAAAGTTTGAAGGCGCCGAATTGCAAGCAATATTGGATGAAGATGACACTTTGAGTCAGAAGCAAATGGCAGCAATGCTAAATGTTGCACAACAAACAATTTCTGACCGTTTGAAAGCTATGGGAAAGATCCAAAAGTGTGGAAAATGGGTGCCACATGAATTGAATGAAAGACAGATGGAAAACCGAAAAACCACTGTCAAATTTTGCTTCAAAGACATGAAAGAAAATCAATTTTACATCGAATTGTTACTGTCGATGAAAAATGAATTTATTTTAAGAATCCTAAACGGGAAAAATCATGGGTTAATCCGGGACAACCATCAACATCGAGTGCAAAACCAGATCGATTCGGCAAGAAGACAATGCTCTGTGTTTGGTGGGATCAGAAAGGTGTGCTGTATCATAAGCTTCTAAACCCTGGTGAAACTGTGAATACTAATCGCTACAGACAACAAGTGATCAATTTGAACTATGCATTGATCGAAAAAAGCCCAGAATGGGCCAGATGACATGGCAAAGTAATTTTTTTACACGACAATGCACCTGCACACAAAGCAAAACTGGTTCAGGATACAATCAAAACACTTGGCTGGGAGCCGTATTTACCAGACTTGGCCCCTTCCGACTACCATTTGTTTTCATCAATGGGACACGCATTGGCTGAGGAACACTTCGATTCCTACGAAGAAGTCGAAAATTGGGTGTCTGATTGGTTTGCTTCAAAATACGAACATTTCTATTGGCGTGGTGTCCACAAATTGCCAGAAAGGTGGTCAAAATGTATAGAAAGCAATGGTCAGTACTATGAATAAAATGTTTTTACTTAGCAATTCAAAATTAGTGTTTCATTTTCACAAAAAAACGCTCATTTCATACCGGTACACCTGGTACAAATACGTCCGACCTCCTGCAGGGATCTGACGCGGAAAGGGGCTACGGACAGGCGGCGCTCGGTGAGTCTGTGGTCGGTCGTGAGGCCTACCGAGATAGTCCGCCGGTTGCGATAAACAGTGTGCCGGATGCCGCAGTGGTTAACGCAGCTGCTTAGTAACCAGGAAATACCGGGTTCGAGTCCCAGGTAAAAAAATGGCTCTGAGCACTATAGGACTCAACATCTGAGGTCATCAGTCCCCTAGAAGTTAGAACTACTTAAACCTAACTAACCTAAGAACAGCACACACATCCATGCCCGAGGCAGGATTCGAACCTGCGACCGTAGCAGTCACGCGGTTCCGGACTGAAGTGCCTAGAACTGCACGGCCACCGCAGCTGGCTCGAGTCCCAGTCCAGCACACTTTTTCGCTCGTCGCCTCTGATTTTGCGTAACGTCCCGATGCAGCTGATATCAATAGCCGCTTCCCTTTCCTTTCCTCCCTCGCTCTTGTCCGCAGCTCGTGGTCTAGTGGCTAGCGTGGCTGCCTCTGAATCACGGGGTCCCAGGTTCGATTCCGGCCGGATTTTCTCTGCCCGGGGTGTCTATGTTTCCTCATGACCTCATCATCATTCAGAACGTGGCAAGACTGGAAATGGAAAGATTGGGAACTTGTACGGGCGCTAATGACCACGATGCTGAGCGCCCCACAAACCATTATCATCCATCCATTTTCAATTTTCATATATTGCAGGCAGAACTGACATTTCGGAGACGTGGATGAACCACTGTTCGAATGTCGCTCCACCAACAGTTTTGATCTACGAGCGTCACTCCAAAAGAAATGCACACTATTTTTGTGAAGAAACAGTTTTCATTCTGCATGTGTGAAAGTTTATAGTGTGTAGTGTTTTCAAACTTAGTTCAACCTGTTCCCGTGAGTGGCGCCGTCACAGCATACCTTCAAGATGGCTGCTACACTTGACGCTCGTCAGAAGCAACATGCTGTCATAGAATTCCTGTGCTGTGAAAACGAGACAGTGGGAAACATCCACAAGAGGTTGAAAAAGGTGTACGGAGATGCTGCTTCGGTCGCAGTACAGTTAGTCGGTGGGCAAGCAGGTTACGTGATGAAAGCGGGCACGGCAATATTGAGGGTTGTCCTCGCAACGGCAGGCCTCGTACTGAACACAATCCAGACAATGTGCAGAGAGTTAACGAATTGGTGACTGCTGACAGACGTATCTTAGTGAACGAATTGTCACGCTGCGTTGGGATAGGGGAAGGAAGAATACTGAAAGTGTTGGCGTTAAAAAGGTTTGTGCTAGGAGGGTTCCCAGGATGTTGACAGTGGCTCTCAAAGAAACAAGAAAAACGGTATGCAGGGAACTTTTGGAACAGTACGAGAATGGTGGAGATGAATTTCATGGAAGAATTGTGACAGGTGATGAGACATGGCTCCATCATATTTCACCAGAGACGAAGAGGCAGTCAATGGAGTGGCATCATGCAAATTCATCCAAGAAAAAAAAAAAAAAATCAAAACCACACCTTCTGTTGGAAAAGTTATGGCTACGGTGTTTTTCGATTCCGAAGGACTCTTGCTTGTGGACATCATGCTAAGTGGAACCACCATAAATTCTGATGTATATGTGACGACACTGAAGAAACTTCAAGCTCGACTGAGTCGTGTTCGACCACATCGGCAAAAGCAGGATGTTTTGCTGTTGCACGACAATGCACGGCCACATGTCAGTCAAAAAACCATGGAAGCGATCCCAAAACTCGGTTGGACAGCACTGAAACACCCGCCTTACAGTCCTGACCTGCCTCCATGTGACTATAATCTCTTTGGGAAACTGAAAGAGTTTCTTCGTGGAAAATGTTTGAAGATGATGATTCCCTTGTGCACGCTGCCAAACAGTGGCTCCAACAGGGGGATGGAAATTATATGGAGAAATGAAAATATTGTTCCTAAAGGATGTATCTACACACTGTAGGCCGGCCAGTGTGACCTTGCGGTTCTAGGCGCTTCAGTCTGGAACCGCGCTACCGCTACCGCTACCGCTACGGTCGCAGGTTCGAATCCTGCCTCGGACATGGATATGTGTGATGTCCTTAGGTTATTTAGGTTTAAGTAGTTCTAAGTTCTAGGGGACAGATGACCACAGATGGTAAGTTCCATAGTGCTCAGAGCCATTTGAACCATTTTTGAACACACTGTAAAACTTTCAAACATGTAGAATAAAAGATGGATTTAAAAAGAAATAGTGTGCATTTCTTTTGGAGTGACCCTTGTATCAGCAAGTTTCGTATCAGCGCGCACTCCACCGCAGAGTGAAAAATTCATCCTAGACATTATCATGTGCAACAGCGCCCCCCACGCAATTTAAAGCAACGTACATTTTACATTCTATGAATTTCGAGTAATGTGTTGCTTGCAAGTATTCGTGTTACCACTCAGTATCATAGAGAAACACACTGCAAAATGACAACGTATTTTATCTTAACACGACGTTATATGTCGATGATTGAAGTAAACGATCTGCACTCTTTCGCACTACTCGTGGTCTGTTTTGACAACACAGAGACTTGTACAACACGATTTCGGGAATAGTGTTGCAAATACTTGTGAATTTCCTTCTGTATATATGAGCTGTTCAAAAAGTAAGGCGACTTTTCAAATTGCGCGGGCAACTTACATTGGATTATCGATTATTTTGTTATGTTGGTACACATGTCCCGATCATATGTTCACAGTTTCAAGTGTACGGCATACTTCGTTTATTTTTGACAGATAGAAAGGTTAGACGTAGTTTAGTGTGCTCGGCGATTTTCGATTATTATAAAAACTGGAGCAAAGAATTTGCATCAAATTTGCTCTATAATACTTGAAATGTTCACAGTGGCATACGGCGAGTCGGCGTTAAGTAAAAAAATGTTAACACGTGGTACAAGATCTTGCAGAATGGCTAAGAGATGCCAATGACGAACCTTGCTCTGGACGGCTCAGCACATCAACAGATGATAACATCGAAGATGTGGAAGAAATTGTTTTGCAAAATCGTCGAATTACCGTAAGAGAAGTTGCTGAGGAATATCTGTCGGCTAGTGTCATGCATTTTTTTCGGATGTTTTGGGCATGAGACCTGTGTCAGAGAAGTTTGTTCCAAAACTTCTACAGTTTGATCAGAAGAACCGTCGCATGAGCATCGCTCAGGAGCTCTTGAATGACGTCAACGATGATCCTGATTTCCTCAAAAGGGTCATAAGTGGTGACGAAACATGGGTTACAGTTATGACGTCGAAACCAAATCCCAATCGTCCCAATGAAAGCATCCCGGAGAGCCAAGACCGAAAAAAGCACGCCAAGTTCAATGAAATTTCAAAGTTTTGCTCACTGTTTTTTTTTTCAGTTAATGTGGCATAGTGCATCAGGAATTTTTGCCTAAAGGTCGTACAGTCAATAACGAGTATTACCTAGACGTTATGCGTCGTATGCGAGAAGCAACACACAAAAAAATATCCGGTATTGTAAAGAAACAATTCATGACTTTTGCTTATTCATTGCTGCTTGTGAGATATTTTTTGGCCAAATTCAACACGACAATTATGCCTCAGCCACCATATTCACCGGATTTTCCCCCCTGCGACTTTTTCCTGTCCTCAAAACTGAAGAGACCTATGAAAGGACGAAGATTTTCAACGAGTGAGAAAATAAAAACTGCATCGCTGGAAGTACTCAAGTCTGTACCAAAAAGTGCTTATGAGAAGTGCTTCGAGGATTGGAAGTAGCAAAAAAATGGCTCTGAGCACTATGGGACTTAACTGCTACGGTCATCAGTCCCCTAGAACTTAGAACTACTTAAACCTAACTAACCTAAGGACAGCACACAACACCCAGCCATCACGAGGCAGAGAAAATCACTGACCCCGCCGGGAATCGAACCCGGGAACCCGGGCGTGGGAAGCGAGAACGCTACCGCATGACCACGAGATGCGGGCTGGAAGTAGCATTGGCACAAGTGTATTGTATCTGAGGGGGATTACTTTGAAGGGGACAACATGGATATTGATGAACAAATAAATTATTTTTTCATAAAAATATGAAGTCACCTAACTTTTTGAACACATCTCGTACATAGTGACTTCTCTCTTTTAATTTAATAATTTAGTCGTAATTTTTTGCTACCATTTGCAGGAACGAAATCATGACAGGAAGGGTAAAATTCTTAGCTTATAAACAGAAAGGAATTACTCTACTTATTATTTTCTGGCCACTCGGGCCCCTAGTGGTACAATGTTTCGGAAACGGCGGCATGTACTGTGACGCCAGGAAGGTTACTGGGCTTCTTTACAGGTGACGCGGGCGCACTGGTTAACGAGGGTACACTGTTTACCTTGAACTCTATACGAAGTACTGTAGTGAGCGATGGAAATACAAGCGACGAGGAACCCCGTTCATTCTTGTACAGATGAAGTGCAGTAATAACAACTCCGTCTGGTTCAGAGGCTTGGCACAGGTCTTTCAATTGGGTGTCACTTCGGCGATATGGGTCGCCCCAAGGCACCCCAGTTTTTGTTATGAGGAAAGTGGAACTGCAGATTGATGTCCAACGCGAACCATGTGTCGTTCGTGGCGAATCCCCGCCTCACTGAGACGGGAAGGTTTGTTTATAGGCAGACTGCAAAACCCGTGGCCCGCTGGGATTCGTCAGGCACTTTCTTTACCGCTATGCTACCGCGCCCGATTACGCAAGAACCGACAAATGTAAATATGGCTCGACACGGTGACGTTGTTCTTCCCACAGTGAAGCTCGTTATGTCAACTTACAACTTGAGAATGGTACTCACGCCGAAATCTCGATTGTGAGATAAATAAATCCAGTAACGATTTTCGTGTCCGAACAGTTGCATTTGTAGTCAATAACGTGAAGTTTACACTAGAAATTAGTAAATTATCCTTAATTTCAAACATACCGACAGAGACTTTTTGTCCTGGTGAAATGGTAACAAATATTTTGAAACAGTGTACTGACACTTTTTTCATTTTGCAGACACCAGAATTACAGTCCCCTACTGAATTCGTGTTTCTGTCTCTCTGTAAGTCATTTAGCTCACTGTTTCCACAGTAGAAGAAAACGAAATACCAGTGAGACAAGAACGGCTGAATTTTCCGACGATTACTCAAGAATACGTGCGAAATTTTTAATTAGCTCCTGTAAGAAATGATATCCATTTCTGTGCGCAATGCCTAGTTTTACTCAAAACGAGTACTTAAATTTCATGACATTTGTTCAGTAACGATGTTGTTGTTGTGGTCTTCAGTCCTGAGACTGGTTTGATGCAGCTCTCCATGCTACTCTATCCTGCGCAAGCCTCTTCATCTCCCAGTACCTACTGCAGCCTTCATCCTTCTGAATCTGCTTAGTGTATTCATCTCTTGGTCTCCCTCTACGATTTTTACCCTCCACGCTGCCCTCCAGTACTAAATTGGTGATCCCTTGATGCCTCAGAACATGTCCTACCAACCGATCCCTTCTCCTAGTCAAGTTGTGCCACAAACTCCTCTTCTCCCCAATTCTGTTCAACACCTTCTCATTAGTTATGTGATCTACCCATCTAATCTTGAGCATTCTTCTCTAGCACCACATTTCGGATGCTGCTATTCTTTTCTAGTCCAAACTATTTATCGTCAATGTTTCACTTCCATACATGGCTACACTCCATACAAATACTTTCAGAAACGACTTCCTGACACTTAAATCTATACTTCATGTTAACAAGTTTCTCTTCTTCAGAAACGCTTTCCTTGCCATTGCCAATCTACATTTTATATCCTCTCTACTTCGACCATCATCAGTTATTTTGCTCCCCAAATAGCAAACCTCCTTTACTACTTTAAGTGTCTCATTTTCTAATCTAATTCCCTCAGCGTCACCAGAGTTAACTCGTCTACATTCCATTATCTTCGTTTTGCTTTTGTTGATGTTCATCTTATATCTTCCATTCAAGACACTGTCCATTCTGTTCAACTGCTCTTCCAAGTCCCTTGCTGTCTCTGACAGAATTACGATGTCATCAGCGAGCCTCAAAGTTTTTATTTCTTCTTCGTGGATTTTAATACCTACTCCGAACTTTTCTTTCGTTTCCTTTACTGCTTGCTCAATATACAGATTGAATAGCATCGGGGAGAGGCTACATCCCTGTCTCACTCCCTTCCCAACCACTGCTTCCCTTTCATGTCCTTCGACTCTTATAACTGTAACTGCCATCTGCTTTCTGTCCAAATTGTAAATAGCCTTTCGCTCCCTGTATTTTACCCTTTGCACCTTCAGAATTTGAAAGAGAGTAAAGATACCGAAACAATATTGACATAAGATGCATAATATACTGAAGGAAAAGAATCACAATACCAGAGAGTACAAGAGTGCGGCTAGCAGCGCCATTAAGAGGATGCAGATCAGGTTTGCTTTGAATACACGCTGTATCGGTCGTGAGCGTTAGTAGCCTTTGAGATTGGACGCGGCGAGTTGTTAGTCAACAATACTTTTAAGGCGACAAAGGCGCCATTATTAACACCTCACTGAGTTAGAACGAGGTCGTTAGGCTACGAGAAGCTGGATGTTCCTTCTACTGTACTGCAGAAAGACATGGCAGGAATGTATCTTCTGTACAAGACTGCTGGCAGCTGTGGTCACGGGAATGTATGGTCGCAAGAAGACCGGACTCCGAGCGGCCATGTGGCACTACCGAGAGGGAAGACCTTGATGTTCGGCGTATGGATCTGGCATCTGAGCAGCAATTTAGGCAGCATTTGGCAAGACAGTGACACGACGAAATGTTACAAATCGAGTACTTCAAGGACCGCTCCGACCCAGACGCCATGCAGCGTGCATTTCACTGACCCAAACCACCACCATTTGCTATTACAGTGGTGTCAAGCGAGATGTCATTGGTTGGCACGATGGAGGTTTGTTGTGTTTTCTCATGAAAGCTGGTTCTGCCTCGGTGCCATTGATGGCCGTGTGTTGGCTAGGAGCAGGCCAGTCGACGGCTTGCAACCAACCTGTCTACCTGCTAGACACACTCGACCTACGTCTGGAGTTACGGTCTGGGGTGCGATTTCGTATGACAGCTGGAGCACTCTCGTGGCAATACCACGCACACTGACTACGAACTTGTACGTCAATCTGGTGATTTGATCTGTTGTGCTGCTATTCGTCAACACCATTCCACGGGATATTTTGCAACAGGACATCGCTCATTCACATCTGCTGTTTTTCCTCAGCATGCTTTAAAGAGTGTCGACATGTTGCCTTGGGCTGCAGGATCACCACATCTGTTCAAAATGTTGCAAATGGCTCTGAGCACTATGGGACTTAACATCTGAGGTCATCAGTCCCCTAGAACTTAGAACTACTTAAACCTAACTGACCTAAGGACAGCACACACGTCCATGCCCGAGGCAGGATTCGAACCTGCGACCTTAGCGGTCGCGCGGTTCCGGATTGAAGCGCCTAGAACCACTCGGCCACACGGCCGGCCACCACATCTGTCTCCAATCGAATACATGTGGGACATCATCGGCTTGCAACTCCAGCGTCATACACAGACAGCACAGACCGTCCCTGTGTATTGACGGATCACCCGCAACAAGCATGGAACTCCATCCTACAAACCGATATCCGGCACCTGTACAACATAATGCATGCACGTTTGCATGCTTGTATTTAACATTCTGGCGGTCACACCGGTTAGAAGTACCAGCATTTCACATTTGCAATGGCATTTCTGGCGTTTACACAAACCTATGATCTTGGAATGTTAATCATTTATGTATATTACCTATACAAATGTATTCCCGAAATGTCATTGCTCTACATTAATCATTTTGTGTTGTCGTAATTTTTTGCGTCAGTGCATATTAGGAAAAGTTGCTTATAGGGAAAAGTTTCGATTACAGAGAAAAGACAGTGGACAGTCTTCGCGGGATGGTTATGGGGAAATCGAAACACGACAGCTTCCTTCCGCCATTTTGCCACGCCTCCAGGTCAGGGTGCTGCGCTGACTGCATACGAGCGACCGGGACGCTTCGACCTTAAATGTAATAGACTGGCCCTGACGTCTTTTTCGTGGCTCCAACATCTCTGGGCTGAGGTCACGTGAATGTTGGCAAAACATGGTTGTTTCGTGTTGCGCTTATGGCTGTACTCAGCGGTTTTTTCGGGGGAAATGGCATTACATTTCACGTGTAAGTGTTTCTATGATAGTGCAGATGCGATTATTGAAATCTGCTGAAGTGACTTTTATATGTTTTTTACACTTGAAATAGAGTATCACGTAAATTAAAGTGTTGAAATTGATGCCTGTAAAGTCTGACTCATATTACATTTTGTAAAGTATCTGTGATAATTCGGTTACAGAAGTAAGTATAATTGTTTCTCGTTCCTACTCATAGGTTCCCTAAGGATGAAAACCGGAGGCAGCTTTGGATACAGGCCCTGAAACGGAAAAACTTTAAGCCATCTGCACATACGCGCCTTTGCTCGAATCACTTCGCGGAGAAGTGTTTTGATAGGTTAGTTATTATTTACAATGTATATTTATAATTTATATTTACAGTATCTGTCATTTTTTAACCTACGCTCCAAAATTATTTTCTGAATCTTCAAAGTCTCACCTTTCATCTAAAATATCATTTTCTTTTAAACTGATAGTTTAAACTTTTGTAAAAATAGTGGGAACTGAACCTTTGAAGTGCACCTAAAATTGATACTCTAAAATGGACCTGCTCGTAAAGTCGACATTTTTGGCACCTATAGTTGAAATAATTCCCATATCCCATTATCTTTTATAAGTGGCTAGAGCTCAAAACGCGGCGAATCCAATGTTTAAAGTTTTGACACGAGCCCACTCTTACTGTTTAAAAGAATTTTAACGACATTTTGCTTTAATTGATAGTTTATAGTAATTTTGTCCCGCTGCCCACCAGAGTGGCGTTCGATGTATTTGTTAGATTTTATAAATGGTACTGTGAATAAATCCAGGTCACATGTAGTTCTGGCATAATTTTTCGTAAATAAAAAAAATATTTTTGTTGGAAGCGTTTGGCAGTCAATTGAGAAATGTGGGGAAAATACGATACAAACATAGGATGGCAGACCGCTGATTTGAAATCCCGCCACGTTTTGCCAATAGTCACGTGGTTTATGTTGGAACCACACTAGCCCTATAGCTTCTGCACAGCAAGGCCAGTCTACTAGTATCTATGGTCGAAGCCGGGACGCACTCAACGCTTTGCTACCACGACTTACTTGTGGAGCGTGACGTCACTGACTGAAACCATTTCTGCAACATCTATGAGACACCTGTTTGCTCTTTTAAGGGCGTATCTCCACTGAGCTTATATTGTTCGTCGCAATAAAAGTAAACACGCTACACTTTTTACAGTGATTCGCAGAGCAAGTGTAGCTATAGTTTGTGTTTGAAATCACGGTTATTCACATCATATTTATTGCCGTCGGAAGTCTGCTGTAAATAATTCGCTGCAGTAATAAAACGAACAGTGATGTCCATAATTATAGTACCAGAAGAAAAAAAGACGTTCATTGCTGTACATTGAGGTTGTCTTTAGCACAAAAAGGGTTGGACAATGCTACCACTAAAATTTTTGGTCACCTATCCAGTGATATAAAATGTCCGACAGACAGCGAAGTTTATTTTCCACAAACTGAAAAAGTTCTGTTCTGTAGAACAACTTACATTTTTATAATTTAGAAAAGATAGTGGGTAGGGACTACTATGTCACATCTGTAACTTTTTTTTTAAAAAAAGAAAACCTTACAAACGCTCAGCATGTAGCTCTATATATGCGTGTAAATGTGTAATGTGAAAATGAAATCACTCGTTCCGTATCGTTACGCTTAATAGTACAAATGACCCATGGAACATTAGTGGAATAAATTGCTGCGGAATAAATACTTCATCGATTTCCAACGCGTCGTTACAGAAAAATATCTTGTAAGATGACACGAAGTGAAAGAGATAGACATCTACAGCGAAAGCAAGCAGAATTGATTTCTTCACTAGAGACGTATTCGCAACAAAATTTCCCCTTTTTCACATCAAGTACAGACATATTTATTTTAGGAATTAGGAACATGCTATTAGAAGTACGATTCAGACTGCAGTACAGATCGCACTGCCTCTCGGCTTCTTGCGCCATATCACGTTTCTTACCAAACCAGGCGCGCTCACTTTCTTCCCAGGTTACTCCGAGATCGTTGGCCACACTACGTCACGCGGCCAGTTTGCCTGCCCCGCAATGGTTGTGCGCGGTCGGACGTCTCGACAGTGGAACTCAGTACTTCCGTCTGCTGCGGAAAAACAAAACGAGAAAGCTGCGAAAGGCAAGTGACGAGGAAGGTGAGCCCAAGGGCAATGTTGGTGCAGCCATCGTGTACGGTAGATTAGCTCCCATCGACGACAAGTGAAAACGGAAGCGAGTTTCCGCGCGCTATACCAGATAGCAATATCTGAGAATTGTGGAGGTGGTTCAATCAACCCTCTGCCAAACACTTAAATGTGATTTGCCGAGTATGTATATAGATGTAGATAGTCGCAAATAAAAATAAATTTGTGTTTGATGAAACAAAAGTCTTGTACGGCGATTCAGCAAATTGCCATTTTTGGGGCCTTAGAGCAGTTACATTTGTCACGAAAGGAGCTTTAGTAGCCTCACTCGTACATGTGAACGGTCTAGCAGCTAGTAGAGTACAGTACGATATACTGCGCGGCGAATGTTCTTCAGAAACAAAATTAATTGATCAGCAGGTCGCTAACGGTGCTGCCGTCAGCAGAAAACTGGCGCCGTCGGGCGACCTTAAGGAAATGCAGGAAAGCCTTGCGTAAAAGTCTCATTCGGTGGTATTAATGACAGCTTTCTTTAAGCCTGGATAGATGCTACGTAATGACGACAGCAAATGTGCCTACACTGTCCTATTAGGAGGCTACTGATGAGCATTATGAGGACGTCCATCGTTTAGGTGTTTAGGGATAATACCAAATAGCGAAACAAAGTTGGATGACGAAGTAAATTCCGTATTTGGTAATGCGAACACAAGAACTAGTTTTTTTTTGAAGGGTTCTGTGAAAGAGAAGACGATCTGCAACACAGAAACTGCGTTGATAACAGTCGTACTGAGGCGTAGCGCCGTATACCGATCCTGCCTTGGAGGCGGTTAAGTGGGAGATGTGTCTCAGAGCTGGATAGTGACAGATGGTGACGCGAGACTGGACGCGCACGTAGTTTATGTATCAGCCGATAGTGGACAGTATTGGGTAGGGGACTGATTTTAGTTTCGATTGTGCCCACTAGAGTGCACTAAAATAATAGAATGGTTTTCATAAACTGTTCTAGTATTTTCATAAAGTGTTATTATGTCTTTTTGTGTTTGTAAAATGTTATAAATGTCTTTTAACAGTATGAATGATGCGTGAGTGTGGTTTAAGGTTAATATAAAGATAATTGTTTAACGAGTTATGTAGTAGGATTAAGTGTGGGAACATTTCGAAGAAGTTTGGATATGGACAAAGGGGATTTTTGTAGAATAGATTTGTAAAGTAAGTTTATGGTCAAGGGAAAGTTAATTCAAGTATAAATAACAATACTAAATAACTTTCTGCATAAGCAAAACTTCAGCATATTAGATAATTACGTCGCTAAAAAGTGCTGTCGTTAAGTTTCTATTTTGCGATTGGTTATTGATGAAAAGCGCGAACTGACGCTGGAGAATGTTGATTTGCTATTGGCTGTTGAGTAAACTGACCAATGGTAAAGCAATATTCTTCACGCGCCTTTCTCTGCTGGTAGAGAAGACTTAGAGTATTCTAGAGAAGAGTGGGAACCTAGCCATGAAACAGTTCGCACGTGTGTAGTAGTACTTCCGATGGAAACGATAAGTTGCCCGATCTAGCAGTGTTTCATACATCAAAAAAATGGTTCAAATGACTCTGAGCACTATGGGACTTAACATCTGTGGTCATCAGTCCCCTAGTACTTAGAACTACTTAAACCTAACTAACCTAAGGAAATCACACACATCCATGCCCGAGGCAGGATTCGAACCTGCGGCCGTAGTAGTCGCGCGGTTCCGGACCGAGCACCTGAACCGCTAGACCACCGCGGCCGGCTTTCATACATCAAAAGTGTGGTAAAGTGACGGCATAATTATTCCGATGGGCGTGTAGAAATTTCGGAATTTTTAAGTGAATTTTGTGACGAGAAAAGACATAAATTCCGCGTGGCGTATTGAGCAGGTCGTTGGCTAAAAACTGTGACTGCATTAGGTACCGACAGACTTAATATTTGGCGAGCATTCTCAGTTCAAAATGGTTCAAATGGCTCTGAGCACTATGAGACTCAACATCTTAGGTCATAAGTCCGCTAGAACTTAGAACTACTTAAACCTAACTTACCTAAGGACATCACACACACCCAAGCCCGAGGCAGGATTCGAGCCTGCGACCGTAGCAGCCTCGCGGTTCCGGACTGCAGCGCCAGAACAGCACAGCCACAGCGGCCGGCAGCATTCTCAGTCAAAAACAATCCGTATTTTTGTAGCTATTACGTTTCCGGGAAATGCAGCATCATAAACTTGCTAACGTGAGTGAAAGGGATTGTGAGCGACTTTGTTAAGACTAGCACGGGCTTGGCAGTGATACTTGTTCACCTAAGTTTCAAAATACAGGGTGATTCAAAAAGAATACCACAACTTTAGGAATTTAAAACTCTGCAACGACAAAAGGCAGAGCTAAGCACTATCTGTCGGCGAATTAAGGGAGCTATAAAGTTTCATTTAGTTGTACATTTGTTCGCTTGAGGCGCTGTTGACTAGGCGTCAGCGTCACCTTTCTTCGAAGGTGCTACTGTAACTGGACTACAGTATCTGGAGATGTTAGAGAATTGGCTGTTCCCTCAGCTCGAACGAGAAGCACAACAATTCATATTTCAGCAGGATGGAGCGCCACCACATTGGCACTTATCTGTCCGTAACTACCTGAACGTCAGCTACCCGAGGCGATGGATCGGCCGCCAGGCAGCCCGTGACAGAGCACTTCATCACTGGCCTCCAAGAAGCCCTGATCTTACCCCCTGCGATTTTTTCTTATGGGGGTATGTTAAGGATATAGTGTTTCGGCCACCTCTCCCAGCCACCATTGATGATTTGAAACGAGAAATAACAGCAGCTATCGAAACTGTTACGCCTGATATGCTACAGAGAGTCTGGAACGAGTTGGAGTATCGGGTTGATATTGCTCGAGTGTCTGGAGGGGGCCATATTGAACATCTCTGAACTTGTTTTTGAGTAAAAAAAACCTTTTTAAATACTCTTTGTAATGATGTATAACAGAAGGTTATATTATGTTTCTTTCATTAAATACACATTTTTAAAGTTGTGATATTCTTTTTGAATCACCCTGTATATTAATTGAGGACAAAATTTCCAACCTTTCTCCCGAATCGTAGATTAGTGACTTAAATTTCAGCCTGGTTCACGTCGAAGTACAGTAGGTTTCACTCGGCTTTCCTAGTGATGATCTGCTGAGACAATGTTCACAGGTAGGTGCAGGTTCGTCGTAAAGGGACGGAAGGAACCGCGCCGCCGCAGTACGACCAGTTTCAGAGTATTGTTGCAACATTTGTAGTCCTGTCAAGTGCATTTTAACTTGGAAGTTAAGTCGTGCAGATGCCCGGCGACCATCATACTACGAATACTGAGTACCTCTTTATCGCTGTCTTTTGGGAACTAATTACAAAAAGTTCACTTGTTGCTCAAACATTTTTCTGCTCGTTTCGAGCGCAGTCGATTTTCAGAATATCACAGAAAACGACTTAAAACAATTCACGTCAAATGTTTTCAGTCTTAATATTAGTGCTGAACTGATAAGATTGAAATCATTTGATACGATACTCTGAGACAAGTTCTCTTATCTGCTGTTCTGACGACGGACTGTACCCGAAATTCGTACATAAAAAAGTTTTAGCTACTAGACTGTTTACTATCGGCCAAAAAGCGGTAATAAAGATGTACTCGCTATCCTTACGAAGCAGACCTGACGACAGGCATCGAACGAATTTGGAAACGTTCTGCTAGGATCGTAACGGGTCGGCATGGCCCGTATCAAATTCTAACAGATGTGGTCGAGGAACGTGTGTGGGAATCGGTGGAAGGTAGGTGGTGTAAATTTGACAAAGTTCTCTATTAGACCATCAAATTTCTTTGGCATAAATATTTGACATATGAGCTTTGACATCACACAAGGTGGGGCACAGCGATGATCTGTGGTGTTACCGCCAAACACCACACTTGCTAGGTGGTAGCCTTTAAATCGACCGCGGTCCGTTAGTATACGTCGGACCCGCGTGTCGCCATTGTCAGTGATTGCAGACCGAGCGCCGCCACACGGCAGGTCTAGAGAGACGTCCTAGCACTCGCCCCAGTTGTACAGCCGACTTTGCTAGCGACGGTTCACTGACAAATTACGCTCTCATTTGCCGAGACGATAGTTAGCATAGCCTTCAGCTACGTCATTTGCTACGACCTAGCAAGGCGCCATTATCAATTGCTATTTATCTTGTGATGCATGTACCGTCAGACCGATGTTCACCAATTATGGATTAAAGTTAAGTATTCCAACAGCTACGTACTTTATTTGCTAGACTCAAATCCTTTAACTGTTCCAGACCTCACGCCAGCCTGCGTGAGATTAAACACGTGCCTTTCGGCTTCACCTCCTAGTGGCTTGGCTGTCTTGCCAAGTCACAACATGATCGAGTCCCGTTCTTCGGACGTGACGCAATCAAAAACCTGGCGCCTGTGCTGCGCGCCTGCAAACCACACGCAGGTCACTCGCCCTCTTGTGGGTCAGACTTCGAATCGTTTGTGTGATCCGCTCGACAGGTTGTCCCACCATTATAGGTGCAAGTGAAATGGGTACAGCACAATGAAACCAGCGGGTGGGTAGTCGTAATGTTCTGGCTGATCAGTGTATCTGCAGTTTCGATCCTCGAGGACTCTATCATAAGTTTTTCATGCATTCAATTGTAATACGTCGTACGGGGTAACCATTTCTTTACTTGTTTACTTGTTTAATTGCTCTCTACTCGCGCCCCTTTCGTTTGTACGTACAGTATAATGGCGTAACGATTATCATTGTTCTGCAAGGATTGGATTGACTAAGGAACACAACAAGAACGCGGCAATTGCTCACACACAGAATAATTGGAAGCAAAATTAACCATCTTTCAACTAAAAAATTGAATCGTCAGAGCTGGCCTGTGACTCACTATTAACAGAATCACGAAAGTTAGTTGGGCACATGATGCATTAAGTGAATTGTGACGGATTAAGGAACAAATTCTGTTCCATCTGAATCTAACCAAAACGGTAGCAGAAATATTACTCTCGAGAATCCTGCATTGCTTCCAACAACAGATGTTACTCGTTATAGAGGCCGGCCGGAGTAGCCGAGCGGTTCTAGGCGCTTCAGTCTGGAACCGTGCGATCGCTACGGTCGCAGGTTCGAATCCTGCCTCGGGCATGGATGTGTGTGATGTCCTTAGGTTAGTTAAGTTTAAGTAGTTTTAAGTTCTACGGGACTGATGACCTCAGCTGTTAAGTCCCATAGTGCTCAGAGCCATTTGAACCATTTTTTGTTATAGAGAATCCTACTTCAAAACTGAACTAACTCCCATCCAATACCACCGTTCAAGTGTGTACAGGAGCCGCACATCATATTCACGTGACCCCACAACAGCGACTGCCTAACTCTGTATAAAATCCAACTTGTCTCGCCTCTGCATACAGAGATGGAAATTGAAGGAGGCGACATGACAAATCACCAAGAAGAATTTACCAAAAGAATTTACCATTGGTTGCAGGTGTTGTGGCGTAGCAAGACAGCCACGCCACGGAAGTTGCCGAAAGGCACGCGTTTAGCAGGCAAGAGATAGGTCTGTAACAGGATACGTAATGAACGCTATAAAGAAAAGTACGTAGCTTCTGGACTACTTAACTTTAATCCATCCTTTTGGTGCATCTGGAGATTGTGGCGATACAAGTGAGACTCTATAGATACATGCAATGTTACTAATGGCGCCTTGCTAGGTCGTAGCCATGGACTTAGCTGAAGGCTATTCTAACTATCTGCTCTGCAAAGGAGCGAGGCTTCGTCCGTGTAGTCGCTAGCAAAGTCGTCCGTACAACTGGGGCGAGTGCTCTATCGTATCTCGAGACCTGCCTTGTGGTGGTGCTTGGTCTGCGATCACACAGTGGCGACACGCGGGTCCGACATGTACTAATGGACCGCGGCCGATTTAAAACTACCACCTAGCAAGTGTGGTGGCTGGCGGTGACACCACAGCAGGCGTCACCTACAATCAGAAGGCAGGAACGACAATACCTGGTTCCTTCACTTCAAAACTTTCCTCTCGGTTCAACAACCACAATTCGAACAGGGCATCTCCTGCGCGTGGGTTCTGAGGAACCGATCACGTCGCCGCACGTTTAAAGGCGTGTACGCACTAGGCTAACGACAGCCAATGGATTGGGCGGAACGTCCATCACCAGCGCGTTGGCTTTCGGCCTCTCATCCTCACCAAACCGACGATTCCCCCCAGGGGCCTCATGGTTCTTTCGTGAGTTCGTGCGTGGCGCACACAGAGCCCCAAGCTATTGCAGACGATTCTTCCTTCCCTGGCTGCATTTCCTTCACTCTGCCCTCTCTCTCTATCCTCGCTCCTTCCCCGTTGCCCCCTCCTACCCCCCTATGTGTTCTGATTTATATCGACCTGGCTATCCACCTGGTTCCCCGTCTCGCTTGCAATTTTATTCCTTCTGTCCGTTATTTCATCCTTTGTGACGTTTAGGTCCCCACTTGAGGTTTCTACTTCTACGCCTACATGGATACTCTGCAAATCACATTCAAGTACCTGCCAGAGCGTTCATCGAACCACCTTCACAATTCTCTGTTATTCCAGTCAATCAATCAGGCGGAAAGAATGATCACCTATATCTTTCCGTACGAGCTCTGATTTCCCTTATTTTATCGTGGTGATCGTTTCTCCCTATTTAGGTCGGTGTCAACAAAATATTTTCGCATTCGGAGGAGAAAGGTGGTGATTGGAATTTCGTGAGAAGATTCCGTCGCAACGAAAAACGCCTTTCTTTTAATGATTTCCAGCCCAAACCCTGTATCATTTCTGTGACACTCTGTCCAATATTTCGTGATAATACAAAACGTGCTGCCCTTTTTTGAACTTTTTCAGTGTACTCCGTCAGTCCTATCCGGTAAGGATGCCACAACGTGCAGCAGTATTCTAAAAGAGGACGGAGAAGCGTAGTGTAGGCAGTCTCCTTAGTAGGTCTGTTACATTTTATAAGTGTCCTGCCTATAAAACGCAGTCTTTGGTTAGCCTTCCCCACAACATTTTTGTGTGTTCCTTCCAATTTAAGTTGTCCGTAATTGTAATACCTAGGTATTTAGATGAATTTACGGCTTTTAGGTTAGACTGATTTATCGTGTAACCGAAGTTTAATGAGTTCCTTTTAGCACTCATGTGGATGACCTCACACTTTTCGTTATTTAGGGTCAACTTCCACTTTTCGCGCCATTCAGATATCTTTTCTATCTCGTTTTGCAATTTGTTTTGATCTTATTATGATTTTATTAGTCGATAAACGACAGCTTCATCTGCAAACAACCTAAGACGGCTGCTCATATTGTCTCCAAAATCGTTTATATAGATAACGAACAGCAAAGGGCCTATAACACTACCTTGGGGAACGCCAGAAATCGCTTCTGTTTTACTCAATGACTTTCCGTCAATTACTACGAACTGAGACCTCTCTGACAGGAAATCACAAATCCAGTCACATAACTGAGCCGATATTCCATAAGCACGCAATTTCACTACGAGCCGCTTGTGTGGTACAGTGTCAAAAGCCTTCAGAAAATCCAGAAATACGGAATCGATTTGAAATCCCTTGTCAATAGCACTCAACACTTCATGTGAATAAAGAGCTAGTTGTGTTTCACAGGAACGATGTTTTCTGAATCCACGATGACTGTGTGTCAATAGACCAATTTGTTCGAGGTAATTCATAATGTTCGAACACAATATATGTTCTAAAATCCTGCTGCACATCGACGTTAACGATATGGACCCGTAATTTAGTCGATTACTCCTACTACCTTTCTTGAATATTGGTGTGACCTGTGCAACTTTTTGGGTACGGATCTTTCGTCGAGCGAACGGTTGTATATGATTGTTAAGTATGGAGCTAATGCATCAGCTAAACGAACCTAATTGGTATACAGTCTGGACAAGAAGACTTGCTTTTATTAAGTGATTTAAGTTGCTTAATTACTCCGAGTATATTCTCCGTTACTCATGTTGGCAGATTCGAATTCTGGAATATTTACTTCGTCTTCTTTTGTGAAGGTACTCGTATTTCGGAAGGCTGTGTTAAGTAACTCTGTTCTGGCAGCACTTTTTTCGATTCCATCTCCATTGCTATCGCGCAGAGAAGGCAGTGATTGTTTCTTGCCGCTAACGTACTTCACATACGACCAGAATCTCTTTGGATTTTCTGCCAGGTTTCGAGACAAAGTTTCGTTGTGGAAACTGTAATAGGCATCTCGCATTAAAGTTCGCTCTAAATTTCGAGCTTCTGTAAAAGATCGCCAATCTTTGGGATTTTGCGTCTGATTAAATTTGGCATGTTTGTTTCGTTGTTTCTGCAACAGTTTTCTAACCCGTTCTGTGTACTAAGGAGGATCAGCTCCGTCGTTTGTTAATTTATTTGGTATACATCTCTCAATTGCTGCCGATAAAATTTAAGCCACATCTGGCCTACACTTATATTATTAATTTGGAATGAGTGGAGATTGTCTCTTAGGAAGGCGTCAAGTGAATTTTTATCCGCTTTTTTGAATAGCACTTCCACTTCTAAATTTTCTGTTTTTAATGTGAGTCATTTGGGAAAGAACTCCCTCTCTTGCATCTACGGTGTGGATTCCTCTCTCCACTCCCCCCTTCCCTCTCAATTCTTAACGTTGTTCCACGAGCGTGTTTCACCAAGGTGTCAGTCGTTTTCCGAGTACTTAAGAGCGCGACAACCAGTGCACAACACTACAGAGACTGAGACTGAACACTATTTTTGAAATAAGAAATACATAGCTAAAGTATAATTAAGAAAAACTTGATCGCTGTTAATACATTACAATATCTTAGTTTCATTTACTGTAATGTGGTAATAAGATGTCTAATGGGCAGGTAGGACCTACTTCCAAGTGCGTTCCAATACCGGCCCAGAACTAGCGGGAGCGTGGGAGGGGTGGGGGGTGGGGGGGAAGTAGGAGGGGGACCGCAAACTGGGTATCTGTCCCGGTCGGCAATTACAGGGGGCGCCGAAATCATATTCTTGAAGAAAAAAAAAAAAAAAAAAAACATTGTTTCACAAAGCGCCAAGCATCCGGCGCACTTTAGTCTATAGATTATTGATATGATTTTGAAACGCGTCCCTGTTGGTTTTTCAACATTTTTGAACACATTCTAAGTAGATTTCTGAATGCGTACGTAGTGTACGTGATGTGTCTGCCAGGACAATCCCCGTCGCATCTACGAACAAAAAATTTTCCCGCAGACAAAAGGGGACGGGACTATACGAGCTGAGCCAAATAAACCCGAACAAGTGAATGTCAAACGTTGTATGCTTATGTGGCTGATTCGGTGTGCGAATGATAAGTGTTGTTATAATTATTAGTGAAATCCATAGATTCAGAACACCAGCGTGAAACTAAACGTTTAAAGAGAATAACAGCTAAGAAAAGTTACATATTATCTTCTCAGTGTATCGAAGAAAATGAAATTTTGACACAAAGTTTTTCCCAGATTGCTACATTATTAACGGCCAGCTGAACTGTCTCTAGTTAGCAGCCGCTTAAGTTCTGTTCTCTGAATAGCGCGGGAAACGCGTTGTATGAACACGCAACAACGCCTAACTGGCATATAAACGGATGATAATAACTGAGCCGGTGATTCTGGTAGGGTGAGTGAAGTTAAGCAGAGAATAAGTTTTGACAACGGCGGGAACTGTTATAGAATTAATGATAAAAAGATTGTTTTTTAGAACGAGAAAGGAGAAGGAACGGGGACATCACATAAATTATACAAGCGAATATGACGATTCCAAATTTGTGTAAAGATTTCATGCTACTACCACTTTTGAATCTCATGATTGAGAAATTGGGTCATATGAATGACATATGAAACTATTTCCTAAGAAAACTTTTTGCTTGTAGTACACCGAATAGGCATTTGATATTAGTGATTCGTGAATTATATTCTGTTGTATTATTTGTTGTGACTTGGCAAGACAGCCAAGTCACAATGAGAGGAAGCCGAAATGCACGCTTTTAATTACACGCTGACTGGCGTGAGGTCTGGAACAGTTAAGGAAATGTATAGTAGCAAATAAAGTACGTAGTGGATGTAATACTTAACTTAAATCCACAATTGTAGAACATCTCTCTTGACGGTACATGTTATAACCACAATATAAAATAATATCAAATGCTATGGCGCCTTGCTAGGTCGTAGCAAATGACGTAGCTGAAGGCTATGCTAACTATCGTCTCGGCAAATGAGAGCGTAGTTGTCAGTGATCCATCTCTGGCTAAGTCGGCTGTACAACTGGGGCGAGTGCCAGTACGTCTCTCTAGACCTGCCGTGTGGTGGCGCTCGGTCTGCTATCACTGACAGTGGCGACACGCGGGTCCGACGTATACTAATGGACCGCGGCCGATTTAAAATCTACCACCTAGCAAGTGTGGTGTCTGGCGGTGACACCACATTATTTATATAAATAAGCTAAATAAAAGTGATCATTTGTGCCAGAACACCATTTCTGCCAAAACAGACTCGCTTATTTGGTCTGTGTTATAATTGCTGCTATATTAGAAAGGCCTATTTCGTGTTATGTAGCAGACAGTGACAAAATAGACGTAATCAAACCGAGAAACAACACCAGTCTTGGGTACTAATCACATTAGTGAACGACATTTTGAATTTTCATGTAGCAAAACGTTTGACGAACTTTGATGTGGTGACAGATTCTTTCACAGAAAGGAATATACACCGAGTAAAGCTGTAGCAAGATTAGAAAGATTTAAATGAAACAACAAGTTTACTGTTACCAGTCGCTGCTTATTTATCTCCACGACGAGTTTCAAAGGTGTAAACCACCAGCATGGAAGATTTACATTTGTTAGTATGACATGTGTCTGTATGTTGTTACGATTTTTTGGGGGAAACGCACGACGCCATATTTGTTTACAAAATATGACTGTATATATGTGATGTGTTACGGTACTGAAAGGAGCCCGTAACCACTGGAGACAGTACCACAAGTGCCTCCAAAAAATCGGAACGCAACACACACACACACACACACACACACACACACACACACACACACACACAAATGTCATACTAACAAATGTAAATCCACCTGATGATGGAGGTTTAAACTTTTGAAAGGCGTCGTGGAGATAAATAAACAATGACCGGTAACAGTAAACTTGTTGTTTCATTTGATGTCAATAACAGAAACGGTAAAGTCTAACCAAAAATGTTCGCGTTTAAAGATTAGAGAGAAAAATATGCTCGAACCTAAGGACTGAAGAAACTGTACTGTCTTGCTTGCGTCTTGCTGTTGCTGGTTTTATGTTTCCTATGTTTAATTTTATGTCACACAAAAGAGAAAGTTGTTAGCTAATACGCTATAAGGAATAGAAATTTTCTGATTTTTACTCTCCAGGCCGCAAATAATCCAATCCAGTACTAGTTTTTTTAAGAGGGGTAGGATGTCAAATTGGCCGACTGGGAGCAGCAGAAGCACCACAGGACATTTGAATTTCCACTGTCCTGAATATAGATTTGGTGGCTTCCATCACAAAACATACACGTCTGAATTCCACAGAACGAAACACAGTGACGTGCAGTAGAAGAATGCTGTGTGAAGAGGAGCGGTACAGCCCTATGGCACACATAAAACCAAATAACATGTCTCACATTTCCTCGATCATATATGCTTTATCTTTCAGACTCTTCAGAAAGATATGCGCTACAAATGAATATCTTTTGAAAAACATCGTAGTCGCCGTTGACTGTATGAAATATTTATTGTTTTTGTTGTTGTTGTTGCTGCTGCTGCTGTGGTCTCCAGTCCTGAGACTGGTTTGATGAAGCTCTCCATGCTACTCTATCCTGTGCGAACTTCTTCGTCTCCCAGTACCTACTACTTTGTGTATTGATCTCTTGGTCTCCCTCTACGATTTTTACCGTCCGCGCTGCCCTCCAATACTAAACTGGTGATCCCTTGATGCCTCAGAACATGTCCTACCAACCGATTCCTTCTTCTAGTCAAGTTGTGCCACAAACTTCTCTTCTCCCCAGTTCTATTCAACACCTCCTCATTAGTTATGTGATCTACCCATCTAATCTTCAGCATTCTTCTGTAACACCACATTTCGAAAGCTGCTATTCTTTTCTTGTCCAAACTATTTATCGTCCATGTTTCGCTTCCATACATGGCTACACTCCATACAAATACTTTCAGGAATGACTTCCTGACACTCAAATCTATACTACATGTTAACAAATTTCTCTTCTTCAGAAACGCTTTCCTTGCCATTGCCAGTCTACATTTTATATCCTCTCTACTTCGACCATCATCAGTTATTTTGCTCCCCAAATAGCAAAACTCCTTTACTGCTTTAAGTAAAGTAATTCATTTATTGCCAAGTCAGGTATTGGGAGATTAAAAGAAGTTTAGAGGGTTGAGTAGTGATTCTCCAACAGAAAGAGGTTCCTACTCAATGGTCTGAAGATGACCACAGTAGTGGTCAAAACCGGTCACCTTGTTAAATAAATCGTGATCAAGACTGTTTTTAATAGTAACTACTTTAAGTGTCTCATTTTCTAATCTAATTCCCTCAGCGTCACCCGAGTTAACTCGTCTACATTCCACTATCCTCGTTTTGCTTTTGTTGATGTACATCTTATATCTTCCTTTCAAGACACTGTCAATTACGTTCAAGTGCTCTTCCAAGTCCTTTCCTGTGTCTGACAGAATTACAATGTCATCGGCGAAACTAAAAGTTTTTATTTCTTCTCCATGGATTTTAATACCTACTCCGAATTTTTCTTTTGTTTCCTTTACTGCTTGCTCAATATACAGACTGAATAACATCGGGGAAAGGCTACAACCCTCTCTCACTCCCTTCCCAACCACTCTTTCCCTTTCATGTCCTTCGACTCTTATAATTGCCACCTGGTTTCTGTACAAATTGTAAATAGCCTTTCGCTCCCTGTATTTTACCCCTGCCACGTTAAGAAATAAATAAATAATAATAAATATTTCATACAGTCAACGGCGACTATGATGTCTTTTATGAAATATTGTATGACTGTGAATCCCAGCCATGAGAAGTTAATCCATGAGAAGTTAATTTTTTTGAAAAATCGACATGTTTAAAATTTTTGACGTCCTATCTGAAACCTTCGAGAGGAGCGTCGCCACTGTCAATTTTTTGCCCCGGTAGATCCGGGGCTGACACTAGTGTATACGTTTTACGGCTGCTGCCAATCATAGCGTTTGTGTTTGCTTACATCAGGTTCATTCTTACGATGAACGAAGGATTAGAGTGGTGTCCGAAGCGCAACCAACCGCCAACGCGTTGAAGCGCCGGCTGTCCGAACCGCAACCACAGCCAAGCGCTTCGTCCGCCGGCTCTGATTTGCCGCCCATGCTCGCTGAACAGGCCACGGCGTGGTTTGTGCCTTTCGCTTGGGCGGGCGAGGGCAGCGACTGACCGGCGCGACGGGCCGGCTTCCGAGGCTACACCCAAACAGCTTCCCCAAGCTTCTGCTGCACGTCTTTGTAATCACACCCACATTCATTCAGTCAAGCAATCGCGCATGCTTAAGACAGGTGGTTACAGGTACATGGTGTGCTGAATATCAAGCGCCGTAAAAAAGAGAATAAAACGCACTCAATTTCGGTTCCCAGCGTCGTCTTCCTATCTGGCAATGTGAGAGAACGCAGGCAGAGGAAAGACGCTCTGCCGACCTGGTAAAACCACGAAATTACACTACTGGCCATTAAAATTACTACACCAAGAAGAAAAGCAGATGATAAACGAGCATTCATTGGACAAATATATTATACTAGAACTGACATGTGATTACATTTTCACGCAATTTGGGTGCATAGATCCTGAGAAGTTAGTACCCAGAACAACCAGCCTTGAAACGCCTGGGCACTGAGTCAAACAGAGCTTGGATGGCGTGTACAGGTACAGCTGCCCATGCAGCTTCAACACGATACCACAGTTCATCAAGAGTAGTGACTGGCGTATTGTGACGAGCCAGCTGCTGGGCCACCATTGACCAGACGTTTCAATTGATGAGAGATCTGGAGAATGTGCTGGCCAGGGCAGCAGTCGAACATTTTCTGTATCCAGAAAGGCCCGTACAGGACCTGCAACATGCGGTCGTGCGTTATCCTCCTGAAATGTAGGGTTTCGCAGGGATCGAATGAAGGATGGAGCCACTGGTCCTAACAAATCTGAAATGTAACGTCCACGGGTGAAAGTGCCTTCAATGCGAACAAGAGGTGACCGAGACGTGTAACCAATGACTCCCCTGACCATCACGCCGGGTGATACGCCAGTATGGCGATGACGAATACACGCTTCCAATGTGCGTTCACCGTGATGTCGCCAAACACGGATGCGACCATCATGATGCTGTAAACAGAACCTGGATTCATACGAAAAAAATGACGTTTTGCCACTCGTGCACCCAGGTTCGTCGTTGAGTACACCATCGCAGGCGCTCCTGTCTGTGATGCAGCGTCAAGGGCAACCGCAGCCATGGTCTCCGAGCTGATAGTCCGTGCTGCTGCAAACGTCGTCGAACTGTTCGTGCAGATGGTTGTTGTCTTGCACACGTCCCCATCTGTTGACTCAGGGATCTAGACGTGGCTGCACGATCCGTTACAGCCATGCGGGTAAGATGCCTGTCATCTCTACTGCTAGTGATACGAGGCCGTTGGGATCCAGCATGGCGTTCCGTATTACCCTCCTGAACCCACGGATTCCATATTCTGCTAACAGTCATTGGATCTCGACCAACGCGAGCAGCAATGTCGCGATACGATAAACCACAATCGCGATAGGCTATAATCCGACCTTTATCAAAGTGGGAAACGTGATGGTACGCATTTCTCCTCCTTACACGAGGCACCACAACAACGTTTCACCAGACAATGCCGGTCAACTGCTGTTTGTCTATGAGAAATCGGTTGGAAACTTTCCTCATGTCAGCATGTTGTTGGTGTCGCCACCGGCGCTAACCTTGTGTGAACGCTCTGAAGAGCTAATCATTTGCATATCACAGTATCTTGTTCCTGTCGGTTAAATTTCGCGTCTGTAGCACGTAATCTTCGTGGTGTAGCAATTTTAATGACCAGTAGTGTATATAAAAATGATATGAAAGGTAGATTGATTACCGCCTTTCGAAAGAACCACCAAGGATGAGCTGAAGCGGCCTGGGAAAGTCACGGCGCTCTTGAGCCAGGAGGTGTGGAAACCTATCCTCCCTCAAACTAGGCCAGTGTCTTAATGATTGCGTCACTTAGCTCGGTATTGTCATATCACGTCTTATGCTCAGGCCAAAGACTGTGATGTACCAGATAGCTTGCGACATATAATTCTAATGTACTGGTGCAATGAGAAATTTCGTAGTAGTTAGAATTTTTATCAAGTAATTACGTTTAATTGTTATCTCTGATTTATATACACTGCCAGAACAAGGAGAGTTAGTAACGTTATCACTGTTACGGCGTAAAGTCAAGCGCCGTTACGTCAGTCGGAAACAACAGAGAAGAGAGGGCTGTGAGAAGACATCAGCCAATCGCTCGCTGACCTACCCCTCTCCAGGACGACAACGCGGCAGCAGCGGCCCCTATGTGAAGTCATATGGGTCGCGACCGACTGGCGACGCCCCAGTTCAGTTGACTTGAAGACTAGCGACTTGCACAGAAGCGTCAAACCTCGTTGCTTCGCTTGTTCTGTCTATGTAGCGCAGACGTGTGATTGTTTATACTGAAGACGATTGCTTATTTTGTATGTCGCCCTTTGCTTGCGACACATTTGTATAATTGTCAAAGTGAAGTATTGTCATTTACTTTTTGTAATAAAATTCATTAATACGATGTGTTTGATTTTAATTGCCTAGCGAACCAAGTACGAAGGATACCTAGACAACCATATTTGAGAAGGCTGGACGTAATATTTGACGACGAGCGTGTAGACGTAATAATCACAGACAGCAATCACCATTAATTAAAAGTTACAACGAACATTTCATTCAAGACAGCCATCTTGTCCAGTTTTCACGGACTGTCACATTAATGGCAACCGTTTTGGTACCTAGGACGATCCAGTGTAGGCCAGCTGAAGAAGAAGTCATGCCGTTGGTATCGGTTGACTGATTTAACCGAGGAGCACTTCTTGAAGGAAGCAACACTGGGTTTAAAGTCCCTTCGACATCGAGGTCATTAGAGACGGAGGATATGCTCGATTTGTGTCAAGGGTGGGAAAGGAAATCGGCAGAGCCCTTTCATAGGATCCATCCCGGCATTTGCCTGGAGAGATTTAAGGAAATCACGAAAAATCCAAATCAGGATGAGCAGAACCGTCGTCCTGCCGTATGAGAGTCCAGCGTGCTATCCACTGCGCCACCTCGCTCGGTGAGAACGTCTTACGAAATTCCCTGAGAGAGTTGGCAACGAAACACAGTGCTTCTTCCGCGTCGCGAACGCTACATTTCTTTTTCAGTGCCGGACATCAATGGTCCAGCTCCCTGATGTACGGTGTTTGAAAAAAATGGTTCAAATGGCTCTGAGCACTATGGGGCTCAACTGCTGAGGTCATTAGTCCCCTAGAACTTAGAACTAGTTAAACCTAACTAACCTAAGGACATCAGAAACATCCATGCCCGAGGCAGGATTCGAACCTGCGACCGTAGCGGTCTTGCGGTTCCAAACTGCAGCGCCTTTAACCGCACGGCCACTTCGGCCGGCGGTGTTTGAAAGAAGCGACTTGTAACTCGATACCAACTAGCGCCGACCCCACCGCGTAGTGAGGCGCCGTCAGAAAGGAGCCGAACAATTCTTACCTAAACGTCCTCCACCCCTTCATCCTCCACTAGGTCATGCCAAGCTTCATCTCTCACTGGATCCTAGGATCCCCAGTTGAATCTACGGGGTGGTCGGAAATTCCCGTTACAAACTTCTAGGACTTGTAATGGGGAGTGAGTACATAATATTTTGAATAGGAACCCATGTTCAGAAACATACTATTTCCGCGGTACAACCATTTGAAAACGTGTTGCTTATGCGATCATTTTTACAGGTACCTGACTGGGCGTGATCCAGTAAATCACTTTTTTTACAGTTCCACTCATTAATAGACAATGGGATTGCTCTTGTACTTGCTGACGGGTTCTCATCAACGTGATGCACTAACGCCTCTTCCAGTTCGGGCTTGTGGGGCCTCCCTGGAGGGCCACAGTCACGCCTGGTGCTGGTGAAGATACCCTGTCTCGAACCCGCTGCGTGATTGTGACGAAAAAGGTACGCGATGTAGTCTGAAGCTGTGGAGAACTATCTTGATAAAGACGACGAGCAGCTCTTCCATTGCTTCGCCATTCAGGAAGATCATGTCGGTGTTTTCTGCAAACTTGTACTCAACCATGATGCTCCAACACTGACAGACGCGTGAATGAGGCTCATCCAGGTCAGCGAAGTAGGATAGGATGTCAAATGACATCAACCGATCTGCCGTAAGCACCCATGACAATCACTATCCTGTTGCAAACCTACCTAGCAAACATGTTTCCAAACGGCTGTAGCACGACAATGGTACATTTCCGGACATGTGTTCCTATTCAAAATATTATGTACTCACTCCCCACTACAAGTCCTAGAAGTTTGTAACGGGAATGTCCAACCACCCTGTATATTAACATCTGGTTCACTATCACGTAAGCAGTTTTAGAGGACATCATTGTCACCACAGAAAGTAAAAGTATGTACTCATAACATTTTATTTTATGAATAAATATTTTCACAACCAATGGGGACCATGATTACCTTTAAAGAATCTCTGTTACTTCGGATTCCAGTGTGTTCAGTTTCGTAATCTGACCACGCGGCTAATTATGCTTCCTTTATGACTGTCCGTGATACCATTGTTCGGAAGTTGCTAAATCTCATTTATCTGGTGTCTGACATATTTATTTCATGTACATAATAATCCATATCTCTCGTTTGTTTGTTTTTAATGTTGCTGATCCGTACTGTGCTTGAGTTATTAACTCATGTATCTGGAATAAACACATCCGTCAGCAGGGGATGTATTCTGATGCCTTTTCTATGAGATTCACGATGCTCATTAATTTGTCTACAATTGCCACAGGGTTAGATGTCCATAAATATTAAAACGCGTCCCGACTGTTTGAATGAAGAATCGACAACACTCCAGAGTAATTGAAGGACATCTTCTACACACCAGGAGCTGCGCTTGAATTATTTTATTAGCCAAACCAGTATTCGGGTTTATAACCCATCGTCAGCGGCATTTGATACAGAGAAACAAACAACTGCGTGTACATCAATTTCTACAACATAGCAACTGTGTACAATAGCAGAAACGTAAGTCTACTTACATTAGGTATGATATTCAGCTTGATGTGCATCTAGAAAGCAAACAACCGTGTGTAGCCCATCTACAGCCATGCCTACGTTGATACGATAGGATACAAAAATCCGCAGTACAAAAGTGCAGGAGGTGATGATGTCTTTCAATAAATATCTAAAAGTTGCAGAACTACAAACATTCAAGATTTTTGTTCCAGATCACCCTATGTCGCAGGTTGCAAGCTGGCATACGTATTGTACATACCTGCAGCAGCTGCAGCAGTTAGCACGGAGGCGGCGGCGGTGAAGACGGCGAGCGATGGCAGCAGCAGCTGTTGCGGGCGGGCTGCCCACCTGCTGGGTTTAGGGGTGACCATCTCGCACGGGCGAGCTGTTGCGAGTGCCTGAGACGGCAGCGACGGCGGCGGAGGCGATCACCGTGCCGCGCACCACTTTCACTTACACCGAACTGCCCCCTCCTGCCCCCCCCCCCCCCTTTCTATCACTGCGCAGCGCGATGTGCACCACTCTCGTCCTGGAGCCGGACCTTCTCCGGAACTTCGCGGATACTGAGTCAGTGGTGGGGCAGCATCCTGCTGCCGGGAGACTTCAACGAATGGGCAGGACGGCAACTTCCGCGATTTATGATCGTTTCGTCGTAACTAGCCGCTCTCTCCTACGTTACTTAAGCACACAGTGAGAAGATAGCTACATATTCAGTAGACCATTTACACAATTTCTGTCAAAGTGATGGAGAACGAGACAGTGGAAAGCTTCGTATTTCTGAACAGTTTGTGGTGCTCTGATGTACGCTGGCCATCCATAGTGCACTAAACCGCACAGTAACTTAAATTAACTACCCATGTTACAAGTTAAATGTAGGCTTCTTAAGCAAATTAATATATTTTTCTACTATAGTACTTTTGACATCGGTTTAATTAATGGAGTGGAGCGTGTTGTCCTGAAGACATCTTTTCACTAAGGATTTAAAATTTTGCTTTACAACATCAGACATTTTGTATTATTGGGAATATCAGTAGAGAATTTTGTGGCTACATAATGCACTCATAGCTACCCACAGCTTTAAATGTTTGATACTAAAATAATGAAGCCATAGTCACAATACATAAATTTTTTCTTAAAAAAGGGATTATATTACCGATTTCAACGAATTACGTCGTCATTTTCAAATGCAAAACATTGATTGGAGAATATAGTATGGGAATTGTGACCATACATGTGACATGAGACCAGGCAACCAAGGCAAAGATGGCACTACCAGCCACCATTGCCTCGGTTGCCTGGTCTCATTATTTTTCGTAATTGTTGTCACATGTATGGTCACAATTCCCATAATATATTCTCCAACCGATGTTTTACATTTGAAAATGACGACGTAGTTCGTTGAAACCGGTAATGTAATCCCTTTCTTAAAGAAAAATTTCATGTACAGTGGCTATGGCTTCACCATTGTAGTGTCAAACATTTCACTTATATTATAGTCACACTCTTTTACGACAATTATGTCGGAATATAGACCCACAGCTTTGATAGTGAGTAACCAATGTCTATAAAGAGATATGAGCATTTGTTTATCATCGATATTGTGAAACACATCACTTATCCTGAAAGCCTTATGGTTTCCGTATTTTGGAAGGAGGTTGTACAGATCAAAAAAAGAAAGCATTTTAGAGACCGTGTTTACTAGACGTTCTTCTCTTGTTTTCTCCATACTACAACCTCTGAAACTTTGTCGGTGGAGTTCTGCTCCACCCTGTATGTAGTGTGTAAAAGATACCTCTTTACAACGTACTACAGTAGTACAGAGGAAGTCGAGACTCTTGCGGTTTATCACGTTGGAAACCTACCTCAAACTGGCCTAGAAAAACCATATAAGCTAACCTCCGACCGGTTAGTATTGTTAGTATGTTGTTCATGACACTCTCTTATTACAAATGTATAAAAATTTGCAACTACACGAGTTGCTTCCCAGAGTCGACTCTTTTTCGTCTGCATTGACAGGGTTATTGCGCCACCAGCTTAGTTGTGCAATTGTAAAATTTACGGTTGACGTTTGTGTAAATTTTATATTACAATTTTATGGATTCTAGCAGCACAAAATTAAAAGTTAAGGTCTGAAGGTCGCTCTTTCCTTTCTTCTTGAATAGCTCGAAAACCGCGGCCTCGAGCAAAAACGCATCCATAAAATTAAACTCCATTAAATGTCTCGCACGGAAGGTCTCATTCATTTCTTTTCCTCTAGGAGTAATAGTTCACTCGGGGAGAGTGAGAGAATATGGAAAATTTCGCCCAACGTGCACGCGCTGTAACTTGTATGGTTTTTGCAGGTCAGTATGAATTTGAGTTATCGGGTGGTTGCAATTAAATTGAGAGTTTTTGCTGCAGTGAAGGCTGTATACATCATAGGACGCTGAAATGTTGGAGGTATGTCCATTAATCGGTGCATTGACGGAGTATGCTGAAAAAAAAAGAACAGTTCCACTTTACACCACCAGATGAAAATATCGCGCTCTACGCAAACAGAATGTGGCGTGGGTGCATGAAAAGGGGAAGAATGATCACACACATGAATAACGATGGCTCTGGCTTGTTTATTAGGATATGGTGATAAGTTACGTGTGTTCAGTATGGTTTACAAACTCAGCAACGCGCTGCATCCGTAACACGGCATGGTCGACAGTTGCTTGTAGCACATCCGTTGTAATCACAGAGATATGTCGTCGTTAGCTATCCTTCAGATCAGGAAGAGTCTGAATACACCCCTAATAGACACAATTTTTCAGATACCCTACAAGCAGAAGACACATGGATTTAGGTCGGGGGATATGATGGGACACACATCATGAAATTGCTTCGAGATGGTGCCGTCGTTACCGAAGGTTTCTCGAAGCAAATCATTCAGCTTGCACATGACACATTTGGTATCGCCCCATCTTGAATGTAAATAGTGGTCTGGACACAGCTGCGTTCTTGCAAAGCTGCAATCACGTGTTGCATGAGGAGGTCCTTATAAAGTGAAGATCTCTCACTGGACACGTAAGGGGCCCACGAGGTGTCACCTCCTCAAAGAAAAACGGACCGAAAACGAAGGAACTTGAGAAGCTGCATCACACAGTCACGTAAGCTAATTGCAGTGGATGTTCCTGCGACAGTGCTGTGCATTCGCGGCTCCATGCAGAGTAAAATGTGCCTCGTCCGTTCAAAGAATATTCCCCAGCCACACGTGATCCATTTCCATTGGTGCAAAAACGAAGGCCAAAGTCACGGCTTTGTAGAAACTTCATTTGGTGCACATTCTGGATTTTGTAGGTACACCAGAGTAGAATGCGACGGAAAATCTATTGAACTGTTGGCTAGGGGAGAGACTATTCCCATGTCATAGCTCGAGCACTGGGCACAGAATTTGGGACATGTGTTGTGTATTATAAGAATAAAAAATATATAGAAGGAGTAAATTGTAGTACAATTGCATTATTAGTAAATGTTCTGAGTGTACGAAATTGTGCTAGTCGGACGTCCTCTCTTACATTTCAATTGTAGATGCAGGCTGCCGACTCCAAGGACACCAGTGCGTCTCAAAAAATGAAGAAAAATCCTCTCAACTTGATTCCACTTCACTTCAATAAAAATACTCTTATTCAGAATCACATATAATACAAAATCTCGTAGTATGTCATACTTCGATTAATATGTCTTAACCGTCTTTCTACACACGAGAGAGTGAAACAAAATCGTCCACAAAGAAAAGTGAATGATGTTCTTTGTTCATTTGTCTGCGCCTTACCTCGTATTCATAATTAGTGTCTTTGCCGACGCTTATGGTCGATCGCTGTTTCATTTTTGTAATAAATTTTCGCTTTACTATATCCGTACACACCGTCATGTCAGCGTACAGTATGGGGGCAATTGTGTAGGTACGTGGTGAAAGCAACCCCCCCCCCCCCCCCCCTCCCGATGTCTTTCACCATGAACCTACACAACTGCCCCCACACTGTACGTTGACATGGTATGGCGACGTACACTGTTTTTGGATGCACATATTTATATTTACATTTGCCGATAGGGGTCGATGACCTTTATTTGTCGGCTTCTCTTTTATTTAATGAATGGATATACCAGCTTATCTTATGTATGTTAAAGTTAAACAAGAAATTGAAACATTATGTAATGAATTATCATATGTGATATATTTGAATTTAGCGAGCTGACAATAGTGTTCAGTTTGCTTCGGCCTCGCTGCCGGGTTTCACGCTTGCGAATTAGTAGGTTTGGCGGCTAAGCATGAGTTGCTAACGGTCAACATGCTAGTTGCTGCCGTCGCACGTGCGTGCACTCGTTTTCTTAGTGTTGATTTCAAATTGAGTGTCACACTTTCATCCGAATATTATATACTAAAGAATTGCAGTGGTGTTTGTCTTGATTCTGGGTGCAGTGGGTGTGTGCTCATTGTTCAAAATCCGACGCTGTGGCAGAAGATTTCCATTCTTACGGCCCGGGCGTTGTTATTACCCGTCGTACTCGCATTTCAACGGAGTGAACCCTGGCCAATAGCATCCGTCGACGAGGTAAGTATTATCTCGAACATCTGTAATTCACTTATTGACGTATCAGGCGTTGTGAGACACAATACTCACAAATTATTTTGTTGCACATGTGGTGTCACCGCCAGACACCACACTTGCTAGGTGGTAGCCTTTAAATCGGCCGCGGTCCGTTAGTATACGTCGGACCCGCGTGTCGCCACTATCAGTAATTGCAGACCGAGCGCCGCCACACGGCAGGTCTAGAGAGACTTCCTAGCACTCGCCCCAGTTGTACAGCCGACTTTGCTAGCGATGGTTCACTGACAAAATACGCCCTCATTAGCCGAGACGATTAGCATAGCCTTCAGCTACGTCATTTGCTACGACCTAGCAAGGCGCCATTATTACCATTATCAGTTGCTATTGATCTTGTGAATCATGTACCGTCAGACCGACGTTCACCATTAACGGATTAAAGTTAAGTATTCCACCAGCTACGTCCGTTTTTTCTAAAGTCTAATTTCCATGTCCTGTTCCAGACCTCACGCCAGCCTGCGTGAGCTAAAACGCGTGCCTTTTGGCTTCCTCTAGTATTAAGGTGTTGGCTCTCCTGCCAACCCACAACATTTGGCGATGAGGCCAATCCGCGCTCATATCGATATTGCCCTGATTTACTTGTGTAATGGCTTCGCCACAATCTCTAGATGTACTGTCCGAATTTTATAGCTTACAGAATCAGCAGACGCAGGCCTTACTGGATGCCCTTGGACAGTTGGTCCAGGGTCAACGAGCAATGCAAAACGATGCGGCAGCCATCGCTCCACCGCTAACGCAGCCACGACACGCAGTTGCACCAACTTTTTGGCCTTTTGATGCTGCACTGGACAGCTGGACGCAGTGGTCACGCCAATTTGGATTCCATCTCGCCGCCTACAGAATTCAAGGTAATGAGCGGCAGCCTTTTCTCCTTTCCTCCGTCGCGGTACAAACGTACCGTGTGATAGTCAAATTATTTCCCCGACACGACGTAGCAACTCTGTCCTACGACGAAATTTTGTCTGCATTAGATGAATATTTCAAAGAATCAATGTAGTTGCGAAAAGGTATACCTTCTTTCGTATAAAATGTACGGCAGGTCAGACTAATCGGGAGTGGGTTGCAACTTTGCAAGGCCTTACTAGGGATTGTGCATTTGAGTGTCAATGTGGACTCCCTTATCCAGATACTATGGTACGTGATGCAATTGCACAGAATGTTTCTGATGTTCGTTTACGGTAACAGATTTTGAAACTAGTCAATCCCTCCCTTCATCAAGTGATGGACATATTGGATCAGCAGGACACACTTGACTTTGCTCAGGAATCATTCAAAACTTCACCAGCCATGTGTCAGGTTATCCGGCCCACCGGGCGCGCTGCACGGAGCAGTAAACAGCCCTTGCGCCCAGCCACACAGCTGCCACCATGCTCTCAGCCACGTGTGCCGCGCAGGCAAGCAAACGCAGTGCTAAAATCATGCCCGCGGTGTGCTACTAGACATTCGCGTGAGAATTGCCTGTCACGCCAAGCTATTTGCTTTTTCTGTAATAAAAAAGGACATATTCAGAGCATTTACCAGAAAAAGCTCTGATCGGACACTCACAGCCATTCCCGGCCCTTTGTTTCGCGCCGGAATTGGAATCGAACCAAGGATACTCAGGCTCGTGAATCTTCGCTCATGGAAATTCATGTAGTTCATTGCACTCCGCCCAGTGCCTCTCTCTCTAACAGTGACTGTGTTCGTCCCACAAAAAGTGTGCGTCGACATCGCCGGAAATCCCGTCAAGTCGCAATTGATTCTGTACCAGTGTCAGTTCACGTTGCACGAGACAGTCGCTCTTGTCGTCAACAGGACAATAAACTTTTTGTAGACTTGGACATTAACGGCAAAGTGATACCATTCCAGCTCGATACCGGAGCTGCAGTTTCACTGATCAATCAAGACACGTACAAACAGCTGGGCACACCTCCATTGCGTGCCGCAAATGTTAAGCTAACTGCATATTCAGGTCACGGGCTCCCTGTGTTAGGACAGTGCAGCCTTCTTGCAACATACAAAGGACAACAAAACTTGTGTCATTTTACATCCTTCGTTCTACTTCTGCAGTGAACTTGTTTGGTTTCGATTTATTTCAGTTGTTTAACTTGTCTATAGTAAATCAGGTCCTATCAGTGAACCAGACTGTGCCTTCAGACAGTGTTTCTCGTCTATGTGAAGAGTTTGCAGACTTTTTCCACTGGGCCTTGGTTGCGCTAAGAACTATAAAGCACATTTGGAACTGAAGGTCAACGCGCAACCGAAATTTTTCCGAGCGCGCAATGTTCCCCACGCATTGCATGATGAGGTCGCAAAAACATTACACGATTTGGAATCACAAGGTGTAATTGAACGTGTGCAGGCTTCTCTCTGGGCATCACCCTTAGCAATTTTGTCAAAACCTTCTGGAACATTGATACTTTGTGTGGACTTCAAGGCAACAGTGAATCCACAACTAGTGATTGCAACTTTTCCTTTACCCCGCCCAGAAGATCGTTTTGACAAACTGTGCCCGGGTAAATATTTTTCGAAGTTGGACCTAACAGATGCGTACTTGCAAATACCGGTGGACGAAGAATCCCAGCGCGTTTTGGTGGTTAACACGCATCTTGGTTTGTATCGATTTAAACGACTGCCATTCAGGTGTGCATCCACCTCTGCATTGTTTCAGCAATATCTACAAACTCTTTGTGCGTCGGTCCCTACTGCAGCAAACTATCTGGACGATATTGTGATCTCCGGAAAGACGGAAGAAGAACATTTAGCCAATCTCAGAACATTATTTCAGGTCTTGCGACAAAATGGTTTTCGCTTGCAGAAGGACAAATGTGTGTTTTTTGCTCGCTATACCACACGCCTCTTCCATTTCAGCTCCGCTTCATCGCTTATGCCATAAAGGTGTTCCGTTCGTCTGGACGACAGAATGCGAACGCGCCTTTCGCCAGTTGAAATCGGCGTTGCTTTCCAAACTTGCCTTACGCCATTCGATCCCTAGAAGCCCCTTTTGTTGATAGTGGATGCATCGGATTTCGGGATCGGTGCTGTGCTTGCGCACAAGGATGGATTGCACGATCGCCCTATTGCCTTTGCGTCCAAATTGCTCTCGTCGGCGCAAAGAAATTATTCACAGATCGAGAAGGAAGTATTGGCTCTCGTCTTTGGTGTTACAAAGTTTCATGATTTCTTGTACGGTCGTCACTTTACCATCATCACAGACCACAAACCTTTGACATCGCTGTTTCGTCCAAACAAGCTTGTACCTCCACGTACAGCGCAGAAATTCATTCACCGATCTATTTTCCTCTCGCAGTACCGCTACGATATCTTGTATCGGTCCACTGCTAAGCATGGAAACGCCGATGCGTTGTCCCGTTTGCCTGTTGCTGAGGATAGAGCATTCGATTCCTCCGAAATTGCTTGCATGTTCATTGATTCGGCAACCGATGACGTGGTCGAATTGTTTGCGATTGATTTTCGTCGTGTAGCTACAGCCACAGCTGTCGACCCTGTCCTTGCTGCCGTTCTGCGTTTTGTTGCTACGCAATGGCCCTTGTCAAAGTCACGGATCGGGGATCCGTTGGTTCGCCGATTTTTTGCTCACAAGGAGAGAGTTTTTGTTCGACGTGGTGTTTTGCTGTTGCGTTCTGATAATGGTCAGTCCAGGGTCGTGGTACTACGTTCGTTACAGTCCTCTGTCTTACAGCTTCTCCACCAAGGACATTGGGGTATAGTGAGAACGAAACAACTTGCTCATCAGCACTGTACTTGGTTCGGAATCGATGCCGCGATTACCAATATGTGCTCTTCTTGCATGGTGTGTGCCGAAAAACAATCCGCCCCACTGCGGAAATTCTTTGCATGGCCAAAAGCCACTTCCCCTTGGCAACGCTTACACATCGATTTTGCTGGTCCATTCTGGAATGCTCGATGGTTGGTTGTGGTAGATTCATTCAGTAATTTTCCTTTTGTTGTCCGGATGTCTTCCACGACGTCATCTGCCACCATCCAAGCGTTATCTGCTATCTTTTGCATTGAAGGTCTTCCACAGACTATTGTTTCCGACAATGGCCCACAATTCATGTCCGCAGAATTTCAGTCATTCTGCAAGGCCAATGATATTCAACATCTGACGTCCGCGCCGTTTTCACCACAGTCAAACGGTGCCGCTGAACGATTGGTCAGGACGTTCAAGTCACAGATGTTGAAGTTAAGAGTCGCATTCTCGGGAGGACGCGTTATTGCTCTTTTTGTCCTCGTATCGCTCTCAGCCCCGACGTGGTCGCTCGCCGGCTGAGTTGCTCCACGGTCGTCATCATCGAACCTTGATGTCTTTGCTACATCCGCCGCATCAGGTTCCTGTGCAGAGGCAGACACCTGCTTTTACTCCAGGCGACGTTGTCTACTATCGTCACTATAGAGGTTCACGGCGTTGGCTCGAAGGGAGCATTCTTCGCTGCCTCGGCCACACTATGTATCTGGTTTTGTGGGCCTCTGGTGAGGTGCGCCGGCATCTCAACCAGCTGCGCCTCTGTCGTCGCATGGGATCTGCCGCTCGCCGTCTGCTTTCAGCGACGGTGCCATCCGGTCAGCGCCCTGGGGACCCATCTACTGGCTCGCCTTAGCTCCAGGTGTTATCGACGCTGCCTTCCATTTTGCCCCATGGCGACGCGCCGCCGCCGCCGTCGCCGCCGCCGCCGCCGCCGCCGCCGCCGCCGCCTGTTCTCCCGCCGGCGACGCCCGCAGTGAACGCTTCGCTGCAACCGCCGGGCGCCACCCTGGGTCACGCGTTGCCGATCGCTTCCCATGACCGGATGTCCTCCGACATGGAACTCTTGCCCGCTCCGGACCGTATGTCGTCTTCGTCCGTCCGGTGCCCCGACCCGATGGAGGTCGACCCTTCGGCCCCTCCTGTCTCTCTGCGGGCGTCTGCACTGCATGTTGGCGTGCACCCTGGAGCAGGTTTTCAGGCGTTTCCTAGCTCCCCGCGGACCGAATGGCAGGGTGCGGGTGGCACAGCCTCGCCTGTTGTTAGGCTCCCCACCTCGTCGCATACGTCAACATGGGGTCCTCCCCACGGCGGGCGGAAGCCTTATAACACAACCGTATGCCGATTTGCGGGGGAGGAATGTGGTGTCACCGCCAGACACCACACTTGCTAGGTGGTAGCCTTTAAATCGGCCGTGGTCCATTAGTATACGTCGGACCCGCGTGTCGCCACTATCAGTGATTGCAGACCGAGCGCCGCCACACGGCAGGTCTAGAGAGACTTCCTAGCACTCGCCCCAGTTGTACAGCCGACTTTGCTAGCGATGGTTCACTGACAAAATACGCCCTCATTAGCCGAGACGATTAGCATAGCCTTCAGCTACGTCATTTGCTACGGCCTAGCAAGGCGCCATTATCACCATTATCAGTTGCTATTGATCTTGTGAATCATGTACCGTCAGACCGACGTTCACCATTGATGGATTAAAGTTAAGTATTCCACCAGCTACGTCCGTTTTTTCTAAAGTCTAATTTCCTTGTCCTGTTCCAGACCTCACGCCAGCCTGCGTGAGCTAAAACGCGTGCCTTTCGGCTTCCTCTAGTATTAAGGTGTTGGCTCTCCTGCCAACCCACAACAGCACACACATGCTAATGTCACCACACTTCACCGTTCCCTTGTTGAAAGACACATATAGCTATCCAAAACATTATATACATTGCTTGTCATTAAAGTTCATTCCTTCGTATGGAGTTTGGTTTCCAATGAAAATACACACAAGTATTGAGTTACAACAATATACATAACATGATAGCTTATACCTATGGCTGACATTCCATCCATCGCTTATATTGCGAACATAAATTTCTGAAGTTTTAAAACGTCATAAATTTTCATTAACTGGGTTCTGTTGCTATAGTTGTTTGTTAGTTTTTAACTTATCTTCGTTCACATCACATATACAAATTAATTACATAACACATTATTATGACACAATAGAAGCATACGATACATTTATACTTAATTTTATAAATAGGCTTTTATCACTTATGTGAACTCATTTCTTCCTTAGGTAAAGGTGGGGAAAAACATTCAAAATGAGACTAAAACATTGGGCATTGCTGGCCTAACTACGCTTGGCGCTGCCTCCTTTGTTTAGGAGGGAAGAAGGGAAATACTCATTTACTGGTTCAAGGACTTACGAGGGACTGTTACTCATACAATCATGGACTAGTTGCTAAGCAACTTTTATTTCATGGACATGATATGTATTGACTAGTCATTCATGTAGTAGCATGTTGTTTCTTCAATTTATGGTTAGCTTAGTCTTAAATATGAAGAAGTTTCAACCATTGTAGACTTTACTTTCTCGAATACCTGGAAATATCATTATTTACGCTTTCATGTGACACGATAAAATTAATTGGTTTTTGTAAACTCACATGCTTAAATGTTTGTGTACTCCGCAGCGAATAGGTAATGGTAAATGTCAAATGGTTCAAATTGCTCTGAGCACTATGGGCCTCAACTGCTGTGGTCATCAGTCCCCTAGAGCTTAGAACTACTTAAGCCTAACTAACTTAAGGACATCACACACATCCATGCCAGAGGGGTAAATGTCACAGAGATATATTGCGACGATGCATATTTTCATTTTTCATTTGCTTTATGACCTTTGTATAAATATCCTTATAACTAAATTTTTTACTCGAGCTGGGCCCATTTCTTCATTTGGTACCTGCTACTCTCAACGTAATTCTCTTCTTCTGCGCCGTGACGATGCACTGGTCGCTGAAAGAAAAAAAAAATTAAAACTAACTTAAAACTAATTGCATTACGTAGCTCGGTGGCCACTGATACATTTGGTTATTACATCCATCCCCTAATATTTCCATATTTTGTTTAAATTCATAGACATTCATTTATTCTGCTACCCATTATGATCATTTACACTGAAAAACAATTATTTGACATTTCTTACGGTATTTTGTCATTTCTTCTTAGCTTACACGTCACGCATATTTTTTCATATAGCTTCCTTTTGCTTGTAAATGTGTTCTATATGGGTTGGTATTTAATGAAGTCTCTGTGTGCATATATCAATAGATTCCTTAGTTCTTAGACTGTAGATGTAATTGCTTAGTACTTCCGTTTACTTTGTATTTAAGTTAGGTACTTGTACACATCGCATTCCTTTTTGGTTGCGCTTTCTGCCAGTCTGTCGCACTTGTACACAGGTTAATGCCTCCTCTCCTACTACTATCAATGCGTATTGTTGAGTGTGCACAGCTCAGCCGTAAGTTAATTTTGTTTATACTTTCACTTCTCATTCCTGTTGATTTTATGCTCACATGTACAAATCAAAAGAATTACTTATACACATTAGTTAATTCTAAAACACAATCCAGAAGAAAAAATTACACTTGGAGTTATGTGCACTATGTAAAGTTATCTTGTGATAGAAACAAAAAATGCTACTTAGCTTCATCATTCTATAAAAGCTTTTATATCTTTGTGAGGGTGCAGATTCTTGTCACTCCCAGTTTTCTCATAGACTAATCTGTACGTCCCAGGGTATGGAATTTTGGAAATCATATATGGTCCTGAATAGAGTAATTGCCACTTCTTATTCAGTTTGTCAAATTTTGTCGATGTAGGGTGCGTCCGTACTAAGACTCGTTGCCCCTTAAAAAATTGTGTAACAGGTTTCAGTTTCTTATTATAAATTCTTTTTCTATACTCGGCCCTTTTTTCGAGTGTAATCATGGATTGCTTGATTTTGTCTTGTAGTATCATTTCTGTAGTTGGTATGGGCGACTCCCACTCATTCGTTTGCTTTGTCCGGAACATCAATTCGTTAGGTGTGAAACCTCTTGCAGAATTTGGAAGGTCATTGACAACTTGCATGAGAGAAGTTACGTGTTTGTGAGGGGTATTTGTCCTAATAAACCGATGACATTTTTTAAAGACTCATTCTACTGGGCTGGCTTTGGGTGAAGAAAGCTAACTAATACATGTTTTAGCCGGCCGCGGTGGTCTCCCGGTTCTAGGCGCTCAGTCCAGAACCGCACGACTGCTATGGTCGCAGGTTCGAATCCTGCCTCGGGCATGGATGTGTGTGATGTCCTTAGGTTAGTTAGTTTTAAGTAGTTCTAAGTTCTAGGGGACTGATGACCACAGATGTTAAGTCCCATAGTGCTCAGAGCCATTTGAATCATTTGAACCAATACATGTTTTATGCTCTGTGAGGCACCTCTATAGACTGTGTAACAAATGCAAAATTTCTAGGAATGAATATTGATTCTCAGTTGAAGTGGTGTGAACAGAAAAAGGTACTTGCAAACAGATGTCATCAGCATGTTATGCCCTTAGAATCCTATCATCTGTGTGTAACATGCAGTGTCTTTTAGTTACACATCATTCATATGTACACTCCGTTCTTAGCTATGGCATTCTTTTTTGGGAAACAAATGCACAAAATATGAGCACAATTTTCAAATTCCAGAAAAAAGCCATAAGAATAGTAACCAAATATATTAGTCAAGCTCATTGTAAAGATCTGTTCAGAACACTGCCGATTCTAACTGCTCCATGTGAATACATTTATCAGTCAGTTGTAAACATAAAAAATAACATTGGTAATTACTGCACAAACAGCTCTGTCCATGATATGCAAGAAGAGATAGACTCAACTTACATTTACCAAGAAAAAATAACCATAAAACTCAAAACAGCATTTTCTACCAAGGAATAAAACTGTACAATAAATTACCAAAAGAAAATAAAGAACGCGAAAAAAAATCAGTCCATAAGTTTAAGTAAATGCAATCAACAATACAAGAATCAGCTTAATTTTTCAAGGAACTGCTAGACAGAGTAGGAGTGACCCATGAGGAAACTCTTCAGTTTCAATTTGAAAGCCTGTGCAAAGATTTTTGAATTCGAGTGGTAGCATATTGAAAATGGGTGCAGCAGTATACTGCACACCTCTCTGCACAAGAGTTAAGGAAGTCTGATCCAAATGCAGGTTTGATTTCTGCCGAGTATTAACTGAGTGAAAGCTGCTTATTCTTGGGAATAAGCTGATATTGTTAACAAGAAATGAGAATAAGGGATATATATATATATATATATATATATATATATATATATATATATATATATATATATATATATATAAAGAGGCCAATGTCAAAATACCCAGACTCGTGAACAGGGGTCGACAAGAGGTTCGTGGACTTACACCACTTATTGCCCAAACAGCCCATTTCTGAGCCGAAAATATCCCTTTAGAATGGGAAGATATAAAACCATACAACATAAGCGAATGAAATAAACAAAGTAGACTAATTTTCGTGTAGAATGATCAGATACTGTTCTAATATAAAAATTTATGAACAAGTTCCTGAACATGGGCTTTCCACGACAGCTTACTTTCTATCTGAACACTTAAAAACCTGACTATTCAGTTTCATTAATCATATGGCCAGTCTTACCATGATTCAGTGTTAGTTTATTTTCTACAAACCATGAACTTAGGTCATATACTGCACTATTTGAAACCAAGCCAATGTTGCACACAACATCCTTTACTACCAAGCAAGTGTCATCAGCAAACAGAAAAATTTTAGAGTTACCTGTGACACTAGAGAGCATAGCATTTACATAAGTAAGGAACAGGAGTGGCCCAACACTGATCCCTGGGGCACCTCCCACTTGACTGTACCCCACTCAGACTCCACATCAAAGCCATTCTCAACGTTGTGAATAATGACTTTTTGCTGTCTCTTGCTATGGTAATAGGTAAGCTTCTCCCTGTTTTCCATTATGGTCCAACTTCTGGAGCAATATTTTGTGATCAACACAATCAAATGCCTTAGTTAAATAAATAAAAATGCCTAGCGTTCTAAACCTTTTATTTAACCATCCATCACATAGAAAAGAGAATATAGCATTTTCGATTGTTAAACGACTTCTAAAGCCGAACTGTACATTTGAGAGCATAACGTGTAAAATAAAATGATCGATTATCCTTACATGTACAGCCTTTTCAATAACTGTAACAAACACTGATGGCATAGAAATAGATCTAAATTTATTTACATTATCCGTTTCTCCATTTTTATGAAGCAACTTTACTACTGAGTACTTAAATTGCTCAGGAAACTAACCATTCCTAAAAGAAAAATTACAAATATGGCTAAATACAGGGCTAACATGTGCAGCACAGTATTTTAATGTTATGCTAGGCACTCCGTTATAACCATGAGAGTCCTTAGTCTTCAGTGATTTAATTGACTCAATCTGCCTTTTGTCTGTATCACAGAAGTATTCCAGAATCAATCTCTTAAAGGCATTTGCCAAGAAAGTTATGAGTCCCTGTAGAAACTAAATTTTTATTTAATTCAACAGCAATGCTCAGAAAATGATTGTTAAATACTGTACATATATCTGATTTATCAGTAACAGAAATATTTTTACTGCAAACTGACTTTATATTGTCGACCTTGTGCTGCTGACCAGACACTTCCTTCACAACTGACCATATGGTTTTAATTTTATCCTGAAATTAGTTATTCTATTTGCATACCGCAGACTCGTTGCCTTCCAAATAACATTTTTAAGTACCTTACAATACTGTTTCTAATGGGTTACTATAGCCTGATTGTGACTACTTCTAACATTTTGATATAACTCCCACTTTGTTCTGCATGATATCCTTATCCAACTAGTCAGCTACCCAGGCTGCCTATTTCTGCTAGTACCACGTTTAGAACGTTCTAATGGAAAGCAACTCTCAAAGAGCATGAAAAATGTGTTAAGGAAAGCAGTATATTTATCATCCAAGTTATCGGTAGTATGAACATCCTGCCACTCTTGTTCCTTGATAAGGTTTAAAAAACTCTCTATTGCTGTTGGATTAACTTTCCTACATAGTTTATAATTAAATGTGACATTTTTTGAGTACTAAAGCCTTTTAGTGATAAAATCTGTGCATTACGGTCTGAAAGCCCCTTCAGCCTTTTACTACCAAAATGCCCATCTAGTAATGAAGAATGAATAAAAATATTGTCGATGGTTGTGCTACTGTTCCCCTGCACCCTCGTTGGAAAAAACACTGTCTGCATCAGATCATATGAATTTATGAGCTCTGCCAACATCCTTTTTCTTGCACGTACAAAATTTATATTGAAGTCACCACATACAACTAATTTCTGGTACTTCCTGTAAAGTTAATCAAGAACCCTCTCTATCTTGAACAGAAATACTCTGAAGTCAGAGTTAGGAGATCTATATACAACAACAACTAGAAATTTAGCTACTAAATTCAACTGCCCCTGCACGACATTCAAACATCTGTTTAGTGCAAACCCGTGATACATCTATGGACTCAAATGGAATACTGTTTCTTACGTACATAGCCACTTCTCCACCCCACATGGAACTCCTTGAAAAACAGCCAGCTAATCTGTATCCTGGTAAAGGAAGCTTCTGAATTGTCAAATTATTTAAGTGGTGCTCTGATACACCAGTAATTTTAGAGTCAACATCTATAAGCAGTTCACTAACTTTATCTCTAATACCTCTTATACTTTGATGAAATATGCTAATTCCTTCTCTACTTGGAAACATTACATCCCCTGAAGGTGTGTCCTTAGTTAGAGGGACCTCCTTTAAGCAGGTATACCTGTTAGCTGACTTCAATCTAAAAAAAGGTGCAGCTCTAACACCAACTACTACAGGAATTTTACCATGAGTGATCCAACCACCACCACCCACTACGCTGTCACCTATAAGCTTTGCCAGCCTCCCCTTCCCATTCCTATTGAGGTGCAGGCCATGCCTTGTGAAACCTGATCTACTGATAGACCCAACTGCCACCGAGATGTGGCCCATGTCCTCTGCCATCAGCGCCCTTCCAAGCCCAATGTTAACGCGCCTAACAGCCACATTAAGATGGGGCTGAGAAGTGCTGCATGTTCCATACATCCACTCGACTCTGACAGTTGGTCAAATCTATTACATATACGCCAAGTATAACTGTGTGAATACCTCCTCTTCCTAGCAGCCTTCTTGCCAACTCCAATTCCCATTCCCCACCACCCTTCACCCTCCTTAACCTATCTAGTTCCTCCTTTGCACGTTGTAACTGTACCTGGAGGGCACAGATCTTACGCTCTTGAACCTCTATCAACTTAATTCTACTACAGATTCTGCATTCCAAGGAGAGGATCTCGCTAGAATCCCCCCTGGCTTCCACACTGCAGTCCCTCCTATGAAAATACATTGAACAAATCCCACTCCATAACACACTACTCACAGACCTTACGACAGAGTCCACAATTCTCACTCATGACAAAATTTTACAGTTACTGAAAAAAAATGTCTACATTGCCAAAGTTCAGTTACACCAGTAGAACTATTTATAGAACTAACAATAGTGGTCTCGAACTTCTCTGTTTACTAAGAAAGAAACTACTTGTGTTGGTACTATTACAGCTAATACCAATACCAACAAAACTTCACAAAATTATTAGCTAAACCCAAAAATTCAAACGAAGTTAAAACACTGAATGAAAATTTTACTGATATTTCACTAGAATCAATAAAAAACGTCAGCTGAAAACTAAAGTACGAAACTTACTAAACGACTTCAACTCACAGAAAACTCTAAAAAACACAGCGAGCAAACATTTCCAAAAGTTTATTAAATTGTTATTTCGCCACACAGCACGAAACACCGCTGAAAACTATTACATTTAATAACTGTATAACAGTGTACAAATAGGTGCGTAAGACAAAAATCCTTGGACATGTCAGGGTGGCTAAGAATGTTTGCATTGACCAATTCCCGCTTAATGTCACTGAAGTCCTCTTGACACTTAAAATCCCGTAACCAAAGCCTATTTATTCGTAACAAGTTGAGTAATGCATCACTGTTCATCAGTTGCTGTGGTATGAATTTACGAAAAAGGGATGCTAGTCCTAAAAAAGCTTTTAGTTGTTTTTTATTCCTTGGAGCTGGACAATTGCGTATGGCATCAAGTTTTTTCGGATCAGGTAATATACCTTGTTCTGACACAACGTGTCCAAAAAATTGACTTGCTCCTTAACAAAGCTAAACTTTTTTTTTTTTTAAATTGGCTGTCATGCCGTGATCTGCAAATCTTTGAAGTACCTGTTCAATCAGCCTGATATGCTCTAACCAAGTAGGTGTGGCTGTTAGCATGTCATCTACATAGTGACTTTGCTAAGCAATTCTGGTCCTAAGACCTTGTCCAGAGCAGATACAAACACGCCCATGCTAATGTTCAGTCCAAATGGTAGAAAATGGAATTCGTAACCTCTGCCACCACAAACAAATGCTGCATATTTTCGACTTTCTTCGTGAAAGTTTATTTGCCAGTAGGATGGCTTGAGATAGAGTATACTGAAATATTTTGTGTTGTAACACTTTGAAAGCTGTTCGTCCAAGTTGTCTGGTCTTATCCATACGGGTACTAAAATCTTATTGATACCTGTAGCATCGAGAACTAATCTTACAGATGCGTCTGGTTTACTTACTGGTAATATAAGACTACAATAGGGTGAAAATGAAGTTTGTATAATTTCCCATTTAATCATGTGATTGATCTCTTCCCTTACTGCCTCTCGTTTTGCCCATGGAACACAAAATGTTTGATGTGGATAGACTTCAAATTTACATTCATAGTCTTTAATTAGTCCTGTCTCCTTACTGGAAAGTTTTCGTACTTAAATAACAAGTTAAAAAGTTCTTGTCTTTGCGTATCATTTAGTGTCTGTGATTCACTTAGTTCTGCTCTACCACTTCGTAACCAACCTCAGTGTTCGCTTCTTGTTTAGTATCAAATTTGTTTCCGAAATATTCAGCTGTAAAGGAGTAGTGTACCATTACATTTGACTCTGGTTTGTTTTTGTCACTTTTATCAGGTGTTTTGAGTAAATCAGTAGAAAAAACTCTGATCCTTTAAATAAAAGTGCCATTTACCATTACCTATGTCAATCTGTGTTTTGTATGTTCTAAATGTATCCATGACAATAAGATAATTACTATGAGTTTATCAACTATAAGAAAATTATGCTTCACTGTAAAATGTTAAATTTGTAATGGAATAAGTGCGTGATGTCTAACCGATTTAGTCTTACTGCCTGTAGCAGTTTGCACCTTGCAATTTTGTACAGGGAATGTTGGAAAATTGCCTCTCTTCTTCAATTCACACAAAAATGCGTTCCACATTAGGCTGGCAGTTGAACCTGTATCTACAATTAATTGTGTGTCAGTATTAAATATTTTCAGCTTAATCATTGCTTGTACTTGTTCTTCCTGGATATTATTAGTTGTATCTAACTCATGCTGGTATAAATCATGCTTGATGTCATCTTGTTTGTCAAATATTATGAAACATAAAGAACGAAAGGAATACTCGGTCAAAAGCTCGCGGATGTTCAACCACTTGACGTGGCTGGAAGCCTGAGAAACCTTTATTAGTACGTATCGCCGTGAAACTATGCACTCCTGTATCTTATGAAACACGTTAGTAGTTTTAGTTTGCCCCCAATCCCAGCGAGTTCACGAACCTGGGGGTTAACTACTACCGGTTGGTGTTTTATGACGGCGTAGTGTGACTTAATTCATTACCTGGAGTAATTTCTGTCAGTTGTACTGTGTGGGTACTTCGCCAGTTTGTGTTGTTGACTGCTGTGCCGTTATTATTCTACCCAAAGGTCGGCTGCGCTATAGCGTAAGGCATGGAATTGTTGCAGCGTGTCGGCCACTGCTGCGGCTCGCTGTTTCTGTTTATATTCGGCATATGGCCTCGTGATGGTGGATTGCAATTAGATCGTTGTTGTTCTGAAAATTTCTTTCAAATCGTTTGTTTTTTTCCGTTCCCGTTACGGTACTTGTTACCTCTGGGTATGTAACTTTGCTGTTGTATGTACCATCCCTGCTGTGTGGTTAGATCACGTTCCACTGACTGATTTTCATAACTATGTTGATGCTGCTGTATTCGGTACAGGTCTTTTCCTCATGGATTAAGTCGATGGAATCAAGCGCTGACAGAAAATATTCAGTGTCGTCCTCTTGCGTTGTGACTAATTTTTCTCTAATGTACGACGATAAAAGACTTTTCAAAATTTTTATCACGTCTACCTGTGATATTGGGTTCGTCCAGTAGCGTGTCTTGTTCAGGTATTTTTCAAAGTATCCACGTAGGTTACCGTATTTGCCACTGAATGGCGAAGGGTTGAAAACCTCGCGTCTGAGTCTTTCTTGTACAGCCTCAGACCAGTATTTGTCGAAGAAAGCTCATTTAAATTGGATAAAAGTGCTGCAACGTTCGGCAACTTCAGTTGCCCATAAAAGAGCGTCACCGTGCGTATATCCCATGACAAACCTGATTTTATGTGCTTCCATCCAGTTGGGTGGAAATACATGACGAAAGGCACTGAGAAATACTACTGGGTTCATTCTTTCACCTTCGGTAGTGAATGTAGGAAACTGTCGATGCCTCAGTAAACCTTCGTCTGCAAAAACAGTTGATATATATGTTGTGGATTGGCAGGAGCCAACCCACGGAGTTTGGAGGAAGCCGAAAGGCACGCGTTTAAGCTCACCCAGGCTGGCGTGAGGTCTGGAACAGGACAAGGAATTTAGACTTCAGAAAAAAGGTGGTACTTGGTGGAATACTTAACTTTAATCCATTAATGTTGAACGTAGCTGTTGTCTGTACATTATTTACAATATCAATAGTAACTGAATAATGGCGCCTTGCTAGGTCGTAGCAAATGACGTAGCTGAAGACTATGCTAACTATCGTCTCGGCAAATGAGGGCGTATTTTGTCAGTGAACCATTGCTAGCAAAGTCGGCTGTACAACTGGGGCGAGTGCTAGGAAATCTCTCTAGACCTGCCGTGTGGCGGCGCTCGGTCTGCAATCACTGATAGTGGCGACAAGCGCGGGCGATTAAAAGGCTACCACCTAGCAAGTGTGGTGTCTGGCGGTGACACCACATTCCTCCCCCGCAAATCGGCGTACGGTTGTGTCATAAGGCTTCCGCCCGCCGTGGGGAGGACCCCATGTTGATGTATGCGACGAGGTGGGGAGCCTAACAACAGGCGAAGCTGTGCCACCCGCACCCTGCCATTCCGTCCGAGGGGAGCTAGGAAACGCCTGAAAACCTGCTCCAGGGTGCACGCCAACATGCGGTGTATGCGCCCGCAGAAAGACAGGAGAGGCTGAAGGGTCGACCTCCATCAGCCCGGGGCACCCAACGGGCGAAGACGACAGATGGTCCGGATCGGGCAAGAGTTCCATGTCGGAGGACAACTGGTCACGGGAAGCGATCGGCGGCGCGTGATCCAGGGAGGCGTCCGGCGGCTGCAGCGAAGCGTTCACTGCGGGCGTCGCCGGCGGGAGAACAGGCGGCGGCTGCGGCACGTCGCCATGGGGCAAAATGGAAGGCAGCGTCGGTAACACCTGGGGCTGAGGCGAGCCAGTAGATGGGTCCCCAGGGCGCTGACCGGACGGCACCGTTGCTGAAAGCAGATGGCGAGCGGCAGATCCCATGCGACGACAGAGGCGCAGCTGGTTGAGATGCCGGCGCACCTCACCAGAGGCCCACAAAACCAGATACATAGCGCGGCCGAGGCAGCGAAGAATGCGCCCTTCGAGCCAACGCCGTGAACCTCGATAGTTACGACAGAAGACAAAGTCGCCTGGAACAAAAGCAGGTGTCTGCTGCTGCACAGGAACCTGATGTGGCGGATGTAGCAAAGACATCAAGGTTCGATGAGGACGACCGTGGAGCAACTCAGCCGGCGAGCGACCATGTCGGGGCTGAGAGCGATACGAGGACAAAAAGAGCAATAATGCGTCCTCCCGAGACTGCGACTCTTTTAACTTCAACATCTGTGACTTATAAAGTCCGGACCAATCGTTCAGCGGCACCGTTTGAGTGTGGCGAAAACGGCGCGGTTGTCAGATGTTGAATACCGTTGGCCTTGCAGAATGACTGAAATTCTGCGGACCTGAATTGTGGGCCATTGTCGGAAACAATAGTCTGCAGAAGACCTTCAATGCAAAAGATAGGAGATAACGCTTGGATGGTGGCAGATGACGTCGTGGAAGGCATCCGGACAACAAAAGGAAAATTACTGAATGAATCGACCAGAACTAACCACCGAGCATTCCAGAATGGACCAGCAAAATCGATGTGCAAGCGTTGCCAAGGGGAAGTGGCTTTTGGCCATGCAAAGAATTTCCGTGGTAGGGCGGGTTGTTGTTCGGCACACGCCATGCAAGAAGAACACATATTCGTAATCGCAGCATCGATTCCGAACCAAGTACAGTGCTGACGAGCAAGTTGTTTCGTTCTCACTATACCCCAATGTCCTTGGTGGAGAAGTCGTAAGACAGAGGACTGTAACGAACGTGGGACGACGACCCTGGACTGATCATTATCAGAAAGCAACAGCAAAACACCACGTCGTACATAAAGTCTCCCCTTGTGAGCAAAAAATTGGCGAACCATCGGATCCTCGATCCGTGACTTTGACAAGGGCCATTGCGTAGCAACAAAACGCAGAAAGGTAGCAAGGACAGGGTCGGCAGCTGTGGCTGTAGCTACACGACGAAAATCAATCGGAAACGATTCGACCACGTCATCGGTTTCCGCATCAATGAACATGCAAGCAAGTTCGGAGGAATCGAATGCTCTATCCTCAGCAACAGGCAAACGGGACAATGCATCGGCGTTTCTGTGCTTAGCAGTGAACCGATACAAGATATCGTAGCGGTACTACGAGAGGAAAATAGACCAGCGAATGAATTTCTGCGCTGTACGTGGAGGTACAGGCTTGTTCGGATGAAAAAGCGACGTCACAGTTTTGTGGTCTGTGATGATGGTTCAAATGGCTCTGAGCACTATGGGACTCAACTGCTGTGGTCATAAATCCCCTAGAACTTAGAACTACTTAAACCTAACTAACCTAAGGACAGCACACAACACCCAGCCATCACGAAGCAGAGAAAATCCCTGACTCCGCCGGGAATCGAACCCGGGAACCCGGGCGTGGGAAGCGAGAACGCTACCGCACGACCACGAGATGCGGGCTCTGTGATGATGGTAAAGTGACGACCATACAAGAAATAATTAAACTTAGTAACACCAAATACGAGAGCCAATGCTTCTTTCTCGATCTGTGAATAATTTCTTTGCGTAGACGAGAGCAATTTGGACGCAAAGGCAATAGGGCGAGCGCGCGATCCATCTTTGGGCGCAAGCACAGCACCGATCCCGAAATCCGATGCATCCACCATCAACAAAAGGGGCTTCTAGGGATCGAATGGCGTAAGGCAAGTATTGGAAAGCAACGCTGATTTCAACTGGCGAAAGGCGCGTTCGCATTCCGTCGTCCAGACGAACGGAACACCTTTACGGCGTAAGCGATGAAGTGGAGCCGAAATGGAACAGGCGTGGCGCACATAGCGATGATAATAAGTAATTTTTTCCAGCACACTCTGTAGCTGCTTCAAATTCTGCGGCGAAGGCAAGTCTTGTATGGCACGGAGGTGCTCGGGACTGGGATGTATGCCATGGGCATTGGGTACATGGCCCAGGTAGGGTAAGTCACGAGCAATAAACGCACATTTGTCCTTCCGCAAGCGAAGACCATTTTGTCGCAAGACCTGAAATAATGTTCTGAGATTGGCTAGATGTTCTTCTTCTGTCTGTCCGGAGATCACAATATCGTCCAGATAGTTTGCTGCAGTAGGGACCGATGCACAAACAGTTTGCAGATATTGCTGAAACAATGCAGGGGTGGATGCACACCCGAATGGCAGTCGTTTGAATCGATACAAACCAAGATGCGTGTTAACCACCAAAATGCGCTGGGATTCTTCTCTCCAACGGTATTTGCAAGTTCGCATCTGCTAGGTCCAACTTCGAAAAATATTTACCCGGGCACAGTTTGTCAAAAAGATCTTCTGGGCGGGGTAAAGGAAAAGTTTCAATCACTAGTTGTGGATTCACTGTTGCCTTGAAGTCCACACAAAGTCTCAATGTTCCAGAAGGTTTTGGCAAAATGACTAAGGGTGATGCCCAGAGAGAAGCCTGCACACGTTCAATCACACCTTGTGATTCCAAATCGTTTAATGTTCTTGCGACCTCATCACGCAATGTGTGGGGAACATTGCGCGCTCTGAAAAATTTCGGTTGCGCGTTTACTTTCAGTTCTAAATGTGCTTTATAGTTCTTAGCGCAACCAAGGCCCGGTGCAAAAATGTCTGCAAACTCTTCACATAGACGAGAAACACTGTCTTAAGGCACAGTCTGGTTCACTGATAGGACCTGATTTACTATAGACAAGTTAAACAACTGAAATAAATCGAAACCAAACAAGTTCACTGCAGAAGAAGAACGAAGGACGTACAATGACACAAGTTTTGTTTGTCCTTTGTATGTTGCAAGAAGGCTGCACTGTCCTAACACAGGGAGCCCGTGACCTGAATATGCAGTTTACTTAACATTTGCGGCATGCAACGGAGGTGTGCCCAGCTGTTTGTACGTGTCTTGATTGATCAGTGAAACTGCAGCTCCGGTATCGAGTTGGAATGGTATCACTTTGAGATTAATGTCCAAGTCTACAAAAAGTTTATTGTCCTGTTGACGACAAGAGCGACTGTCTCGTGCAATGTGAACTGACGCTGGTACAGAATCACTTGCGACTTGACGGGATTTCCGGCGATGTCGACGCACACTTTTTGTGGGACGAACACAGTCACTGTTAGAGAGAGTGGCACTGGGTGGAGTGGAATGAACTACATGAATTTTCATGGGCGAAGGTTAATGAGCTTGAGTATCCTTGGTTCGATTCCGATTCCGGCGCGAAGCAAAGGGCCGGGTATAGTTGTGAGTGTCCGATCTGAGCTTTTTCTGGCAAACACTCTGAACATGTCCTTTTTTATTACAGAAAGAGCGAATAGCCTGGCGTGACGGGCAATTCTCATGCGAATGTCTAGTAGCACACCGCGGGCACGATTTTAACACTGCATTTGCTTGCCTGCGTGGCACACATGGCTGAAAGCCTGGCGGCCACCGCCCGGACGCGCGCGAGGTCTGTTTACTGTGGCGTGCAGCGCGCCCGGTGGGCCGGTTAACCTGACACACAGCTGGTGAAGATTCAAATGATTTCTGAGCAAAGTCAAGTGTGTCCTGTCGATCCAATATGTCCATCACTTGTTGAAGGGAGAGATTGAATAGTTTCAAAATCTGTTCCCTTGTACGAACATCAGAAACGTTCTGTTCAATTGCATCACATACCATAGTATCTGAATAAGGGAGTCCACATTGGCACTCAAAAGCACAGTCCCTAGTAAGACCTTGCAAAGTTGCAACCCACTCCCGATTAGTCTGACCTGCCGTACGTTTTGTACAAAAGAAGGTATACCTTTTGGCAACTACATTGTTTCTTTGAAATATGCATCTAATGCAGACAAAATTTCGTCGTAGGACAGAGTTGCTACGTCGTGTCGGGGAAATAATTTGACTATCACACGGTACGTTTGTACCGCGACGGAGGAAAGGAGAAAAGGCTGCCGCTCATTACCTTGAATTCTGTAGGCGGCGAGATGGAATCCGAATTGGCGTGACCACTGCGTCCAGCTGTCCAGTGCAGCATCAAAAGGTCGAAAAGTTGGTGCAACAGCGTGTCGTGGCTGCGTTAGCGGTGGAGCGATGGCTGCCGCATCGTTTTGCATTGCTCGTTGACCCTGGATGAGCTGTACAAGGGCGTCCAGTAAGGCCTGCGTCTGCTGATTCTGTAAGCGATAAAATTCGGACAGTACATCTGGAGATTGTGGCGAAGCCATTACACAAGTAAATCAGGGCAATATTGATACGAACGCGGATTGGCCTCGTCGCCAAATGTTGTGGGTTGGCAGGAGAGTCAACACCTTAATACTAGAGGAAGCCGAAAGGCATGCGTTTTAGCTCATGCAGGCTGGCGTGAGGTCTGGAACAGGACAAGGAAATTAGACTTTAGAAAAAACGAACGTAGCTGGTGGAATATTTATCTTTAATCCATTAATGGTGAACGTCGGTCTGACGGTACATTATTCACAAGATCAATAGCAACTGATAATGGTGATAATGGCGCCTTGCTTGGTCGTAGCAAATGACGTAGCTGAAGGCTATGCTAACTATCATCTCGGCTAATGAGAGCGTATTTTGTCAGTGAACCATCGCTAGCAAAGTCGGTTGTACAACTGGGGCGAGTGCTAGGAAGTCTCTAGACCTGCCGTGTGGCGGCGCTCGGTCTGCAATCACTGATATTGGCGACACGCGGGTCCGACGTATATTACCGGACCGCGGCCGTTTTAAAGGCTACCACCTAGCAAGTGTGGTGTCTGGCGGTGACACCACAATACACGTTGAATTTACGGTCGTATTTATATTGTTATTGTTGTTACCTGTAATTCCGGTTGATAATTGCTTAGGAGTTGTGGGTAAATTTACATTTTGCACTCTACAACTGTCACTGGTACCTGCTACGTGGATAAATACCGACAGGTTGTGGTTTGTTCTCTGTAGCCTGTATACTATTTACATGCATATTTCGAGATCAGGTAATATTTTCTTCTAAATGATTGCGGATCCTATCTTCCGCAGTTTGTAGATTGTTTACCTTGTTCACCATTTCATTTTATTTTTTTCTGAATTGCCTTCTCTACTACATCTGTGTATAACTTACAATCGGTTACTAACTTCTCCGCAATGGTATTGCTCTTATCTAACGTACCTGCTTCAGCTTGACTAATGATGTTACGGGGTCCCGGGTTCTATTCCCCGCCGGGTTTGGGATTTTCTATGTCCGGGGAGGGCGTTTGTGTTGTCCTCATAATTTCGTAATCATCATCATCATCATTCGTGACAGTGGCTATATTGCACTGTGTACAAAAATTGGACTGTATAGAAATTGGGGTTTGTATGGGCACTGATGACCGCGCAGTTGAGCGCCCCACAAACCAAAACATCATTGACTAATGATATCACTTAGGTTTTCATTGATCTTCTCTTCCTCCTTCTTAGGCCACGCTGAGTCAACTTCTAATGTTCCTACCCTTAAACTAAGCTCTTCTACAGCTAGAGGTACACCTTCATAGTCTTTGTTTAGTTTTATAACGACAGTGGTCACCTTTTTTACAGTCGAACACAACTGGTTTTGTGTGGCTTCAATATTTGTGTTCGCGTCTGTGATTTTCTTTATTTGTTGCTCTACTAGATCGTGATGGTCGTTAAAAGAATCTACCTTCTGTTTTAACTCCGTAATGTTACTATTAACTTCAGAAAGTACTTAATGCTTTACTTGTTTTCTCATATCATTCAATTTTTCGTCTATTTCAGTGCGAAAATTTTTGGATAAGTCATTGAATTTCTGTGAGTCCGTGTCTTGAAAATCCTTGGATACTTATTTTTGTTCTTGTTTCATCGTATTTAGACCTTGTGTAACAGTATTTTTTCCTGTGTTACCATGTTCATATCTTGTGTCAAATTATCAATTTTGGTATTTATATCTTGTTTCATATCACTGAAATTTGTGTTGATTCTGTCTAATTTCGTGTTTATGTTGGATAATAACTGCCATAGCAGTGCGGCAGTTGTACTACTGTAGTTGCTGTCTGCTGAACTTCCCAAGTTACTGTTTGTGTTGTGAATAAGTGGAGTTTGTAACGTTTTGTCAAGGTTCATATTTGTATCGCTCTCCAATGTTTCATTCATCAGCGGTATATCATTCTGGGAGATGCGTGACATTGTCTCGTCAATTGTAAACATTTTGTCATCAAGGTTATTCTGCTGTGGAGCGTCGCTGTCATTTGTCACATCTGCGACACTCATCCCTCTTCTACTTAAACTTTCTGCAGCAGGCATGCATGGCGCCTGAACTTCAATTGTTCGATCGCGCAATTGTACGCCATCTTGGCTGATTGGGTTTTCGCTGTTGCTATCAACAATGGACGTATATTCTTCTGCCATGTTGTATGAATATGCAAAAAATAAAAATTTCACAAAAAATGGTAAAAGTTATTATGCTAATTATTACACTTGATAATTGTAATTTACGCGATGTCGAAGCCTGTTTTACGTCTATTATGATGCGCAAACTATTGTTTCGCAATTCTTTATGTTTTACTGCAACGCATATCACACTGAAAAATTCCTGTAAAATTTACACCACAAAATTCAAGGAAGGGAATAATGAGGAAAAGGTTTCTATCTACATCAAAAGAGGCACTACCAAGCATAACCATGCAAGCAACTACGCTACCTTTGCTGCGCCGAGCATAACAGTATGGAAAATTTTATGTAACCTGTGTTCAATTCTTATTTATTTCTAAAATTTTCTCCTCAATTTTTGCCTTTTTGCTTTACTTGTACCTGTTGTGATTCATGGAAACAAAAAATACGGACAATTAGTTTTTATGGCTAATAACAATGTCACAGAAATTTCTTACTATATCAGTAGTTAACAAACCCTACTTACAACCGGTACCCTGAAGTAGTGGCACTTAGGTCGCCAATCGTATTGTAATAATAAAAAAGTATATATAATGCAATAAATTTAAGTATAGTACAATTGCATTATTAGTAAATGTTCTGCGTGTACGAAATTTTGCTATCGGACTTCTTCTCTTACATTTCAGGTGTAGAGGCAGGCAGCCGACTCCAGGGACCCAGTGCATCTCAAAAAATGAAGAAAAATCCTCCCAACTTGGCTCCACTTCACTGCAATAAAAATACTTAATACTGCTATTAGGTCTTCTCTTATTCAGAATCACATATAACAGAAAACACTCGTAGCACGGCATATTTCGATCAATACATCTTAACCATCTTTCTACATGCGAGAGAGTGAGACAAAATCATGTATAAAGAAAAGTGAATGAAGTTCTTTGTTTATTTGTATGCACTTTACTGCGCATTCATGATTAATGTACTTGCCGACGCTTATGGTCGATGGCTGTTCCAGTTTTTTAAAATAAATTTTAACTTTACCATATCTGGAGTGTCTTTCACCATGTACCTACACAGCTGCACGGTCGGCTGTGGCTACAGCAACTTCATCAATAGCTGCCGCGCCTCCCTCTTCCTGCTGCGCGACCTAATTCGCATGTTTTATCAGATTTCTTGATCGTACGCTTTAGCCCATTTTTTGACACGGGGTCTCTTCGCAGCTGTTTCTGTCTGCGACATTGCGCAATGTGGCACTGCTGTTGCCGCGGTTCTGATAAAACAACTTTACTCTTTCTTCTCAATAGGCATTGCGTTCCGTACGGAAAACTTCGACTTTCTTAACCCTTTACACCAACAGTCAATTCTCAAAAGAAATCAACATGCATCGCCAAGCGACAAACAGCGTACTGACCCTAAAATAGTCAACATTTCACATTGTAACTGCTTACAGTGCCATGTTTTCATCTAGTGCCAAAAAGTGGAACCATCTTTTTCCGACTAATCCGCAAGCCCGCCGATTGATGAGCACACTTACAATATTTGTTGTTCTAGGTCTTCTTGTGTTTCTTTCATCCAAGTGGACTTTAATTTACTTGCATTAACGATGTTGAATGTTTGCTAGGGAGTCTGTTTTCATTCATGCTACAGACGTTTCTGTAGAGCTTTATGCGCATTTTCCTAAATTTACCCGTGATGTTCGTCCTTTTCGTAGAGTTGATCTGTAGTTCGTCTGACCAAGTTCCGTCTCGGAGAATGACGCAACGGATTTTTCTTAGAATTTTCCGTTTCTGTTCCTTGATGTCATGAATTTTCGTCCTTCCTCTAATTATTGTGGTTTCAGTCGGATAGAACGCTTTTCTGGTAAAACAACCTTGTTGTAGTGTCATTGTTTTGCATACTTCACTTGTGTTGTCGTGATTCCTTGGCAGTTTATACGCCTTTTGCAGTTCAAATATTTTTTCTGTGTTGGAGACTGTTCAGTTCTGTGGGTTGGATGGGATTTCCTAAATACTTGAATTGAGTAACAAGTGAGATTTTTCCATACTGGATTTTCAGTGGGTCTTTCCTGTAGATTTAGTGTCCATATACTGAATTTTTTCATAGGAAATCTAGAGTTCGGCGTTACAGGGGATTTCATATCGTTTCTCTACTGCTAGTTTGGTTCCATCTTTGTCGTTCGTTAATATAGACAGGTCACCTGGAAAGGCCAAGCATTTCACTGTGGCTATTTTTCCGTTCGAATTTCAGGTTTATGCCATGAATTTCTCTTTTGAGAAAGTTCCTGATAAATTTTCCTGTGTGATGGCCTGGTCCTGGTTTTCTATCAGCTCTTAATTCCTGTAGGCTATTAAACAGCATTTGCTTGTCAATGGAATCCTAACTTTTTTGAAGTACTCAAATGCGAATGTAGTGGTCCGGCATAGTTTGATATGCTGTGTGGTTTTGAGATTCCACCTCTGTTCAGTACATGGTCTCCCTTTGTTAAATCCCACCTGGTACTCCCAATTTGTGGATCCGCTAGCGGCTAGAGTCGTTTCAGTAGTACTGTATAAGTTACTGGAAGAAGTGAGATCCCATTGGAATTGCTCGGATTTCTTTTGTCACCTTTTTTTATGGAGTGGGTGTATCAAGGCACTCTTCCATTCTTGTAGGATTTTTTTGTTTTGTTTTATTCTGTGAATTTTTGGTGTTTTGTTTTTGTAGTCCAATTTGCATGATTCTAGAATAATTTCACATTCGTCAGGCGCCCTATTAGTTTGTAATGATTTAATTATGTTCTTTTGAGGACGGTTGCGAGTCAGGATTTGGGGCTGGTTATGAAAATCGAAGTTGTTCAAATGGTGCTTTGCAGCTGAGGAGTGTACTGAAATATTTGGCTAAAATTTCGCAATTATCTTTTGTATTAATTTCCAGGCATCCGTCAGGTCACTGGAAGCACACGCTAGAAGGTTAGCAGCCAGATAAATTTTCTCTGAAGGTCTTGTAAAAACTGTAGTTGTTGTTCGTCATAAAGTACTGTTCTATTTCGTTCTGTCTACTGTTGTCGAAGTTGCGCTTCTGTAATCGAATAATTATGGAGACATTTTCCGTATCTCTACAAATTCTTGTGTTTTCTGCGGTTTTATGACTATTGAAATTATTCCACGCTTTCTCTATGCTACTACGTGACTGCTCGTGATACTTTCTCGGGGGTTGGCCTAATTTCAGGTTCGAATCCTGCCTCGGGCATGGATGTGTGTGATGTCCTTAGGTTAGTTAGGTTTAAGTAGTTCTAAGTTCTAGGGGACTGATGACCACAGATGTTAAGTCCCATAGTGCTCAGAGTCATTTGAGGCATTTGAGCCTAATTTCATATTTTGCTTCAGATTCTCTTCACGTTCAAATCAGTCCGTGGCATCCTACCTATGAATTTCTTCAGTGATTTTGTTCTCTTTGAGTTCTAGGTGTTCGGGACCGGTTAGGCTATCATCCCTTTCCTGCAGGGCTAAGAAGTTACCTTGATTTGGAGTGAATGGTGGTTTGACTCGATATTTTTTTTTTCTCCACGAGCTGTGGTTCATATGGAGTAATGGCTGGCGTCGCGGGCTGTTGTGCTGCGGGTCGCCAGTTGAAATCCGATCACCGGCAGGTATTTGTTATTTAGTATTTATCGGGTTTAGAAGGTTCTCGAAATTTGATGCTTTGTAATGTTTGCCTGTTCTGTAATATACCGTGTTTTCCTGCCGTTGTGGCCGAGCAGTTCTAGGCGCTTCAGTCCGGAACCACGCTGCTGCTATGGTCGCAGGTTCGAATCCTGTCCTGGGCATGGATGTGTGTGACGTCCTTAGGTTAGTTAGGTTTACGTAATTCTAGGTCTAGGGGACTCATGACCTTAGATGTTAAGTCTCATAGTGCTTAGAGACAGTTGAACCATTTTTTAATCCGTATTTGCATAAGTAGCAACACTCTCTGTCCAGGAGGCTATTATCTTACGTATGTACGTTGGTATCCGTAATACGTGTGCTTTCAGTCCTAGGAGTTGTACTTCACTGCAACCGCGCTTACTGATTTGAACTTGATTATGGTTACGTCGTGACCGTATTCTCAGTGCTGCAGCAGTTATTCAGTTGATATAATAACCATCGCTCTTCTCAAAATTTGAATTATTTTTATTCGTAGCGCTATAAATTTTGTGGCTTTTTGAAGTCAGATCTGGAGGCTGGAAAGGTCTAGAGAGATTGAATAAGAGTCCCTAACCGTTCTTTCCGCCTACCTGTCGTCTTCTAAAGTTGTGTCAGCGCAGAAGACAGCTCGTCGGTCGTGGGATCTTCTTTGGCGGAGGCTGCTACGCTGTTAACTTGAACTTGTGATTGTCCTTTTTATGGGATGCCATTTGCCCAGGTTAGTCTCTGTATCTACAGAGGGCAAGATCTATAATATTGACAATGATGGTAGGCGACACTTCTCATTAATGTTTCCTGTTTGGATTATAGCTTTCTGAATTGTACGGTGGCTTTTATATCCACTTCCGATATAGAGTACAACATGTCCGCCCGAGAGAGAGATACATTTCCGACTCTGAAGAACACCCGAAACAGAGTTACGTGTCCGTCCCTCCAGCATGCCCGAAACGGAGTGACTATCACAGACGAAGTACTTCGTTCTCCAGGTTTCTTACACTAACTAGTAAAACTCCAGTACCCAAGTATTCCACTAGTCATGTAACAAAATAGAATATTTTTGTGTCTTTTCCTTACAGCGGACGATTCCAGAAGATATTTATTGCTGAAAGTTTTTCAGGCATTTCTCTTTGGTATGTTTTCACATTAGCATTCAATGAACTGTGGATGAAGCCCGACCAACAGGCACTACATGCATTGATCAAAAATGATAATGCATTGAGAATGGCTAGTTTATAGCTGAAATCTAGATCTGCCAACAAAATTTCGAAAGGGAGATGGATGGCTGAAATCTATTATTTACAAGTAAAAAACTTATGTCCATGAAAGGCAGAGTCGTTTTCCCGTCATTTCCCCCCACCATCTTGGATTACGTCATGCAATATGCACGTTATTACACGTTAGTGCACGTTAGCCTGACAACATGGGCTGGTAGGCGGGCGTGGCGGTCGGTTGAGGATCGTGGTGGAGACTTAGCTATTTCCTTCCAAGTCTAGGTGTGTGTGTGGCATTCACGAAAATTCATTCCAAGTGCACAGTAGCGCACTCTGGTGGTGTCAATATGTACTAGGCCTTGTGGTGAACACATTGTACGCCACCACCTTGAACAGTGGTACTTGCATCATCATCTGACGTCACGACAGCACCTTCTGGTGCTGGTACTGTGTACTAAGTCAGATGGAGTCTGGAGCTCATGGTGAACACAATGTATGCCGCCATCTTGGATTACATCACAGATGAGAGCGCGCTCTGGTTGTGGCGATGTATACTAAGTCAGTGGGGCTCTGGACCTCATGGTGAACACACCTGCATGAAATTGGTTAAATAATAAAGACTTACATGCAAGTCCTTTTTTCCCACTAATCCTTAGGAGGAGGTGGCTGTTGGGTGACTGAGGTTAGTACAAGTGTCCTTTCTTTCGCGTGATTTTCTTAGCTTAGTACAGATATGCGAATTGACCTTTGTTTACCGCCAAAATTCACACTTGGTGCCAGTTCGTAGAAAGAGGTGGCAGCCAGGTGACTTAGGTTAGTGGAGGTAGCCCAAATGACCTATGTTCCCGCGATTTTCATTGCTTAGTGGAGACAACCGGGGTGTGATGCATTATCCTGTTGGAATTTGATCTTACCGCTATTTTTCTGGGGCAGGGGGTGTGACACTTTCTCGCCAAAATTCAAACTTCCCGTGCCAAAATCTGCCATCTTGGATGACGTCATAGCCGCCATCTTGGATGATGTCATGCGCTGTTGCCAAGTATACGCACCGCCATCTTATATGACGTCATCTCCGCCATCTTGGATACATGTGGCAACAATGCAGAGTGGCTCAGAATCCCCCTTGTCCCAATACTCGTGTCACCTGTCAAAGTCATGTCTAGACTATCAGGGCTCCCATATCACTCCAAAAGCACATGCCCCACACCATTACAGAGCCTCCACCAGCTTGAACAGTCCCTGCTGATTGGTGTAACGATCTGACCATCAGCACAGAAAAGTGTGTGCATATACTGGATCTCTATTTCAATTCCCATGGCCATTCACTTCCTGCAACACAGATCCAGTGCCAACTGGACATACGTCTTGAAGAGTGTGGGAGACAGACAGCATCTTTACTTTGGTCCTTCAGTTATTGACTCGTAGAGGGTTATGATACTTTTTACATAGTGTTATGGCAGTTCCGCTGACCACAGCACCTCAAACATGTGTGGCATATGTCACATACTTTCTCAAGTCTCCTTTTCTCTGAAACGAGAAGTCCTGTGGGAGTAAAATAGCGTTCTGGCAAGGCGCTAGTGGTAGGAATATTATCGAATATGTTGTGTTGGAGCCTACAAGGGTTTGCTGTTCGTCATTCTCACAAGCTAAGTCTCCAGATCTGCTCATATTTTTACACCCACACACGTATATCATTAAGGTTTTAAACTGTTTCCAGTGTTTCACATTGTGGCCTAGAAATACAGTAGACTACTTCGGTGCCGACAATCACTGGATATTTTCTGCTGAGTAGCATCTTCCTAAGTCGGAAGTTATTTTTTTCTCGCCTTCTTTCTGAGAATGCAGGACACCGCGAACGTGCTTCTGTGAAACGTCGACACCGTGTACGCCTATGCCACATTGTCTTTAATCAACAGAGAATCGCGTCACATGCAGATAATTCAATATTGCATTCCAGTTTTAACATGAACGTGAAACACGATTGATTGGTTATGCAATTCGATGAGTGCTGTAAGTTAATTTTATCGTGATTACGATCTTCTTCAGTTTGATTTCATACAATTCCTGGTGCATAGATATATGGTACGGGTGCAATCGATGTAGCATTCTCAACACCGACGTTTTCGAGATTCCCGATTCTCGCGCAATTTGTCTGCTACTGATGTGCGGATTAGTCGTGACAGCAGCTAGAACACCTACTTGGGCGTCATCATTTGTTGCAGGTCGTGGTTGACGTTTCACACGTCGCTGAACAGCTGAACACTTCCTGTTTCCTTAAATAACGTAACTATCCGGCGAACGGTCCGGACACTTGGAAGATGTCGTCCAGGATACCGAGCAGCATACATAGCACATTCCCGTTGCGCATTTTGATCACAATAGCCATACATGAACACGATATCGACCTTTTCCGCAATTGGTAAACGGTCCATTTGAACACGAGTAATGTATCATGAAGCAAATACCGTCCGCACTGGCGGAATGTTACGTGAAACCACGTACTTGTACGTTTGTGACTATTACAGCGCCATCTATCACAAATCGAAAAAAGTGGTCCAACTAAAACATTCGTAATTCTTTACGTACTAAACGAATAAGTAATAAGGAATGGGGGTTCCTATTAAAAAAGAATTAAAAAAAAAACAAAAAAAAAACGCTGTTGATATCCGTTTGACCTACGGCAGCGCCACCTAGCGGGCCAACCACAGCGCCATCTGGTTTCCCCCTTAAAGCTAGACGAGTTTCGTTCTGTGCAGTTTTTTCGTTTGATGCTTATTTCGTGAGACATTATGTATGTTGTGATGGGAGTGTGCCCCATCGACATCATCATCCGTCGAAGAGCAGCAGCGTACTGATTGAAGAAAGGCAGACGTGACAAGGTATCTGAAACTACAGGAGAAAACATCACAGAAAGGAGCCAACTAGACCACTGGGCGAAGAGGATGAGATTCCACAGAAAAGGGACGTCGCATCAAGGAACGAATTAGGCTAAAACTCGTAGATCCCTCATGTGGCGTTGTCCACTTCCTCACATGCCATGGACCCTATCCAGAACACCTCTATCAGTTTGGTCTCATCTGAACATCCATGTGCACCTGCAGAGAACTAGGAACTCACGAACTTATCCCTTTACACTGTGTCAGATTCATACACGTATGACCTTGAACAGAGTACGACAAAATGGGGCAAATTATACGACAGTTGGACGACTGGAGCCTACTGAATGACATAAGCTATAATGTATCATGTGTATGTGTCAGATACACAAATAAGAGCAAACACACAAATTCTGGAACGGCGTCTTGGAATGACACATACATACACACACACACACACACACACACACACACACACACACAGAGGCACAATCATAGAAACAGACTCATATGCTGAAACAGATACAAACATTGAGATTAACATATAGCCACAGATACAAAATAAGACGAAATTAAGAAACATCGAAATCGATCAATTGTTAGACAGTATTTTAATATATGTAGAAACGTCTTGAGTACACGTGTAACTTAAATGATATAACTGTTTATGTAGATAAAGTAATATCTTGTAACTAAAATGATGCAATTTAAAGGATAGATAAGGTTCACCTTACAGACAACACAAACACCATGCACACAAGAAGTAAAATAGGGAAGTCAAAGCTGCACAAGCAATGTACCAATTATGCCCTTGTAAAGTACATATGATTTGTAAGAAATGTAATACAACAATAACACAAATACACGTCTGTACACGTAAAATTATCAAATGCATATTAATGATATATTTTGTACACTACCTCAAATGTGACAGACTCGATCATGTGCCGAGCCCTCACACCCGAGATACACTATTGGCCATTAAAACCGCTACTCCACGAAGATGACGTGCTACAGACGCGAAATTTAACCGACAGGAAGAAGATGCTGTGATATGCAAATGATTAGCTTTTCAGAGCATTGACACAAGGTTGGAGCCGGTGGCGACACCTACAACGTGCTGACATGAGGAAAGCTTCCAACCGATTTCCCATACAAAAACAGCAGTTGACCGGCGTTGCCTGGTGAAACATCGTTGTGATGCCTCGTGTGAGGAGGAGTAATCCGTACCATCAAGTTTCCAACTTTGAAAAAGGTCGGATTGTAGCCTATCGCGACTGCGGTTTATCGTATCGCGACATTGCTGCTCGCGTTGGTAGAGATCCAATGACTGTTAGCACAATATGGAATCGGTGGGTTCAGGAGGGTAATACGGGACGCCGTGCTGGATCCCAACGGCCTCGTATCACTAGCAGTCGAGATGACAGGCATCTTATCCGCATGGCTGTAACGGATCGTGCAGCCACGTCTCGATCCCTGAGTCTACAGATGGGGACGTTGGCAAGACAACAACCACCAGCTCGGAGACCATGGCTGCGGTTACCCTTGAAGCTGCATCACAGACAGGAGCTCCTGCGATAGTGTACTCAACGACGACCCTGGGTGCTCGAATGGCAAAACGTCATTTTTTCGGATGAATCCAGGTTCTGTTTACAGCATCACGATGGTCGCATCCGTGTTTGGCGACATCGTGGTAAACGCACATTGGAAGCGTGTATTCGTCATCACCACACTGGCGTATCACCCGGCGTGATGGTATGGGGTGCCATTGGTTACACATCTCGGTCACATCTTGTTCGCACTGACGGCACTTTTAACAGTGGACGTTTCATTTCAGATGTGTTACGACCAGTGGCTCTACCCTTCATTCGATCCCTGCGAAACCCTACATTTCAGCAGGATAATGTACGACCGCATATTGCAGGTCCTGTACGAACCTTTCTGGATGCAGAAAATGTTCGACTGCTGCCCTGGCCAGCACATTCCCCAAATCTCTCACCAATTCAAAACGTGTGGTCAATGGTGGCCGAGCAACTGGGTCGTCACAATACGCCAGTCACTACTCTTGATGGACTGTGGTATCGAGTTGAAGCTGCATGGGCAGCTGTACCTATACACGCCAGCCAAGCTCTGTTTGACTCAATGCCCAGGCGTATCAAGGCCGTTATTACGGCCAGAGATGGTTGTTCTGGGTACTGATTTCTCAGGATCTATGCACCCATATTGCGTGAAAATGTAATCACATGTCAGTTCTAGTATAATATATTTGTCCAATGAATACCCGTTTATCATCTGCATTTCTTTTTGGTGTAGAAATTTTAATGGCCAGTAATGTAGCTAGGTGACGAGATCTCTAATAAATGCTATGTACTTTCCTATTATCTTTTATTTCACCTTCTTGTATGCAAGATTCTTGTTTTCTTAGTAAATTTTACGAATTTATAATGTGTCATAAACTGATAATGTATCATAATCTTTTTCGTATCTTCCTAAATCACTATTTTCTGTTCATAAGTAGTTAATTTCTGAATTTCGTTTCATAATTACTTTTAAGTCTGTAGTATATAAAGCTCCAGTATTATTAATTATTACTACAAATAAGAAATACCAAGTTTCACATTCTCTTCGTGTACAATTTCATATTGTGAAGATACGATCTGTCTTAGTAGCTAGGTGGCAGGTCATTTGTAAATGGCAGCAAAATAAGAAAAATGATAAATAGGTTCTCTTCTACACTTGCCAAGGTAGCGAAAGTTTGACTATGACAACCACGCAACGTCACAACAGTTTTACGTCACGCGCTAGACAAGGACAATTTTTTGAGATAGGGGAAGTTTCAAGAGTCCTAAATTTGCTGCAGATGTGGAAAAATCGACCATACGTTAAAAAAAAAAACCTGTATTCAGTAAGATCCTTGACAAAATCATGAAAACGGTGGTGGAGACACGATGCAACACATTTGTTGTCACGATGGAATCAGTTTCAAATGTGAGAAGAAGTCGCTCAATTACTACACCAACGTCGACAAATGTAACACTAGGACCGCTGGTGCGGAGAGCTTGCTTGCGAGATTAAGGCGGAGCTCAGCATCTGCAGCAGTGTCGACAGAACCGACTGTGGTCCTTTGGTGCAGAGCCGAGTGGAGGTCAGAGGCTCAGACGGTTCTGTGACCGTGTAGCCATGTAGGTTGCAGATTCCTTGACTTGCACCGTCGCGTGGTGCGTTTCCGTGTTCCGCTTAATAGGTCAGGAGTTCACTACACACAGGAGACGGCTACACGGGTTGCGGGGGCTGTGTGGAAGAGACTGGGCGGTTTTATAGGTTAGAGGGTCTCAGCGACCCACAGGAAGGGCATCGTCAAAAAGGGGGCAGGTAAAACAGTTATTTGTAGAAACGATCGGCATTGTTGTTGTAAATTGTCGTAGCTGTGTTTGGGAAAGAACCAGAGCTCCAAGCCGTAATAGAAAGCTCTGAAGCTCAAATAGTTATAGGTACGGAAAGCTTGCTAAAGCCGGAAATAAGTTCAGCCGAAATTTTTTCAGACGACCTATTGTGGACTGGCAAGACAGCCAATCCACAGTGACGGGTAACCGAAAGGCACGCGCTTAAACTCACGCAGGCTGGCGTGAGGTCTGAAACAGGATACGTAATGAATGCTATAAAGAAAAGTACGTAGCTGCTGGAATACTTAACTTTAATCCACAATTGGTGAACATTGGTCTTGTTACTGTACATGCTTCATTAGATACATAGCAAAGGATAAATGGCGCCTTGCTAGGTCGTAGCAATTGACTTAGCTGAAGGCTATGCTAACTATCGTCTCGGCAATGAGAGCGTAATTCTCCGTGAACCTTTCCTAGCAACGTCGGCTGTACAACTGGGGCGAGTGCCAGTACGTCTCTCTAGACCTGCCGTGTGGCGGCGCTCGGTCTGCAATCACTGACAGTGCCGACACGCGGGTCCGACGTATACTAGCGGATCGCGGCCGATTTAAAAGCTACCACCTAGCAAGTGTGGTGTCTGGCGGTGACACCGCACGACCTAACACTGTTCAGAAAGGATAGACTAAATACAGTTGGTGGTGCAGTATTTCTTGCTGTCAGAATTAGTTTAACTTGTAGGGAAATTGAATTAGATAGTTCCTGTGAAATAGTATGAGTAAAGGTTATATTTGACAAACGGATTAAACTATTAATTCGATCGTTTTACCGACCCCCGACTCAGAAGATAGAGTTGCTGAACAGTTCAAAGAAAACTTGAGTCTTATTTCAAATACGTACCCCACTCATCCCATTATAGTCGGTGGTGACTTCAATCTACCCTCGATATGCTGGAAAAATTATACGTTTAAAGCCGGTGGCAGGCATAAAACGTCATCAGAAATTGTACTGAATGCTTTCTCAGAAAATTATTTTGAATAATTGGTTCATGAGCCAACTCGAAGCGTAAATAGTTGCGGAAGCATACTTCACCTCTTAGCAACAAATAATCCTGGACAAATAGTGAGTATCGTGACGAATACGGGGATTAACAACCACAAGGCAGTTGCTGCTAGGCTGAATACCGTAACACCTACAACCATCAAAAAGAAACGCAATGTATATCTATTTAAAGAAGCTGATAAAAATGCCCTTAACGCCGTTTTAAGAGACAGTCTTCACTCCTTCCGATCTGATCATGTAAGCGTAGAAAACTTGTGGAATGATTTTAGAGAGATAGTATCGACAGCAATTGAGAGATATATACCACATAAATTAATACGTGATCGTAGTTATCCCCAACGGTACACAAAACGGGTCAGATCACTGTTGCAGAAGCAGCGAAAAAAGCATGCTAAATTTAAAAGAACGCAAAAGCCCCAAGACTGCTAAGTTTTGCAGAAGTTCGAAATATAGCGAGTACTTCAATGCAAGATGCTTTTAATAATTTCCACAGCGAAACTCTGTCTCGAAATCTGGCAGGAAACCTAAAGAGATTCTGGTCATACATAAAGCACACAAGTGGCAAGACGCAATCAATACTTTCACTGCGCGATAACAATGGTGATGTCTCTGATGACAGTGCCGCTAAAGCAGAGTTATTAAACACGGTTTTCCGAAACTCCTTCACCAAAGAAGACCAAATAAATATTCCTGAATTCCAATCAATAACAACTGCCAAGATGAGAAACATAGAAGTAGATATCCTCGGTGTCGCAAAGTAGCTTAAATCACTTAATAACGGCACTGCTTTCGGTTCAGATTGAATACCGGTCAGGTTCCTCTCAGAGTATGCTGATACGATAGCTCCATATTCAGCCACTATATACAACCGCTCGCTCTCAGAGAGATCGGTGCCCAAAGACTGGAAAATTGCTGGAGTCACATAAATACCCAAAAAGGGAAGTAGGAGTAATCCGTTGAATTACAGGCCCATATCACTAGCGTCGATTTGCGGTAGGGTTTTGGAACATATACTCTATTCGAACATTATGAAGTACCTCGAAGAAAACGATTTATTGACACATAGTCAGCACGGATTCAGAAAATATCGTTCTTCAGAAACACAATTAGCTCTTTATACTCATGAAGTAGTGAGTGCTGTCGACAGGGGATGTGAAATTGATTCCATATTTTTAGATTTCCAGAAGGCTTTCTGTAGTGGACTGACCCGACAGCCAATCCACAAGGATGGGTAGCCGAAAGGCACGCGTTTAATTACACGCAGACGGGCGTGAAGGTCTGGAACAGTTAAAGGAGTTGAGTCTAGTAATTAAAGTACGTAGTTGCTTGAATACTTAACTTTAATCCACAATTGGTGAACATCTCTCGTTACTGTACATGCTTCATTAGATACATAGCAAAGGATGAATGGCGCCTTGCTAGGTCGTAGCAAATGACGTAGCTGAAGGCTATGCTAACTATCGTCTCGGCAAATGAGAGCGTAATTGTCAGTGAACCATTGCTATTAACGTTGGCTGTACAAGTGGGGCGAGTGCTAGGACGTCTCTCTAGACCTGCCGTGTGGTGGCGCTCGGTCTGCAATTACTGACAGTGGCGACACGCGGGTCCGACGTATACTAATGGACCGCGGCCGATTTAAAGGCTACCACCTAGCAAGTGTGGTGTCTGACGGTGACACCACACTTTCGACACTGTTCCTCACAAGCGTCTTCTAAGCAAACTGCTTGGCTATGGAATTTCGCCTCAGTTGTGCGACTGGATTCGTGATTTCCTGGCAGCAAGATCACAGTTCGTAGTAGCAGACGGAAAGTCATCGAGTAAAACAGAAAAAATATCCGGCGCACCCCAAGAAAGTGTTACAGACTCTCTATTGTTCCTGATCTATATTAAAGACGTAGGAGACAATCTCAGTGGCCGTCTTAGATTGTTTGCATATGATGCTGTCATTTATTGTCTTGTAAAGTCATCAGATGACCAAAACGAATTGCAAAATGATATAGATAAGAATCTGTATAGTGATAAAATGGCAATTGACCCTGAACAAATAAAAGTGTGAAGTTATTCACATGAGTACTACAAGAAATCCACTAAATTTCGATTACGCGATAAGTCACACAAATATGAAGGCTGTAAATTCAACTAAATACTTAGGGATTACAATTACAAATAACCTAAATTGGAACGATGACATAGGTAATATTGTGGGTAGGGCAAACCAAAGACTGCGATGCATTGGCGGAACACTTAGAAGGTGCAACAGGTCTACTGAAGAGACTGCTTACACCACGCTTGTCCGCCATATTCTGGAGTATTGCTGTGCGGTGTGGGATCCGCATCAGGTGAGACTGACGGATGACATCGAAAAAGTACCAAGAAGGGCAGCTCGTTTTATATTATCGCGAAATAGGGGAGATAGTGCCACAGACATGATATATGAATTGGAGTGGCAATCATTAAAACAAAGGCGTTTTTCGTTGCGACGGGATCTTCTCATGAAATTTCAATCACCAGTTTTCTCCTCCGATTGCGAAAACATTCTGTTGGCCCCCATCTACATAGGGAGAAATGATCATCACGATAAAATAAGAGAAATCAGGGCTCGCACAGAATAACTTACGTGCTCGTTTTTCCCGCACGCCGTTCGAGAGTGGAACGGTAGAGAGATAGCTTGAAGGTGGTTCATCGAACCCTCTGCCAGGCACTTTATTGTGAATAGCAGAGTAATCACGTAGACGTAGACGTATAGAATTGGTTATGTTTCTGTCCAGGTTTCGGCAAGTAATTAAAGAGCTACAATGCATTAAGCACCCTGCTGCTCTATTTCTGCTGACAGGTTGCCGTCAGCTATTGGCCCATGGCATCGAACATATGAATTAATGCAGCTTCCTACTACAGGAAGAAGCTGAACAATTGATATGCAAAAATCGGCCAACTCGCAACTGGAATGCTGAGGAAAAGAAGTACACATAAGTTTAGGATCTATAACTTCGCCACTATTTACAACATTAATTAAGAACGTAATAATTCGAGCCGTTACCCACAAAAACAGAAGGATAAAATAGAATGCTCGTGGCGCGACTTTGAATTTTGACTCTGCGTAGATGCTGGAATCCACATTACCCACTCTAATAAAAAGATCCCTTCGTACCGCTCGCTGGACAGCAAGAGTGGCCGGCGACGGTAGGGCTACTGAGTAGAAACAGTGATCAAGTAAGAATGACCTTAGTGTTTTAGTGAAGGTGAGAATGACAAAACAGTCCTTATCTAATGTTGAGAATATTGTAAATTTGTATAGTACTATTTGTAATGGAACTTTTACACCGAAGCGCCAAAGAAACTGGTACAGGTATGCGTATTCATATGCAGGGATACGTAAACAGGTAGAATACGACCTTGCGATCTTCAACTCCTAAATAAGACAACAAGTGTCTGGCGCAGATGTTAGATCGGTCAATGCTGCTACAACGGCATGTTATCAACATTTAAGTGAGTTTCAGCGTTGTATTATTGTCGGCGCACGATCGATGGGACACAGCATCTCCGCCGGCCGGAGTGGCTGTGCGGTTCTAGGAGCTTCAGTCTGGAACCGCGCGAGCGCTACGGTCTAAGGTTCGAATCCTGCCTTGGGCATGGATGTGTGTGATGTCCTTAGGTAGTTAGGTTTAAATATTTCTAAGTTCTAGAGGACTGATGACCTCAGATATTGAGTCCCATAGCACTCAGAGCCATTTTAACAGCATCCCCGACGTAGCGATGAAGTAGGGATTTTCCCGTACGGCCATTTCACGATTGTACCGTGAATATAAAGAAGGGCTTTCAGAGCCGAAGGCCCACTTGTGTACGCTTGATGAATGCACGACACAAAGCTTTACGCCTCGACTGGACCCTTCAACACCGACATTGGAGTGTTGATGATTCGAAACATGTTGCGTGGACGGACGAGTCTCGTTTCAAGTTGTATCGTGGACATGTACGGGTATGGAGACAACCTCATGAATCCATGGACCCTGCATGTCAGCAAGGGACTGTTCAAGCTGGTAGAGGCTCTGTAATGGTGTGGGGCGTGTGCTGTTGGAGTGATATGGGACCCCTGATACGTCTAGATACGACTCTGAGGAGTGACAGGTACATAAGCAACCTGTCGGATTATCTGCATCCATTCATGTCCATTGTGCATTCAGATGGACTTGGGCAATGCCACCACGACAATGCGACACCCCACACGTCCAGAATTGCTACAGAGTGGCTCCAGGAACACTTTCTGAGTTTATACACTTCCTATGGTCACCAAAACCCCCAGACGTGAACATTATAGAGCATATCTGAGATGCCTTGCAACGTGCTGTTCAGAAGAGATCTCCATCCCCTCGTACTCTTACGAATTTATGGACTGCCGTACAAGATTAATAGTGTCAGTTCCTTCCATCATTACTTCAGACATTGCTCGAGTCCATGCCACATCGTGTGGCGGCACTTGCGCGTGCTCGCAGGGGCCCTACACGATACTAGGCAGGTGTACCAGTTTCTTTGGCTGTTCAGTGTGATATGCTGTTTAAATTTGGCATCATTCTGGGCAGTGGTTCTGTTTCTAAAGGATTTTAAAACTGAAGCTTTAAATATGGACATCCTGTATATCACCAAAAATTACGTCCTCAAAAAAAAATATCACGGAATTACCTGAATTTACCCTATCCACGGCTGTGATGTTATTAGAGGTACTCTTACATCACATAGCCGGCCACTGTGGCCGAGCGATTCTGGGCGCTACAGTCCGGTACCGCGCTGCTGCTACGGTCGCAGGTTCGAATCCTGCCTCGGGCATGGATGTGTGTGATGTCCTTAGGTTTGTTAGGTTTAAGTAGTTCTATCTAGGGGACTGATGATCTCAGATGCTAAGTCCCATAGTGCTTAGAGTAACTTGAACCATTTTTTCATCACATACCGTACATAACCTACTCGGGTGAGGTATGGCAAACAGTTTGTTATCTCCTCATTGTATCACAATTTTTTTTTGACTTGGCATCTGCGAAGGGACCGACACAACTATGAAGATACATAAAGTGTGTAGCATCTAATCACGATCCCCAGAATATATTATTACATATATCGCTGTGTGGTTTTCGCTTAGCTGCAATACAGAATGAGGATAGTAGTTTGAGGGTCGAAAGTAGTTTGTTACGTTTATAGCTACAGAATAATGATAATTCGCTTTTTTTTATTTTAAAATAATACCTGTGTATTCGTTCTTTGACATTGGAAAGAACCCTGGAAGAGGATTTCAACAACATAACGTGTGGAATTTTTTAATCTTTGGATTTTAGACTGAAGGTAATACAGCAACATAAGAGTATATGTGAATTGTCCAATTACCAGCAAGATAACAGGGTCGCAGATCATTATCAGGCTAAACGTCTGTCTTATTGCACTACCATATGTAGGCAAACGCCTCAGTCAGGCACGGTGCGTCTGCGTACTTCAGGCACGGTGCGTCTGCGTACTTGTGCGGGTGAAGGCCATCGTTCTGCGCTCTGCTGTTATAGTGACCAGACAGGGTGCACAATGAGTACAATAACCGAAAAAGTGGATACGGTTTTCGTTTCTGGCAAATGTCGCATAATTTTTGAGCACAGGTGGGAATTTGTACTGAAAGGTAAAATGATTGAACCGACAGCTCAGGAATAAAAAGGTATGCTGCTCGTGGTCTCGCGGTAGCGTTCTCGCTTCCCGAGCACCTGGATCCCGGGTTCGATTCCCGCCGGGGTCAGGGATTTTTCCGGCTTCGAGATGACTGGGTGTTGTTGTGTCGTCTTCATCATCATCATTCATCCCCATTACGGTCGCAGGAAGGCAATGGCAAACCACCTCCACTAGGACCTTGCCTAGTACGGCGGTGCGGGTCTCCCGCATCGTTCCCCTACGCTCCGTCACGGAGTATGGGGCTTCATCATCATCATCAACGAAAAAGAGCAGTAACTAATGAGACAAACGATTTTAACTGCGTCCACAAACAACCCACGTGTCAGTACGAGACAGTTGGAACGTCCCAGCGAATCAGAGTCTCTGCGGACTATTTTGTTAATGGATGAAGCGTAGCGCATAAATCACGAGCAAGCCAGTCTACACAATACGCACAACTGATCAGATGGAAAATCTACGCTAGCTTTTAAAGAATCGCATAAATCCTCCCTGTTCAATTTATGGGATTCGAAATAAGCATTAGTACCGACAGTTCCTCGTGAATTTGCTGCCATGGTTATTGGAAGACGTCTTACTGAACATAAGACAGGCCACGTGCTGCCAACATGACGGCTGCCCGTCCATTCTCACAAGTAACTGTGTCTAAGCAGAGCACTCAGAGATAGTTGGAACGGGCGTTCAGGAATCGCAAAATATCCTGCAGGTTTACCAGATCTAACATCTCTGGGCTTTTACCTGCGAGGAAGATTGAAAGGCGAGGTCTACGAGGAGAAACCGGCGATTCCAAAAAACGTGAAACGCCTTCTAACGCTGGCCTTTGCTCTAATAAGTCCACATTAAATTCAGCGTCCTGTGGAACTATGGTCTGTCCGCTGTCGCTTTTTTACCCTCTTACTATTTGCTCGAGTCCCACACCCGGTGTGTCGTCGAGGTACAGAGACTCCAAAAAGTATTCGTACAATCACAGCGCACAGAATATTACAAACACAATGATAAAAATCTAGCTAAGAAGCGAACAAAAACCGTTTCCTTACACAGGTTAATACAGTACCTACGGCTAGAAACGAAACGCTGTTTCGGTTCACGTATTGCTTAGTTTGTGAACAAATCCACGTTATGTAAAATCATGTCCTATTGGATGTAAAACAAGTATTCGTCTAGTTACACAACATCCCAGGTGTCCCGCACGACGGTCTCTTCCTGTCCAAAACCGTCGAGTGATATTTCACTAATTTAGGTCGAAAACGTCGTCAAACTACAAAAGACGAGAGAGAAATCTGAGTCAGGTTGGTTGGAAAAGGAAAGTCTTTTCGAGAGAAACACTCGGAGAAGCCATTCGCAGACATACCAGTACAGTGACGACTATTATACACAAGTTTAATGAAGCGATCGCCCTGTAGTTCTATTCGAGATGGAGAAACGACAGCTACGAGGCCATGGCAGTTGTATAAAACACACCACACGGTGCCGAAACCACCCCAATTCGCAGTCATTAATTCAGTAAAGAATTTACGGAATGTACTCGACAAAAATATGAGGTATCATCAGATATCCAATAGAAATGATCTAACGAACGCTCCACTAGAGGAATGGCGTAAAATGACAGTGTAAACAACCGAATCTCTGGTGAAATCAGTGCCAGGAAGACTCAAAGAGGTTAGTAGGAATCTAGGGCCTAACCATAAAGGTGCGTTTACACTGCCATTTGTATCGGCACATGTATGAGATTTATGCGACTTTGCGACATGTATCGCGACTTGTATGAGTTGACAAGTATCAACCTCATACATGCATGAGCGTGTGTTTACACTGGTTGATATGTATCACTGTACGATAGCTTTCGACGACGATTTGGAAGATTTCACATTTTTATGTGCTGGTACACTTGCTCTTTTGGAAGATGATAGGAAGAAAAGGCGGAGGAAGCGTAGATGGTGGCAGAGAGAGTTTCTCGCGAATTAACGCTAAAGGATGGCGCATATTTTAGAAATTATGTTAGGATGAGTATGGAGGATTTACGCGGTTTGTTATCACTTGTGGCTCCTCTTGTGTCCAAAACCAACACAAACTTTCGGGAAGCGATTCCACCAGAGCATCAGTTGGCAGTAACACTCCGTTTTTTGGCCACTGGGGATTCCTCTTGAAACGAAGATTTCATTACAAAACATTTGCATTGTCGCGCGATTGCTAATGCCAACGTCTCACACACGATTGTCGGCATCCGTTGTCAACATTATCACGCGAGGCCGCCGGATTAATAGCAAAAAATTGATATACGTGCCAGATGCATGAAAAAATTATAGAATGTATTACATACTCTGATATATATAAAACTTTTACCTTCACTTCTTGGAATAAAACTTGCACAATGGCCTCGCAAACACGAAGAATAATGTTGCATATGGCACTTTTTGAAACAGCCGCCAAAGAGCCTGATACTACGCATGCGCTAATCGTCAAAATAAGCGGCAGGCGACAAGACGACAGGAAATGATAGTACTGCGCATGCGCGAGTTCTTCAAATGTCGCTCATACATGTAGCTGCCGCACATGTATGAGCTCGAGGGTCCGCATACAAGTTCCGTGAATTTTTGTATGAGGTAATGTATCGCGACATGTCAAATTGACATGTCGCTCATACATGTCGCGATACGTGTATCCCAGTGTAAACGTACCTTAACATTGTGTTCAGAGTGTCATTTCCAGCAGCCGTACAGCAGGTGAGTACTTATTTTGCATCCTAAATTGCCTATCTTTGCTTCCGAATCTTTATGTTTACGTAAATAGAAATATGTGCTGCGTTAATGCATTCTTCTTTTCACTGATTAAGAAACAAGGAGTCTCCTTGCTGTACTTCATTCTGACAATTTTGCACTCTCTATACGCCCTTAAACATAAAGTCATGTATTTAATGAATGATTTTAGGAGGACGTGTACTCTTCAGAGATTGATTCCGTTTAGTGTGTACAGTACCTATAGAAAGATCGTAGGCGTGAAACGGCAGATAATTATGTAAAAATTCATTGCAGACGTAAAAGAAAATCCGCATTGACCGCTTTAACCATGCGAAAACCGCATGTCGACGACATATCTTCTCGTTCTCCGTATATTTTGGACGTCTTGTCTCAGCTGCTTCCCCCTATCTGAAAATATGTAATGCATATGGACAAATTTACCATCCCCTTTGTCTTACTACACACACACACACACACACACACACACACACACAAAGGCATCGCTGTCGTTTTGAAAATATACATTCCACAGAAGTTGTTTGTTTATAGGCGTTGTAGCCGTTTCCATAGTAACTGTGGCAAACACGTCAGCGAGGTTCCTCGCGTAGTATCTTCGCCGATCTGTACGCTTAATTTAGCAACGCGGTGAGTTTATTTATTTATTTATTATTTACTTATTCCAAATTTAGGTAATTTCCAAGAATGATTGCTTATCGAAGTCGCTGGGTCCGAACGATACATATCGAAAGTGCGATCGGAATCGATCATGCGACTCCGGTGACGGGCGTTGTGATCAGTTATTTGTGATCGTCATTTTTATCTGTTTTCCGTCCTTTCCTTACTTGCTCTAAATTACATACCTCCGCGAATTATTTGTGAGTTGCTAGGGAAACCCAGACGATTTATATCGTTAGTGAGTGGGATGTATGGTGTTCTTGACGTTTCTTCAGCGGATTCACTCACACTGAAGAATCTAATTCCATGTTTATCCAGCGTAGAAAATTGTTCTTTTTTTATCGCAAATGTGGAGTACTACCGGACGAGGAAAGAAGGGTCTGTGTAGATTTGGGTGGTGCGAAGTGTGTAAAACTTCGTAAGAACAGTTTCGATGCTGAAATACCGTTACAATTTCACTGCTGACAGTGTGGAAAACGAACGAGTATCAGGAAGAATGCATGGTTCGACTCTTCCAAATTACCCAACCAGACCACTGTAATGGACTTTCACATGACGACAACACCAACGACGAGTAAGGTAAGTCGTCTCCTTTGCAATTACATGTATTTTTAACGCTCTTCTTTTGTCGTTGCTGTAGTGACCAACGTAAACATTCTCTAACGCCCGCCACCGGAGTCGCATGATCGATTTCCGATCGCACGTTCGATATGTATCGTTCGGGCCCAGCGACTTCGATAGGCAATCATTCTTGGAAATTACCCAAATTTAAGAACCTCTTACCTGACATTTTGAAACAGATCATACATATTACAGTTCACGTTTGTCATCTTTTGTTTTTATCTGCTACATTTGACAAAGAGTCATACTTTTTTCAAATGACAGTAATTTGTGTTTGAAATATAAATAAAATGTTGTTGTTGTAGGAGGAATGTAAAAAGATGATAGGACAGAGGAGAGATTTGTTAGTGACACCAACGATTGTGACTGGCGGTTATCAGAACGGTTTATTCGAGCTGTTGACCACCAGTCACAACAAAATAGTTTATAGTTAGTAGTAGAGGAATGGTATTTCAGTCTTACGCATTAATGTCAGGTGCTCATCCGTGTACAACACTGGGTGCTATCCTGACTAGATTGCCAGAACCTTAAACTACATTTACTCTAGCATTCACTGTTCTTAACTACTATTTAACCGATATAGACAATATCTCATTACATTTTGGCGTGTTATGTCGGATTCGTAATTCTACGTGACTTATTTACTGGTACATCTTATCTTCTTGCTCCTCTTCCGTGTTACTGTTATCACAGCCATAGTGAGTGTCGCTGTGCACCCTCTCGAGACTGTTGTTGCATGTAGGCATGTCTGTTATGTCGTGACCGCAGGTGCTCTTCATATTTTTTTTAAATATTGTTTGTTAATGTATTTAGTTGTGCTCATTGTTTTTCATCTCATATTGTTGTGTATATATCTACATCTATTGTTTGCATATTGTCCGCAGTAGAAGACAGTGTGTTCTGGGGACCCTTCCTCCCCTCAAGTGCACGTAGGTGTCTGTCTCAGACTCACGTGATTTAAGTGAGTGGGATAAGGTCTGTGAACGGTTAAGAAATGTACCGTACCACGGCTAGGATCGATATGTTTCATTTTCAACCGCTCTCTTACGTCAGGGAGGAAGTTGTGCAGTCTATGTCCCTGATCAGTTACATCCCACTGACATTGCCAAGTACCCAAACGCCAACATTTAAGGTGACGTGTCGTCTGCGTTTGTGCACCAGTTATTGTGTGTACCTTATTAGTCTGCTCATCTTAAACCAGTATCTTGCCGCTCTGTATTTGTCGTGATATCTATGGGGATTATTCCGAGCACACAGTGCATCGACTGAAGGGATGCCGAACGCTCCGAGTAGGACACTTCTCTGCCCTCATCTGACTGATGCTTAGTTGGTAACACAATTCAATCTGTGTGCCCACGTGCTAGCTGCGAAGCTGAGTACTGATTCAAAGCGTGCGCTGTGGTATGTTCGCATCAATGGTAGAGGCAGTACGTACTTTTTTGAATTTAGCCTCATCAATTTATGTAATATTTTTCTGCTTTAGGTTTTCCGGGATTTCTCTAAATCGCTTCAGACAAATGCCGGGTGGTTACTTTGAAAGGGCACGGCCGACTTTCTTCCCCATCCTTCCCTAACCTGATGGGCCCGATGACCTCGCTGTCTGAGACCCTCCTCCAAATCAACTAACCATATGTGTTCGTGGAAATTCAATTTCTCGTTTACGCGTACCCCAAGATTTGTTCGATTGATGTACTTGTCCCCTGTTTTAACTGAAGCACTCTTTTGGAGTGATCCTTTCAGTAATGCATACGTTGTCTTGTTTACGGTTATCCTGAGTTTGTCGTCGTGACAACATTGTCTAACTGTTTGTTCCAATGGCTTTCTCTTCTAGCTGGGCTCTGGTGGTTGCAGCGACTAAAACTTGTAAGTCATCTGCACAGGTGACAAGTCCGTCTGACCTTTCATACCCATCTAGGAGTTGTACGAGGGGCACGATTGTTATGTCTCAGAAAATGGGGTCGCTGATCGACCCTTGAGGACAGACTTAGGTAATTCCTTAGGTTATTTTCCGGCTGTCTATCTGCTGTTCGACTGCTCGGTCTTTACAGTAGTCGAGGAAACTGTTGTACAGTGTTTGTGCTACCTCTAGATGTCTTAGCATTTGAAACCCTGCGGGCCACCAGATATCCAGTGCCGAGTGCCCAGGCGATGTCAATCATTATTGCCATGGTTTGTTTCTGCTTTGAAGTATGTAGGGCATGGCTGGTTGCATCATCTATGGATTTACCTGTTCTGAAGCCGAACTGGTCTTGTCTCATGCCTCTGAGAGCTCTGTGGGTTTGCAAGCGCTTCCACAGTAGCCTCTCTTGAATCTTTGCTAGGGTGTTCATTGGGCATACTGATCTGAGGTCTTTGGATCTGAAGGATCCCTGTATGCTGATTTCTTATTAATGATAGCTTTTTCAGTGTTTCCAAGTTGATACCATATGGACCAGGTTTGTCCCCTTAGTGCTTTGTGGTATTGTGTGCCTGTATCGATGACGTCGTCAGGTAGCAGTTTATACATCATAAACTCCACTGTATTCCTCCATCCTCTCGTCATCGTGCCGTCATCCTGCAGTAGCGTTTCCAGAACTTGTCGGGTTTTGTCTTCTCTTTCACTATTTTGTGTGGTTTCCCCCTCTCCCCCCCCACACCCAGTGTTCAAAATCATTCTCAATGTTGTTTACGCGTGACTGTCTGTATAACTCTTGTACACATCCATATGCCTCAAGTCTTATGTGTCTGTCTCTATCTACTATTGTCCTTTGATACGGCATCTCATTTCAGTCTCGTGTGTTGATAGGTCCACGTTATTAGTGAGCGTTTTGTGCTCTTTTTGCGTGGGTACTGATGTGTTTGTGCATGTTTTATTACTTGTGTTAGTTTACGTGCCTTGTAATCGATACCTCCATTGATGTTATCTAGATCGTGTTGTTGGACCAGTCTGCTTTATGGAGAAATAGTTGTCCGGTGTCTGTTTTGGCAGTTGTGTTCTGAGTGTGTGTTAGTGTGTGTGTTGTGATATTGTGTTTACTACTGGTGATACTGTCGTGTATTGTACAGTTTGTTACGTATGCCATTGCTGCTTAATTTTCTAAAGCGCATATTACTACTCGTAGCATCTAACCCTGCGTATGTTGGTATAGGACCCTCTGTGTTCATTACACGTAACTGTGTTTCTTGTATTGGATCGGTGATTATGCATCCTCAATCGTCTGTTCTGTCTGAGTTGCAGAAGGTGGATTTTGAATTAATGCCAGCACTTACCACAAATTTTTTGCCTCTGGCGTACATTGCGAGGTCTGTGATGTGATCTGCATAAGGTTGTGTTGGGCGTACATGGATGTAATCACCAATGTAACGTTCCCATTGGTTATCTCCAAGGTAATTAAATGTTGATTGCATTAGTGTGTTATCTTAGTTATAAGGTCTTTTTTAAAATTACTATAGCAACCGTACAGCCATTGCTGCCTGTTATTATGGTAGCATGTTTTGGTAGACATATCAGTTGCTGATTTCTATTATAAGGTTTTTATGATGTCTGCCAGCAGGTCGTGTGCTATTTTCGGGGTATCCGTGGTAACTTTAGTACTGTTTCTTGTATTATGTTGTAGTATATTCGAATCCTGCCTCGGGCATGGATGTTTGTGATGTCCTTAGGTTAGTTTGGTTTAACTAGTTCTAAGTTCTAGGGGACTAATGACCTCAGCAGTTGAGTCCCATAGTGCTCAGAGCCATTTGAACCATTTTTGTAGTATATTCATTTTATGTTTGTGTGTTCAGGGTAGTTTACGTATACAAAGCATTTACTGCCCGTCCGTGTGTAATGGAAAAATTTTCATCCATTTGCTCTTAACTGATCTGTATATATTTTGTCCAAGTCGAATGACTGTAACCCAAGCAGGCAGACCAGGAGCATGAGATCGAGCAGCGGCTCTGCTGATGTAGAAATATTCTCTGTGTTTAGGATGATTCTGCGTGTCTGCTCAGTTACCGGAAAACAGACATCACCCTTTGGATGGTGCCCTGTATGTAGCATCTACTGCGCTATTTGCAGTATATCTTTTCTCTTTAGTCTACTTAAGAGTAAGTTAAATACTGAATTGCTGCAGCGGTGTTTGATTGTGGTTTGGTGTTGACCGCTGATTGGGAGACATTTTGAGATCTTTGTGGGATGCCACATGGCTACACTGCCTTTTTTAAACGCTTATCCAAGTGGTGTTGGCGATGATGGTGATCTGTGGTGGACTGACTGTGTGTGTTGTGGCGTCTCCGATGATTTTTGCGGTGGTGTTGTTTCTAGGTACACGTTCATATCATTGCGAATGTCACATGGGTCTCCGTACCAGGTTTTGTATTGGTTTGTAGTCTGACTGTTCGGCGTCTATTGATTCAAGCCCTGTGTATCTGGCTCTGAGCTTAGCTGACCAAGCGTACCTGAAACTGACAGTTAAAGGGAGGGATACGCATTGTTCGGAATTCGTTTGCCAGGTGTGGCGGTGGCGGTGGCGGCGGCGACAGACACACGTGCTGGGCGTCTTGGACGAGCTACATACGCCTCCGTACGTGGTAAGTGCTCCGTCTGGGCAATTACACAGAGACATAGTCACGTTAATAGTACTACTATTCCGAAACTAATTTTAGCCGGAAAAGCTATGGATAACCCAAGTATCCCTCAGAATAACTAACAGTTAGGTCACATCACCGCGGTGACATGACGCAAGTCATTATTATTATTATTATTGTTATTGTTGTTGTTTTTGGTATGTATGCATGTGTGTGTGTGTGTGTGTGTGTGTGTGTGTGTGTGTGTGTGTTGTGTGTGTGTGTGTGTATGTGTGTGTGATACACTACTGGCCATTAAAATTGCTACACCAAGATGATGATGTGCTACAGAAGCGAAATTTAACCGACAGTAAGAAGATGCTGTGCTATGCAAATGATTAGCTTTTCAGAGCATTCACACAAGGCTGGCGCCGGTGGCGACACCTACAACGTGCTGACATGAGGAAAGTTTCCAACCGATTTCTCATACACGAACAGCAGTTGACCGGCGTTGCCTGGTGAAACGTTATTGTGATGCCTCGTGTAAGAAGAAGAAAAGCGTACCCTCACGTTTGCGACTTTCGTTTTGATGCCTCGTGTGAGGAGGAGAAATGAGTACCATCAAGTTTCCAACTTTGATAAAGGTCGGATTGTAGCCTATCGCGATTGCGGTTTATCGTATCGCGACATTGCTGCTCGCGTTGGTACAGATCTAATGACTGTTAGCACAATATGGAATCGTTGGGTTCAGGAGGGTAATACGGAACGCCGCGCTGGATCCCAAAGGCCTCGTACCACTAGTAGTCGAGACGACAGGCATCTTATCCGCATGTTTGAAACGGATTGTGCAGCCACGTCTCGATCCCAGAATCAACAGATGGGGACATTTGCAAGAAAACAACCATCTGCACGAGCAGTTAGACGACGTTTGCAGCAGCATGGACTATCAGCTCGGAGACCATGCCTGCTGTTACCCTTGACGCTGCATCACAGACAGGAGCGCCTGCGATGCTGTACTCAACGACGAACCTGTGTGCACGAATGGCAAAACGTAAGTTTTTCGGATGAATCCAGGTTGTGTTTACAGCATCATGATGGTCGCATCCGTGTTTGGCGACATCGCGGTGAACGCACATTGGAAGCGAGTATTCGTTATCGCCATACTGGCGTATCACCCGGCGTGATGGTATGGGGTGCCATTGGTTACACGTCTCGGTCACCTTTTGTTTGGCATTGACGGCACTTTGAGCAGTGGGCGTTACATTTCAGATATGTTACGACCCCCAGTGCCTCTACCCTTCATTCGATCCATGCAAAACCCTACATTTCAACAGCATAATGCGCGACCTCATGTTGCAGGTCGTGTTCGGGCCTTTCTGGATACAAAAAATGTTCGACTGCTGCCCTGGCCAACAGATTCTCCATATCTCTCACCAATTGAAAACGTCTGGTCAATGGTGGCCGAGCAACTGGTTCGTCACAATACGCAAGTCACTACTCTTGATGAACTGTGGTATCGTGTTGAAGCTGCATGGGCAGCTGTACCTGTACACGCCAACCAAGCTCTGTTTGACTCAATGGCCAGGCGTATCAAGGCAGTTATAACGGCCAGAGGTGTTTGTTCTGGGTACTGATTTCTCAGGATCTTTGCACCTAAATTGCGTGGAAATGTAATCACATGTCGGTTGTAGTATAATATATTTGTCCAATGAATACCCGTTTATCATCTGCATTTCTTCTTGGTGTAGCAATTTTAGTGGCAAGTAGTGTATATTCAGTGAACATAGCGTAATAAAAACCACAGCCTGTATTTCGAAAAGGCTTCAAGATACCAAAAGGAAGTTTTCGGGAGATGATGGTGTGCAGCGAAGGAAGGAAGAAAGGAAGTTTGATTTAACGTCCCGTCGACACCGGGGTCATTAGAGACGGAGCACAAGCTCGGAGAGTGTCAAGGATGGATAAGGAAATCGGCTGTACTCTTTGCGAGGAACCACCTAAATCTGCATGGCTAGACGCGGTTTCGAAACGTCCTCAACCCGAATGCAGAGTCCAGTGCGCAAACCACTGCGCCACCTCGCTCGCTGTGTGCAGAGATTCGTAGTTTTGTTACACGGTTAGCACTCTTTAACTCTCGCACTGGCACGGATGCTGAGGCGAGAGCTTTCTTTAAAATGGATCCGTGTACTCTTCAGCGGCGTTCGAAAGCTCACGAAACGATGAGCATAAAAATATATCACTTGCTAACGTCGACACTGAAAATACTCTCAAAAGTATCCGGCAAAGTGCGCTCCAGGTGACAGTCGAACAATAGCCGGGGCTTCCTGTTATACAAGTCTACGATGGTGAGTCGATCCTCTGGGCTGTTTCGTTCTACACTCTGCGCTCTAACAGGGAATATGTTGTGTATCGATCGAAATGATGTCGTGTGACAACTGACTTCCGCTTCAACATTTTTGTTAAGCTCACAGAGTTATACCAGGGAGCACAAGTTAGGTATGCTACTTTTTAGTGGTAAATTTCACAGAAATGTCGCAATGGTGCGACGACGAAAGGGTAAATATCTCGACATGGCACGTTGTGGCGTGCTTTGTCAGCGCACTGAACGCCGGAGAGAGGACGGCGAATAAGGCTGAAAATGACAGAAGCCGTTCCGGCCGCTTTTTCCATCCTCACCCCTTGAAATGGTGGCACGAGACGGAGAGGGTCGCTTATAAACCAATTTTTTTTCTCGGGTTTTACGATGCCAGTTCTAGTGCGGCAATTTTAGTTTCTAGGCTCACGTCTTTCTCTAGTCACACTGGTCGCTTTGTTCATGACGGTTGTTGCGGCATCCCGCCCACTCGTGTGTTATAGGGTGCCTAGGAAGCTGTTTTCTCGGATAGCTAGACAACATACAAGCAAATGGAGTTTATTACAGTAACCGAATTGACAGTGCTTAGCTTTCGTTTCTACATGATGGGTCGCAAGCAATTGGTGACATGCAAATAATCAGTGTCCTTCAACGTATACAATTTCAAGCAATGTAAGCAATGAATAACAGCTCACACTAGTTCATAAGTCACTGCTGTCGTTAATATCACTGCGGCACTCCTAGTGCGCGTCTTCTACTGTGCGGCCGCGGCTAGGCGTCGCGTCGCGTTTGTTCTCTTCGTGTAGAAGCCGCTCCTGTCGTGGTGTCCTCCAGGTCAGCGTACTATTGGCTGACGTAGTCTCACAGCCTTCTCTGCGGTATCGTTCTTGATCTTCGTGCCGGCGGTTGTCGTTACATTTGTGTAATTTCTGACGCCACTTTTGTGGAGGAATACAGGGGGATTACTATTATTTACCCTTACGAAGATTTTAAGTACACTGTGTACTGAATGGTCTGTATACCACATTAGTCATTCAAAATTATATCAGTTCGGTAGTTGCTGTTAAAAGATAGTTGTAATTACGATTATTGTACCTTCTTTAGGTCAACAGTATGTTATATGAAGATGTGATTACAATGTCACGAAACTAGTTGTGATTAACAAATCATTTAGACGCAGCTGTTCCGATTACATCATTAGAAATGTGTCATCACAGCTGTGATTGCCATCATACGGAGTGATCTGCAGTGAGGTTGGGATCACCCGGACGAGTGTCATGTTTGTCTCCCACCGGCACAAATTCCAATTATTTTGCCTGTCATTACACATTAGGCACTGAGAGATCACGATTTTGAACGTCGCGTATAACTTTTTCAGTTTGTTCTGCAACACCTCAGAGGGGGAGAGTAGATTTTTGGCGTGAAAAGGATTAGCGTTCATCATTGTGAAAAGTGCAGTCGGTCACAGTTACAGGTGCTGCGCCTGGGTACTGGTAACGTCGAAGGAACTGGGTACGTTGTTTCTGAAGTTCCCTAAGCGCGTTTCTCAAACTGATTGAGGAGGTGAGGAGTACGATGAGCCCTACTTCTGCCAAGTGGCATCGGAGGAGCTGGTCTGACGACTGCAGCGACAATTGCCTAAGTGCTTCCTCCCCCCCCCTCCCTCACATACTCGAGGTGGCTGACGGCCTGCGGGCGCTCTCAGATGTGCTCAGCGGAGGGGAGGGAGGGCGAAGAGAAGGAGGGACGAACAGCGTCAGCTCCGGAGAGCACTAAAAAAAACTGGCGAGAGCTGCTGGCAAACACGTAATTGGAGGGTCAGCCGGCCAACTGCGCAACACACGTGGACGGTGGCGGCCTCCCACACACCCTGCTGACGAGGGCAGTCGAACCACGAGTCTGGGCTCCCGGCCCCTGACCTCTGGCACTCACGGGGCGACCCATCCACAACTGGGAGGTATCCACGGTGTCGTATAATCAATTGTACACTTGTTACACTTAAGGCTGTTGGGGGCCGTCAGGAGCACCCCAAGATAGGAAATCAGAGACACAATGCAGAGAGCAGACAAAACTGGTAGCGTTTAGCTTACCGGAGCTAAACTATAACACTAGAGCTTTGCAAATTGCTGACGATCTGGGCAGCTGTTCCAGGCGTTAAGTTCCACTTCAGAGCATTAACTGGAAACTCCGTCCACCACTGGGGTATGACGTCACAGTAGAGGACTGTCACGAAAAGGCACATCTTAGCAAAGGTAGCAAGCTTGATACTCCTGAGAAATGCAACGTCAGTGGGTTTACACAGGTTACGTTGAGAGGTTCCATGTCCTCTTTTGCATGTCGCCTCTCATGTTCATCAATTGTATTAATGTTCTATGTCATTGCAAGGTAGTAACAGATCGAATAAGGTTATTGTAATGAGAGTATTTGTGCTGAGAGCTCAAAAAATACTTTTCACTCGATTCCGAAACATGTTTTACTTCCCTGGGTGGCTTGTGCGAGGCGAGTATCGGAGGACGCGGCATACTGCGTTTCCGGTTGGGAGCTGCACTTCCCTGAATTCTGAGGGGTTCGTACAATAGGCTTAAGCGCCTGGTGGAGCGCCTGATGTCGGTCGAGTTTCGCCTATTGTATGCAGGGCGAAACGACCTGCGAGACGTCTGAGTGTCGCCGCAGTTTATGTGTTTACTGTTCCGGCTCGTCCGGAACGAAGATTCCTGGCACCGACTGACTGCATTGTCCTATTGATTTGGGGAAAACTTGTCGAATGTGCACTGCTGAGTGCGACTGTCTGGCACCGGATGGCCGGTGGTCTAGGCAGGTTGTTTTCGTAGCCGGTCAAAGGGCAAGTTCAGTGACCTCAGCTGAATAGCAGAGGCATGATTGGTCAACTTAAACTGAGGCTAGTTGATGTCATAAAGCCCTGCTCGAAATTGGAGGGAACGGTCGCTATTGGTGCGAATGATGCTCTGAGACAGTGTGGGGGAATTTTGGAATCAGAACTGAATGCTGATTCGTAGTTTTCGAGGAGAGTAGGGAGTAGAGCAATGTTGGCTTCGCTCTTGCGTTGCGCGGGCAGGGGATTCGGGATCTGATCTTCTTCGGATTCGGACGGTCTTGCGACTTGGTCGCTCGTTTTCGGAAGAACTTAGAATTCTCGGACAGCCTTCGCGGCCAGGGGTTGACACAGAGTTGCTGCACTGCAGAAGTCGGCGCGTACATCATCAGGACCATGCCTACCGACGACATGCTGCAGATTTCAGTACTGGTACAGTATTTTGCGGCTCCGTAATTGTAGGACCTTATCAATTTTATACTGAATCCCTCAGCAGCACGCGCGCTTGCTTTGCTACAAGTCCACCTTGCTTGTTTCTCCATGTGATCCCATTTAAGTGCCGGCCGCGGTGCCCATGCGGTTCTAGGCGCTGTAGTCCAGAACTGCGCGACTGCTACGGTCGCAGGTTCGAATCCTGCCTCGGGCATGGATGTGTGTGATGTCCTTAGGTTAGTTAGGTTTAAGTAGTTCCGAGTTCTAGGGGACTGATGACCTCAGATGTTAAGTCCCATAGTGCTCAGAGCCATTTGTACCATTTGAAGCCATTTAAGCTCTCACTACTAATTGCGATACTGCTATATAGTCAGGAGATTAATATTTGATTCATTAGGACCTCCAGTCATTATCATCAATCTATTGCATCACAGACTATTATTCTCATAATATTTCAGTATACCCTATCCTTTAACCTACTGTGTGTGTTGACAATCATGTGCATTTATGCTCTGATGTGTAATAAATCTCATTGTAATAATTAATCCGCATATCATTTCGTAGATATATGCAGAATCCCATTTCCTGTTGTTTATTATGATAAAGTTCTCTTTTTTATCTGAGTAGATTACGATTTTCTATTAAATTGTAGTGAGTGCGCACTCCTTATTTGACCTGCTAGCAGGGTTCACCACCATTTTCTTCCGTTACCGTTGTGCGCATAGTTAATTAAGTGGTAGATAAGGAGGGAGTCGAGTGCATGTCTCGTTCTCATGCAAAATTCGTCTGAATTAAAGAGATACAAACTCTTCACCACCTCGGCACCTCGCAACGTTGCTGCTACAGCAGTCTCCACACACAAAACGACCGAGGGCGAGATCGAGTGACTGTTTTTGCTGGCCATAATAGGAGCGGCAGTGACGTTTGGGTTTCTGCTGAACGCCGTTGCTACAGATTCGGAGTTTGTTAATGTAAAGTCCAGCAGAATCCCTATCTACCGAGCAGGAGAAGGGGAGGAAATCTAAATGTGGTTGCCTAGAGGCGCTCTGGAGGGGCAGAGAGACTCGTCTGACTGGCTGAAGCTTGTTAACTGCCGGTGGATTGATGGGTCGACTATAGGAAGGAAGAAATAGTGCATCGTCACGAATCTTTAAAAACCCACGTTTGTGTATTCAGAGGGGGGACTTCTCGGTCAGATCGCCGATGCGCCAACTGCGTGTCGCTCGTGGCCAGCCTCGGTAAGCTCCGACGTGTCTGTTTTCCGCACATGGAGAGCTGCTCTCAAGTTTTATACTTAACATGCTGCTCGTGTACGCTACTTCTGTTATCGCTCACGCCCTTGGTTTCAGCCACTGACTTCTGTTGTGCAACTAACTGCGTCCTTTACTTTTTCTAATGTCTAGAATTAGCCTTCAGTGTAGCGGTTAGTCTGATAACAAATAAACAGTGTTGATCAGACCCCAGTATTCCATAAGTCTCCAGGTGCTAGCATCATGTCAAATCCCAGAATCTGTATCTCTCGTAGGTGCCCTGTGACAGAGTTTCGCGCTGATCCTGGTATGTCTGCGTAAGCAGAAGAAACTAACGATCAAAGTCCGAAAACAATTTATTGGACTGTTCAATTAACCAAAACAAATTCTGCAAGCATAACACCAACACAAACAGTGATCTGTCTTCGAATGACAACTACATACAAGAATAATATAGAAAATATCTGAAATAATTTCCTACTACGCTCTGCCAGAGACTTCTCCAATATACCAAGCCTAATCCAGAGATCAGCGAGAAGATCCAGGCCGGACTGCCGGGGCGGCAGCTATCCACGACTGCTGGCGGTCGATGAACTGCCTATGTGCGGCCGAGCGCCGGCCTTTATAGCGCTTCAGTCGATGAGTACCTCAGAACTATTTTCCTTCACGTGGTTTGACTTCTGAAAATGGGTCTGGGATCTGCAGCGACCTCTTACTTATGTTTATGTGGGCCGGTAGTGGCCCCTTGTGGCTGCTGGTGTCTTTGCTGTGTTGTTGTTGTTATTGTTGTTGTGGCCGTTCATCAATATTGCCTGTCGGTTGTGTGGTGCTTCGGTGTGCCTGCGAAGTGGGCAGCCCGTGGCTGCAGGCTGTCAGTTTGGTTGCTGATACTCTAGGCGCCGTGATGTCTGGTGGAGAAGGCAACAGCAGATCCAACCCGCCTTCACTGGGAATTTGTCTTTCTGCATTTGCTTCTCACCACTCGGAAAATGTAGAATGGCCTCAAACCCTCTGTCTTCCCTCTATCCTGTGTTCGAACATAGCAGGCACTACATCACTTGCACCCGGGTGTGACGTGCCAAACGGTTTGAGATTGACTCGCCGTTTATGTTATTCAAACCGCTCTCATTTTTTAAATAAAAGAATACCAGAGGAAGTTAATTTTGCGACACGTTGCAGATGTTTCTCCTGGCAATGTAAAGGACGAAACGACCGAGACATAAGTAGCTGCTAGGACAGCTTTATTAATAACAGTATCGAACCTGTCTTCACAGTGGGTCGATCATCTTGGATGGCTGGAAGTGGCGGAATTCTGCAATTAGTAGCGCCAATGTCGACATGATGTCTTTTGAACAAATTCTAAGAAGCCTTTCAATCCCTGAAATTTATCCTTGTACAAGAAAGCTCGGTTTTAAAACTGCAAGTGTCCCACTCCAAAAGAAATGCACACTATTTTTGTAAAAATACAGTTTTCATTCTGCATGTGTGAAAGTTTTACAGTGTGTAGATAGATCCTTCCCGCTTGTTTACAAACTTAGTTCAACCTGTTCCCATGAGTGGCGCCGTCACAGCATGTCTTCAAGATGGCTGCTACACTTGACGTTCGTCAGAAGCAACGTGCTGTCATAGAATTCCTTTGCTGTGAAAACGAGACAGTGGGAAACATCCACAAGAGGTTGAAAAAGGTGTATGGAGATGCTGCTGTCGATCGCAGTGCAGTTAGTCCATGTGCAAGCAGGTTACATGATGAAAGCGGGCATGGCAATATTGAGGATTGTCCTCGCAGCGGCAGGCCTCGTACTGCACACACTCCAGACAATGTGCAGAGAGTTAACGAATTGGTGACTGCTGACAGACGCATCACACTGAACGAATTGTCACACTACGTTGGGATAAGGGAAGGAAGTGTTTGCAGAATACTGAAAGTGTTGGCATTAAAAAAGGTTTGTGCCAGGTGGGTTCCCAGGATGTTGAGTGACTCACAAAAAACAAGAAAAATGGTGTGCAGCGAACTTTTGGAACAGTACGAGAATGGTGGAGATGAATTTCTTGGAAGAATTGTGACAGGTGATGA